>NW_026776712.1:0-322310 GCF_030936135.1 Gavia stellata | reverse complement strand
CCCAAATAAGCCCCCTACTCTCAGCATGCATATTGAATTAAAAGAGAACTGTATCTTTAAGATGAAGTAAGAAAGGTACTAACCAATAGTTAATTTAGGGGTAGCACCAGTAGGCGTAACTAACTTTGTTAACTGTTTTAAATACCTGCCATGGTTTTAAGTCGGTGTGCATGTTAGGCACTGCAATAAACCAAGGTCGGCTTTCTAAACTATCATTTGGTTTGGAGAGTTTTCTTCGCTACGATTTTCCAGCACGCACCGGAGTATTTTCGGGGAGGCCCTCCGATTCCCTGGTCGGGTGAGTTTCTGCGACAGCTCTCTGGGAGACTAACGACATCATTGGTATTGGCATTAGTATTGGGATTGGTATTGATATTGGATTGGTATTGATATTGGCGCCTGCAAGGAAGTCATATCTGAATTAAGTACGCGTTGTTGAGCTATTGGTATTGGCAGTGCATGACTGTGTAATCCATACACTACTACGGGGACGCCTGGAGTCTGGATTTTGGTTTGGCTTGGGCACACGTACGTGGTAATTTTATACAGTGGGAGATGGACAGTCTACTGAAGGGGGAATTCTTAAGCGCTCTCCTCTAGGGTGTATACTAAACCACTGGAGCAAGTTGGGGGGTGATCCCTTGCTCGGAAAAAGCTGGTAGAATATTGCAGTCATTGGTGGCCCTTGTATACTCTGGATGATCAGGAGAAATGGCCTAAGAATGGAAGTATAAGCTACAATACTGTGTTGCCATTAATGCTGTTCTGTAGATGCGAAGGAAAATGGCATGAGATACCATATGTGAATTTGTTCTTTGCGTTGCGGGATAATTATGATATACGTAGGGAGCGTGGCTTGATGGAAGGTGAAAGTGCTGTATTGGCGCTAGAGGCAGAAAATAAGAAAACACCTAAGCGTTGTTGTTCAGCATGTAGTATCGGCAGGCGATGCAAGAAGTATAAAGAGAAATGGGAAGAAGAGCAACAGGAGGAGGAATTTGAGATAAGGATAGTAATTGGGAGAGGTAATGGGCAAAGCATGGACTGGACAATGTTAGAGAGTGGGATGAATGCGGATTTCTGTTGTTGTAATTGTGGGTTTGATTTTGGTGTGGGGAATTGCTTTTTGTTGCTGTGAGTGAAGTTTGTAAAGATTGTGTGATGAATGTGGATTTCAATAATAATTCTTAAATACGTGATAACAGATTTAAGAAGGGGAGAAGATTTCCCTGTAAAGCACAAAGGGCCGGAATATCCTTGGAGAAAGATCCGTGTGCTTTCTGTAAGCAGAAAGGACACTGGAAAAGGGAGCGTCCACAGTTAAGAGGACAAGGCCTGGAGGAAATGCCAAGTCAGGCTGTTAACATGATGACATTAGAGTCAGACTGAGGGAGACCGGGGGAAGATTCAGAAACCCTCCCCAACAGAACCCCTGGTTATAGTAAAGTTGAGGAATGAAGAAGTACAATTTTTAGTAGATATGGGGGCCACTTACTCAGTATTGAATACAGGCAAGGCTAATTTGAGTAATCAAAGCACATCAATTATTGGTGCCACAGGGCGGAAAGAAAATAGGCCGTTTTTCCAGCCTTTGAAGTTTGGAATTGGCAAAAGGGTGTTAACCCATCAATTTCTTTATATTCCTAATTGCCCTGTGCCGCTATTAGGACGAGACATATGAAGTAAATTGAATGCACAAATTACTTTTTCAAAAGGAAAAATCCAAATCCATATTCCTGAAAATAAAGCTTTGGACCCTCAACTTTTTATGTTACAGAACGAAGCCGAGTTACACGAAATACCAGAAGAAGTTGAAAATGCTGTAACCCCTCTAGTATGGCCTTCAGGAACACCAGGACGATCCCGAGCGGCAGAACCAGTAATCGTTCAGTTGAAACCAGGCGCCAGACCGGTAAGACAAAAACAGTATCCAGTTAAATTAGAAGCAAGAAAAGGCTTAGAACCATTAATAGAACAATTTGTAAATTTTGGATTACTAACAGAATGTCAGTCAGAATACAACACCCCTTCCGTTAGCATCTGAGAGTCAGGAACCGTTCGCTTTTGAGTAGGAAAGCCCTAAGACTGGTAGAAAAACTCACTTGTGCTGGACAGTATTACCACAAGGATTTAAGAATAGTCCTATGATCCTTGGAAATCAATTAGCCAAAGAATTAGAAGACTGGCAAAAGATGCATAAAAAGATCACCTTACTGCAATATGGAGATGACACACTGCTAGCAGCAAGTAACAAGGAAGATTCCATACAAATTACCATAGGTCTCCTAAACTTTTTAGGGTTGGCAGGGTACAAAGTATCCCGGAAAAAGGCACAGAACGCCCAACAGCAGGTAATATATTTGGGGTACACAATTTCCCAGGGCCAGCGTAGTCTTGGAATTGAAAGAAAAGAGGCCGTTTGCCAGATTCCCGAACCTACATCGAAACAAGAGCTCAGAGCATTTCCCGGAATGGACGCATGGTGTCGCCTGTGGATAATAAATTTTGGACTCGCTGCCAAACCCCTATAGGAAGCTGTACTAGGGGAGGAAATCTCCTTGTCTGGACTCAGGAGTGCAGAGAAGCATTCACAAAATTGAAACAGGCCTTAATGAATGCTCCAGCCCTAGGCCTTCCGAATTTGGAAAAACCATTTGAATTATCTGTGCATGAAAGACTGCATATTGCCTCAGGGGTATTGGCCCAGAAGCTGGGATCATGGAGAAGACCCGTGGGAGATTTTTCAAAACAACTAGACAATGTTAGCAAAGGATGGCCAGCATGTCTCCGAGCAGCGGCGGCTACAGTATTACTGATCCAAGAGGCCTGAAAATTGACGCTCGGGCAAAAATTAACTGTATTTGTACCCCACGCAGTTACAGCAGTGCTGGAACAAAAAGGAGGACACTGGTTGTCACCAAGCCGGATGCTGAAATATCAAGCCGTTCTTCTGGAACAAGACGATGTGGAGCTGAAAGTAACCACGATCCTGAATCCAGCGACCTTCGTAACTACCGATGCTGGTGGAGAAGAATTAGCACACGACTGTCTGCAAACAGTAGAACAGACGTACTCCAGCAGACCAGACCTGAAAGACCTACCAATAGAAAATGCGGACTGGGACCCGTTCGTAGATGGTAGCAGCTTTATGCGGAATGGAACACGAAAATCAGGTTATGCAGTAATAAGTGGTAAGGAAGTCATTGAGGCCAAAGCTCTGCCATCTAACACTTCAGCCCAGAAAGCAGAACTCATAGCCTTACTGAGAGCATTAGAACTGTCAAAAGGTAAAACTGTTAATATATGGACAGATTCAAAATTTGCCTTCGGAGCGGTCCACGCTCACGGAGCCATTTGGAAAGAAAGGGGACTTCTAACATCGCAGGGTTCCCCAGTCAAATACAGGCCAAGGATCCAACAACTATTACAAGCAATTCATCTACCCCGATTAGTGGCAATTATGCATTGCAAGGCACATCAAACTGGAAATAGCCCAACGCATGTAGGGGACCGCAAGGCAGACAGAGCTGCGAGAGAAGCAGCTGAAGGTCAAATATTGCTAGTTTGGCCAGAAAAGGTTCAGAGGTTGGGACCTAAGAGTCTGCAATATACACCAGAAGACAATCAATTGGCTAACCTACTGAAAGCAAACAAAAATCAAGAAGGATGGTGGGTGAACCCTTCGCACCAAGTAATAGTTACACAAGAAATCGTGCGTGAAATAGCCAATAGACAACACCAAGAAACTCACTGGGGAATAGAAACCATGGTGGAAGCACTAAAACCACAAGTGCTAAGTGTTTGAATGACTGGAATAATTAAGAGCATAGTGAAGAAATGTGAGTTATGCCTGAAGAATAATCCTCACCTACCCTGAAGACCTTTACCAAGGGTGACAAAGCGAGGAAACAGTCCAGGAGACTATTGGCAAACAGATTTTTCCGAATTACCGCGGCAAAATGGGTACCGGTATCTTTTAGTAATGTTAGACACTTTCTCAGGTTGGCCAGAAGCTTTCCCTTGTTGCACCAACAAAGCAAAAGAAGTAGCAAAAGTGCTACTGAAGGAAATAATACCAAGATTTCGGGTACCCATAGGACTATCTTCAGATAGGGGCCCACACTTCATAGCAGAAGCTGTTCAAAGTTTGACTAAAGCATTAGGGGTAAAATGGGCTCTCCATACCCCATGGAGACCTGAAGCAAGTGGAAAAGTAGAAAGAATGAATCAAAACCTAAAAAGACAGAGAAGTAATATTTGCCAGGAGGCTCAGATGAAGTGGCTGGATGCTTTCCCCTTAGCTTTGCTACGGATACGCATCCAGCCTAGAACCAAAGAAAAGGTTAGTCCTTTTGAGACCACATACGGTAAACCTTATCAGATGACTGAAACAGGAGTTAATCCTGAAATTGCAGGAAGACATTACCTAAAAGAATATGTTATCTCTCTGGGAAAGGTTCTGTCCTCTCTCCACGGGTGCATCACTGTGAGCGTGCCACTATCTTTGGACGTGCCTGTGCATCACTACCAACCAGGGGACGGGGTGTATCTGAGGACATGGTTAGATGAGCCGTTGAAAGAGAAGTGGAAAGGACCTCTTCAAGTTTTACTCACCACCCATACTGCTGTCAAGCTTGAGGGAGTTGCTCCGTGGACACAGCACAGCAGGATCAAGCCAGTCGCGTCACCACAGTAGTCTGTCAAACAAGAGAGACCTTTACGTTTACAATTAACACAGGAATCATGAAGTTCTGGATTATAGCTCTTGCAGCCATGTCAGGAAGTGCGGGAGTTGATACAGATGGAGAGGTCAATACAGATTTGGATGAAAACCTAATGCTAACTTTGATACAAGGGTTTGGTAAAATGCATAATCTTACCAGTGTTACAGCATGCATCCCAATCCCTCACTTGGCCAGTCAGCCCATCCCATGGGGCACTATACCGTTAAATTTATCTTTACTAGAGGAATATGACAACATCACAGGAGCCTTTAAGCAGGCCAGTGTCTCTTATTATTTAGACAAAGACAAGAAATGTAGACAGAGAGGAAGCGATGTGTTACAAGATGCTACTTTTTAGAGATGAGGGGACAACAGAACAGTATTTGGGAGAGGCTCAGAAAAACAACGTCCCAAGGGATCACACCCCTTAGATGGCCATTTTCTGCAAATAGCATTGGCAGCCTCTGGCGGACAGGCTGCAGGATTACTGAAACTCTGTGCCACTAATAATACAGTACCTATCGTAACCACCGCTCCAGAATGTACTAACCTTAGAACAGAACTCAAAATTTGGACTAGACCTTTGGAAGGACATTGGAAACATAAAGGGAATGTGGACTGGTGCTTTAATTGGGGAACGAAGGCTACTTATGTTAGCCGAACCAATTGGATGTGCCCCGATGTTCTAAATGATAGTGAAATATCAATCCTAAATTCTACCTTGACAATGATAGAACGTTGTAAAAAACAAAATTTTTCAACTAATGATTGTAAACAAGACGTTCCAACCCCAGGCTACACGACCTGGGTCACATCAGATGGATATTGGACTACCTGACTACGACTTAGTACAATAACTAGACAAGTAATTTTAGGATTACTGACCTTATGTCCTATATGGAAAAAGAATCCAATCAAAGCTCAATATTGGGGACGAATTAAAAGAGATACCGAGACAGAAAAGGACCCCGATACTTGGACGGAGCCTTCTGCAGCAGTACAATTTGAGTGGGCACTCCAAAGTTTCCCATTACCAGGGCTTTAGAAAATCGAATGTTAATAGAAAATCTGACTTGGCAGGTGGAAGCCTTAGCAAGAACCACTCAGAAAGGATTCCAAATGATCAACAAACAAATCCAAGCTAACACTAAAATGACATTACAAAATAGGCTGGCCTTAGACTCGCTATTAGTCAAAGAACAAGGAGTGTGTGGCTATCTTACGTTAGACAAAGAACACTGCTGTATCCACATCCCAAATATCACTGAAAACCTGCAAGAACAATTAGACAAAATGAGAAAAGTAGGAAAAGACAATAAAGTGATAAAAGAGGCAGCGGAAAATAATTGGTTTATCAAAATTCTCCAAGAATTAGGTGGGTGGTCTCTAAAAGGATGGTTAGCTACATTGTTGGAGGCAGTAATTCATGTGGTTGTGATTGTGATTATTCTAGGAATCTGCATAGGCTGTACTAAAAGAACCACTGAAAGAAACATATGGAAGTAGTAAAAATCTAAATACTTCAAAAGGGGGGACTGATACCAAAGAATTAAGAAAAAAACCAAAGTTGCCAAGCCTAAACCGTGATCACATACGAGCAATTAATGAGCCTAACTGCATCGCTGAACTGATATAATGATAATACCAGAACTTCAGACTGAACTACTATCTAAACCACTGAGAAGATTTGGTATCGACTATGCATAAGATAACTGATTTTTCCACACAATTGCTTCAGTAAGGCTCTTAGAAATTATTATTAATAATATTGATAGTATTATGATATTAATAGTATTATTGCGTGCATAATCAGGTTAGAGTTGAAATATTTTATATTCTATTTCTTTTTCCAGGTTGTAAGAGGATGGGATAGATTTGAGAATGTGTGACAAGGTTAATCACCTTCTGTTTAGTTGCTGAAATCCAAGTAAGAAGGATTCAGACTTCTGGACATTATAAAGTATATCCGTACGTTTCAAAGGGGGGAAATGTTACAGAACATCTTGAAAAACAAGGTCAAAAACAAGTGTTAAGAACAAGTAAGAAGAGTTAGAAGAACGTAAAGAAGATACTTCATAACAAATGCACCTGGCTCTTAGACATATTAGAGAGAAAGAATGTCTTCACTAACTCTCTACTAACTAGCAATAATGATTAACGCAAGGACGAATCTTAGAAAAATAGAATGGAATGCCAAAATAGTGCCCTAGAGTTAACCTGTCTCGCTATAACCTCATGATAATGCTAAAGAACACACCTCCTAGCTAGAAAAGCCCCCAACCCAGTTAAGACCCCTACTCTCTGAGCATGCGCGGTGAATTAAAAGAGAACTATAAGATGAAGTAAGAAAGGTATTAACCAAGAGTTAATTAAGGGGTAGAGCCAGTAAGCATAACTAACTTTGTCAACTGTTTTAAATACCTGTCATGATTTTAACCCGGTGTGGGAGAAATCCCCCATGCACCCGGCGCTGCAATAAACCAGTGTCGGCTTTCTAAACTATCATTTGGTTTGGAGAGTTTTCTTGGTTACGAATTTCAGTAACAGCCGGGGTGCAATTTCTCCTTAAAAATGTCATAATCCCGATTGTTTGCAGTAAAACACATTAAACACATTAAATTGCCATGACGGCTCTGCTCCGCTCTCAATTGTTTATTGCATTGGGATTTCAAGCGGAAAAAGTCTCCAACTCCAATCATCAAGAAAAAGCACCAAAAAAGGCAAAGTGTCCATTGGAAATGCTGAGAAACACTTCAGTAACTCCTGAATATATTCCCTGTTTTCACCGTGAGACTCCAGCTCTGAAGGGGGGGAAGCAGAATACAGAGATCCGGTAATACCACACTATACCATCTTTAATTCGCGAGAGCGCAGCGTAATACGCAGCAAGCTGCAAATACAGTGCTCTTCACTTACAGTAGCTGAAAGCATTTCATTCCCTTTTTTTTCGATCCATTGCTGGGTTGGGGTTGGTTTCCCCTCCTCCTCCCCCCCCCCGAGCTGTGTTAAACAACTTGGCTTACCTGGAGGTGCACGGCGCTTGTGTTCTAGCTTGTGCTGCGGGTTCTTCCTGCAAAGAAGAAAACACTAAAAGCTCAGCTCGCCACCGTGCTCCACACTTCACAAGCTCTGAACTCCTCGGTGTTCTATGGATGATTTCCGTTTCTTTTTAAAATAAATTTCTCTGACCGGTGCCTGACCACAGCCTCTCAGATCAGGGTGGAATGGAGGGTGGGAAAAAAACACCAGATTAAAGAAGAGTTCCTAAAGAAGAGAATAAGAGTTCCTGCACACGAGTGCCTGGATAACAAGGGATCTAGTCGCTGGGATCAACCTCTGGTAAAGCTCCGGCGGAGCTGGGTACGGGGAAGGGAGCTAAAGCTGTGCATTAAAGACAGCGGAGGAGGGGTGACCCAGCGCGCCCCTTCACGCCCCACTCCCCTCCCGGCCAAGGGACCGGATTCGCCCCTCGCCAAGCTCTGCCGCCGCGGCAGGGCTGGGTCTGGCCCCAGGGACGGTGCTTTCCCTCCCGCTGTACGGGCGGCTGCTCCTTCGCCTCTCGAGCCGCCGGTCGTCCCCGGGGAAACCCCGGCAGGGCCCCGCGGGAGGCGGCAGCGCGGGCGCCCGCTCGCCCCGTCTGCGCTCCGCGCTCGGCCCCCGGCGCTGCAGACCCGGGGGGGCGGCGGGGGGGAGCTGCCGGCTGCCGGCTGCCCTCCCGGCGCTTCCCCCCGGGCCGCGGAACCCCTCGCGGGGGGGTCCGCAGACTGCCCTCCCGCAGGCCGGGCGCTCCCGAGCGACTCCCGCCGGCCCCGACGAGGCGGCGGCGGGGGCCGGCGCCCTGCCCCGCCGGCCCGCTCCCGGGGCGGGCTCGCCGCGGGAGAGCCGCCCCCGAGGAGGGGCCCCGCCGCGGAGGGCCGGTCCCGCCGGGCCCCCCGGCCCGCGCTGAGGGCGGCGGGGCGCTGCCGGAGCCCTCCCTGGCGCGGGAGGGGCGGGCGCGGCTCGGCGCCGCGGAGGTGAGGGGGGGGCCGGCGCCTTCCCGCCGGGGTTCGGCTCCACTTCTTCCCCGGGTGGACGGCGTCTGGGAAAGGTCTTCTCCGGCCCGGCCCGGCCCGGAGCGGAGCGGAGCGGCGGGGAACGCGGCCTCGTTCGCTTCGCTCCCCGGCGCGGCCGCGGCGTGGGCTGTGCCGCCGCCCGCGCGGGGCCCCACGGGCCTGGCCCGGGCCCGGGCCTGGGTCGGAAGGGACCCCTCAGGGCCGTCCGGGCCGCCCCTGCCGCGGGCAGGGACATCTGCCGCTCGGCCGGGCCGCGTCCCCTCGCCCCCCGCGGGGAGCTGAGCCGAGGGCTGCGCTGCCCTCCGCCCTGCCCGGGGCGAGCGGGCCTGAGGGGCTGCGGGGCTGCGGGCAGCGCTCGCCCGGAACGCCTTCCCGCGGGGGTTCGGCTCCGCTTCTTCCCCGGGTGGACGGCGCCTGGGAAAGGTCTTCTCCGGCACGGAGCGGGGCGGGCGGGCGCGCGGAGCAGACGCGGGGCTGGGGAGCGGCTGCGGAAGAAGCCCCGGCTGGAGGTGCTGGAGAGAAGGGGGGCCCTGCCTCCTTCCCTCGGGCCACCCCTCGGGTTTGCTCGCGGGGTGGGTGCGGCGAGGAGCCCCAGTTCACGTCCCAGGTATGAAATTCATGTCTGATTTACTTCATTTAGTTGCTGACAGCTGCGGTTCTAGTTGGCAGTCATCAGTTCTGAAGGATCCTTCACCCACGTGTGTTTTCGATGCTTGTTTAGTGCTGAAAACGGCTTCAAAAACGTTTGAAACGGAGATCTCGCCAGCTTGTGTTCTGCTGGCACTGGCACTGGACAGGTACGTCTTTGTGTAACACCACCACCCCCAAAAAAAACCCCACTCCCCCCTGAAACTGAAGTCCAGTTCTGGACCCCTTGTGTGCCTTTTAGCGGCGAGTCATTTTCTTTCAGGCGACGTGGATCCAGACGTATATCCTGTGTCACTTCACTGTTGAGCGCACAGACTTCTTGTAAACCTCAGCTGCTCAGGTCACATCCTCTGTCGGTGTCAGAATAAGAATTTCAGGTAAGACAGATTGACATCTGTGTGCTGCTGGGATTGTATTTGGGAGATCACAGACGGCCTTCAGCTTTGAGGATCAAATTTAACCATGATTCTAAACGAGAAGTAGAAATACCTTGCCCCCCCTCTCCCCGCTTGACCAGCTTCAAAGTTTTTAAGTGAATTGGCCTCTGTATTTCTCATCCCTCTCATGCTGTCGCTGGGTCAAGAGGACTACCCACGGGTGTAAGTTCAGGCGTGTGTCGGAGACTTTGCAGGATTGAGGGCAGGTTGATGACCAGCAAGGAGATGTTTCCTTTGTAAACTTGTGGCTTTTATTCTGAGCTGAATTAAAGTGAGTCATGTTCATGTCTGTCTTTCAAGCCTGGCAGGTGTCCCACAGCTCCAATTCTGGACCAAGTGCTTTCTGGGGAGGATGGCATGGTGGGCTGGTCCTCCGTCCCTGGGAATGACTCTCGGGGGTGGTCCGGTTTTCTAGAGCTGCTGCATTCTTGTGCAGAATTCAGCCCCTGCACGATTCAATCTTGGTTCTGCAGAGCTGGTAATGAGAGGGGTGCCTGGGTCTCTGCTGGTGGGGTGGGTGGGTGCGTGGGTGCTGAGAGCTTGGCTGTGCCTGTGATGTCTCCTTTGCTCTGCCCCTTGCTCACTCGCTGTGCCCTGTTGTACCTCTTCTAGTCTTTGTACGAGTGGTTCTCCTCGGGATAAAGAGAGACTCTTTCTCTCCCCAGGTATTTATAAGGACTGTGCAGTCAAGGCTGTGATCTGTAGTTTTGTTAATTCTGCTCTTTTTACTGCCTGTGACTGTTCTTCCCCCGTGCAGGCGATGGGAAGAGCCGTTGGCATAGCGCTCATGAAGCGGTTTGGGTGGCGGGCTGATCTGCGGGACCCCGATGCAGAGGTCGCGGTGTTTGTCTGCCAGACGGCCTGTCGCTGCTTCCAGGATTGCCCCCGATAGCTTTTGGTTTGTTCTCTGCTCCCTTTGCACTCAGGACCGTGGCCTCTCCCCTGTTTGTCTTTCTGCTGCTGAGTTTAACTAGAAACCGTATGGTAACTCTGAGCAAAGCTTTTCGGTAGCTACCGTGTGCGTAGTGCCTTCCAGAGCACTGAAATAAATAGCAGAAGGGCCAGCATGGAAAAGCTGTAGTGGTCATATTGGCCGTTGAAAACATGTGACAATGCCTAGTGAATCGTTTCCTGCAGGTATTCCTAATTATGTGTCAGTTATGTCTGTTAATTTTTGCCACCTGAGGATGTGAAGGTACTTTGTTAAATTAAATGAGGTCTTCTGCCATGACAGCGAGGCAGACTTTACGAACAAGGAGTGCTCTGTGCGGAGGTGACAATGAGTCTTCGGTCTCGTGCCTTCAGGATACAAGATAGCTGACATTTTGTGACTTCTTTTTGGTTAGAATTGTTCTCTTCAAAGTCAGTTGATCACTTTCTGGGGCAGTGTGTGAATTTGGATATTATTTGGGTTTTACTGTAGCTGAATAATTACCCCTTAGGCTCTTTGGTTGTGGAGGGGTAGTTTGTTGTGTGCCTGCAGAACAGCCTGAGGCAGATTGGTTTCATCCACTTCCTGCTAAATAGCTGTTTTGGAAACTGCCTGTTAGTTACTACAAAGTGATTGAGGAGAACTTCATGTATACATTACGTAACTTTTTACACACATGCGCGCGCACACGTGCAGGCATGTGTATATATCCACCTGTGTAAGTGTGTATGCTGTGAGCTTACAGGTTGAGAGGTTTAGGAAAAAGAGTAGTAAACTGCTGTGTACAGAAGAATGTTTGATTTGTGGCGAGAATTTTATCTACAAATGTCTTTTACCCTTTAGGATGGCGCCAGGAGTTGCTGCAGTAGGAAGAAAAGGTGTCTATAACCACCTCTGTGATCTGTGGGCAGCTGGAATAACTGCTATAGAGCTTGCTAAGCTTCATTCTCCAATGTTTGACCTACATCCAGTGAGGTTAGCAAGAGGTTAAAGCGCGGTGTGTAAGTACAGCTCCCCAAATCATCCATCTGGAGTAGTGGCTACATGGGTGCTTGTGGTGTTTGGGGGTACTGCAAGGGTATTGGGTTGTAAGTGTTCTGGATGTCCGTGATAGAAATTGTGACAACTCCTTTTGGTGCATAAATGCACCATGTTGTCCTGGTAGCATCTCTTAAACGGATGGACTTCTTCCTGCCAACTAAACAATGTATTCAAAATTCATGTCAGGTATGTACTGCCATGTAAACCACAGAAATACTGTTGGTTTTTTTAGAGCGCTTTTGCTAATGATGACAAGGAACTGCCAGCCTCCTGAATTAAAGGACAAAATGAAATGGCAAGTACTTTTCTGTTTCAGTAGATAATGATCATGTATTTTACTGGGCAATTGATTCTCATGTTTACCACTTCCTTTTACAGGTCCAATAGTTTCCATCATTCTGTGAAAACGGTACTTAGGAAAAAATGCTAAAAAAAGACCGACAGCTGAAAAGTTACTACAGGTATAAATTTATGTATGGGATTTTTTTAAAGTTCTAAAATTAAAATGTGCTTAATATGAGTGGTTGGAATTTTAATCTGTGTTTTTCCTTCTGTCTTTCAGCATCCTTTTTGTTACCCAGCCATTAAATCCAAGTCTTGCTATTGAACTTTTGGATAAAATGAATAATCCTGAGCATTCCACTTACCGTGATTTTGATGACGATGATCCTGAGGTAGGAATGAATCAGATTAAGTTTTCATTTGCCGACAAAACTAAATGCTTATGATTTCTTGAGCCACAGAATGTTTTGTGGCCTGGGAACAGGCTCAAGGGTTGCTTTTACTTTTGGTTGTGCTGCTCTGTCACACGTACAGGCCCTTAGCAAAACTCATTATATTTGGGGGAGAGACGCTCAAAGAGAGAGAGAGATGAAAACACTTTAAAATTTTGTTTGCGGTTGTCCTTCAACAATTTTGCAGCAGTATGTGTGGACTGCTTCTCCAGTCCCGAGTTCAGTCGTGCATTCTGCTTTCTGTTTCTTTGTGGAATTATGTTTCCATTCATCTGCAAAACAAGCATTCATAAAAATCGTGTTCTACCGCTGCAGAACTTGTTCTTTTGTTCCTCATTTGCTTTCTTATGAGAAGGAGAGAACGATCCTGTAGTTGTTTTTGTCAAGCGGTTTGGTATGTGTTTCTTGCAGATTCTATTTTCTCTCTTGGAAGAGTCTGAAACTCCATTTCACCTACGGTTTTGTCAAAGACAAAGTTTCTGACTTTCTGCTTTAACAGCTGGGAAGAAACAGCACGCTTATGTAAGATGATAAGCGGTGCAGGACTGAAGTGTTTCATAAACAAGAGAAAACAGATATTCTGTTACTGCATCCTGTCTTCATACTTAACTGTATGTTAGTGAAGACTTTCCAACTATCAATACCGTTAAACGGAAAGGGCAAAAAGGAAATGTTATCTTGATACCAAAGACTCAAACAAATTAGTTAGCATACAAAAAACCCAGATCCCTTTGTGCAAACTTTGTACAGATGAGTTAAGATGATACTGCTACTGCGTTGCACAAACTGAAATATGCATTAGTTTTCCCGGAAACAGGCTGGCTGTGGCGATTAGCTCTATTGGGTTATGTTAATGTTGTCTACCTGGAGACAAAAGTAGACCTAGCACCTGATATAGCCTCTGGGTCTCCTGATAATGGCCGATATGCAAACTTGAGACTTGGCCAAACAGCCAAGTCAGTGAAATGCCCCAAATGGGTGCCCTAAGGCTGACCTACCTCATTATAATGTTAAAAACCACACCTCCTAGCTAGAAAAGCCCCCAACCCAAATAAGCCCCCTACTCTCTGGGCATGCGTAGTGAATTAAAAGAGAACTGTATCTTTAAGATGCAGTAAGAAAGATCCTAACCAATAGTTAGCTACGGGGTGGGACCAGAAGGCGTAACTAACTTTGTTAACTGTTTAAATACCTTTCATGATTTCAAGCCGGTGTGCATGCTAGGAGGAAGGATCCCCCATGCACCCGGCGCTGCAATAAACCAATGTCGGCTTTCTAAACTATCATTTGGTTTGGAGAGTTTTCTTGGTTACGATTTTCGGTAACAATCTTAGCAAAGATAAATGCTGGCCAGCATTGTCTTTACTTGCTCAAATCCAGTGTTTTAAAAACCCTTGTCTTGAAGTTAAAGACACTCTACAGATAAAACGTCTCCAAATAATTCTAACTTTCATGTACAAAAACGTACATGCAGTCTTTATTTTTAGCTTCCGCTTGATTTCTGTCTGTCTTTGTTGCTATTATGCTAAAGAAACCTGCTAAAAACCAGGTACACAATACTGGGTTGCAAGTGAATATATTTTGGTATTGAAGTATTTTATTGTTCACTTCTAGCCTCTGGTAGTGCCTCATAGGATTCATTTGAGAAGTAGAAATGGGAGAGAAGAAAAGACATGCTCTGAAATAAACTGTAAGCATATGACAACATTAAATATTCTTAAAATAATCATTGATATTCACTTATTTCAACTCGTATTCTGCATAGCTGACGTATATAGAAACAGTTTTAGTGATATTCAGGAAAAGAAAAACTACGCTGTTTCACTTACGGATATAGTTTCTAGATGACTATGCAAAAGAAACATTAGTGTAAAACATTTGAATACCCCTTTTGTCAGCACTTCAGCAAATGTCACTATTGCTTCACCTTAACTGAACAGGACACAACCTGAGCTCTTCTGAGAGCTGGTTGGTATCGCTTCATACGCCACTGCAGCAGGGATATTCGGAGTGATGCCAGATTGTGCTAGGTAGCAGAATGGCAGAGGAAGATTTTTCTGCCTTAATTTAGTCTCTTGTTGTGGTTTTTGCTTTTGAACTGAAACAGTCCTGTAGAAATCAGGAAAGGAGGTGGCTGATCCCTGGCCATTAAAAGCAGACTCCATCCCCCAAACTGAGGTCATTCTTTTGCTTGAATTAAATCAGAGCAATCCTTGGAGCTTTAGTTGTCTTTTCTGAAGCTAAAATTGTGGGAAGGAGTGTTGAAGAGTGTCTGCCAAAGAGCTTTCCTAGAAGATGCGATAAGCTGTCTCCAAACTTCATTCACGGCTCTTTAGTGCTATTGAATCACCCCAAAGAACGTGTTTTCTCTAAATTACATCTGTATTGTTGCTCTAAAGAGGGCACTTCACGGCCTTGTTTGCTGAATGGTTTTCCTCATCCTTCTAATGAGTAAGTAGGTGGGGCAAGTGGCGATTGTGCTGCCTTTGTGACAGAAGAGTACTTTCTGTGCCCCTTAGTTTCCAGCAGGCACAAGTTGGGGGTGTGCCTGTGTCAGAAGTTTCCATCAGTGGGGCTGTGATGCACTCATTAAACTGGATTTGCCTTTTTGGTTAGCCTTTGGAGCTGAATTTGGTCTAATTACAGTCCAGCTTAGATTCTTGTTTTCATTTCTCCTCTGTAGTTGGTCAAGTAAAATTTGGTCCACCGTTGAGGGAAGAGACGGAGCCACATCGTGAGTTTGTGAGTTACAAGCAGCGTGGGCTATGCTCTGCACATTATTCCCTGAAAATGTCTGTGGAGGAGGAGAAATCCAAGATGTGTAGCATACCTCCTTAGCGCTACTGAAGTTGGTAGTGAATTTTTCTGACAAGTAGCATATTGGTCCTGGATCTTTTGGTGCCATTGCACTATATGCAGCAAGACCCCTTCTTTGTGGGCTGTGCCAGGTGTGATGTACGTGCTAAGCAACAGCCCTTGGTCTTGTGGGTTTCCCCTATGCTTTATACCTCATTGCCAAGTATATAATTCCCTTTATTTATAGAGTTATTTTTTTAATTGTAGAATTACAGTGCATATTCAAATGTTTCTCTCCCTTGTGCTTGTATTGACACTTGAGCCACGCCGAGTCTGGCAGATGATGTATTCTGTGAAGGTGTGTTGCCAATGTTTTCATCCTACGGACCTGTCAGTGCAAGGGGTGTGAGAACTCAAGCAGTGAGGGAAAAGGTGTCTGTGCTGCCTCACGCACACGATTGCAGCAGCTTCCTCTCTTCTGTGGAGACTGTTGCTTTCCACACTTGTGCACTTGGGCAGTTTCTTCACATTCCTGGATAAAAAAGACACTCCTTTGCTTCCTTACTGCAGACTTCTGTGTTCTCTTTGTTTTTCTAAGGCAGGTGTTGAGGTGAAAAAGTTGGCTTAGTGCATAGGTGGGAGGGACATTGGCTTTGCTCTGAGTTGGTTTTGGGAAGGGTGTGTAGCTGGGAATGTAATTCCTCTTCTGAAGGCTACAAACTACACGTGAGTGGGATTTCTGGCGTAGGTTTCCTTGTACTGCTCTGTCGTTGTACTAGAATCTCCTTCCCGGTGCCTTGTCCTTTGGTAGTGGGTCAGCTGGCTCTGGGTGTATGAGTTTGTATGTGATCTTGCTCTTCCTCAGCAACGGCTGGACAGGTAGTCTGCAGGTTCTAGTGCCCGTTGGAGACAGAGGAGAATAGCTTACCACATCTCATGTAGGACTTAGGCAGTTGTTTCAGCTATGTTATTTAGACCTTGACATGACTGCATGACAACATCATTTCGGAGCCCTGGTTATACAAGTGTTTGTTAAACATTGTAATAAAGTCAGTGTTTCACTGTAAACTCATCACCGTAAACTCCAAAAGATTTTTGAACTGATTCCAAGTTATCCTGGCTTTGCTCCCCTGTTGCATTGTCTGGATTATAAAGAAAATACAATTGGTAGCATCGTATAGTTCAAATTATAATGCTTGGCTCCTTAAGAATTTCATTTATTTCTACAGACACAGAATCATAATTGCAAAGAGATGTTAAGGGAGAAGCTGAAGTTTTAAAAATACTTTTTCCATTTCTTTCTTACTTTATCAGTTACTGACCAAACCAAACCAGTTAGCGGACAGCTTCATGGGGCAGAGACGTGTTTTCCTTGCACCTTAGGAACCTGAGTTGCTAAACCGGGGAGAGGGATTTTCTGCAGGGACTAAAGCACCACTTTGGAGAGCACTTCTTCGTCCGGTGTTGTTGGGAGGGAGGAGCAGAGCCTTTTCCTACCTTGTGGGTTAGCAATCAGGGCCTTTGCACTTTGGAATGGCAGAAGCCCTTGCTGCTTCAAGAAGGGACTTGAATGATGCAGATTAATTCTGCTGATAAGGAAATCTCTTAGTATTGTCTGCTCCTGTTGGAGTTTGGGTATTTGAAACCTGTCCAAAGAACTTGCCTCATCTCCCTGCCTGTAGGGAAGATCCCTGATTGCTTGTTTGGATCTTTCTGAAGAGGGCAATT
Source organism: Gavia stellata (assembly GCF_030936135.1). Lineage (NCBI taxonomy): Eukaryota > Metazoa > Chordata > Aves > Gaviiformes > Gaviidae > Gavia > Gavia stellata. The sequence continues at coordinate 305,219 of NW_026776712.1, read as the reverse complement.
AACTGGTCCACTGCTCCTATCAGAATGAAGCATGCAGTCCTGATCTGTCCTTTCCAGATAAAACAGAGCTATGATTTTGAAAATGATGATGTTGGGGTCTAGAGACCAAAGAAAATCTGTATTTTGTCGTTAGATATAGAACCGATGGACAATTTAAAGTGGCATGTCAAATGCGAACTAGAGCTCTGTTCACAGAATGGCTGTTCCAGCAAAGAGCCTTAGCACAAAGCAGGCTGAGGGAGAAGTTTGTAACAACCTACACGCTCTTTTAAATGCAAGCGGGAGCAAGAGGTGCCTGTCTGTTCCTCCAGCACTAACAGTGTGGATCCCTTTTCCTTACAGCAGTTCTTCTGACCCTTTTGCTTCTGTCTCACTAAAGCATGCTTAAATTTGATGTTTATAAGGCAAAGGACTGGACCGCTGCAGCATGAGGAGTTACTGGTGGTGGTGCACGGAGATGTGGAACTGGCACATACTTGCCTCTAACTGAGGCAGTTTGTCGCTCATTGCCACAGCTCAGGTGGTGAACAATAATCCATTCTTTTGGTGTGACTCGGTAGTGTCTGGTAATGTGACCGTACCCTTCGCTGTGTTTTACCTCCATCCCCAGAACTGGCTTAACATGGTTTGAGTTTCAACTAACAACTTTTTTTTTAGCAAGAAACTTTCCCTTTGTGTATACCTGGCTTTCAGTCACAATGTAAATAATTTGAGTGTCTTGATCTCTGTCTAACAAACAGCCTGGCAGGAGTGATTTTTGGACGATTCAGAAGAAAAATACTACACTGCAAGATCTAACCTGGTATTTTTCATCTTATACCTTTCTTTGTCAATGTTAGTTCTGTCTTTGTTTTCCCTTTTCAAAGCTCATGTTGTGCCCTGTTGTTGTACTGGTGTTTTCATCTGTGTAAAAACCATTCAGTCAGTATAAGGATGAGTCTAGATGTGGGTTTCTGTAATGTGGGAAGGAATTCTTAGTATGTGCAGTATTGAAAGTATTTAACCCATATTCATGTTTAGTTGAATCATTTGTATAGAAGGGGCTCAATATTAGGCATTCATTCTAATTTGTTTATTTAACTGCCTTGCAAAGCATAACTTGTTAATTTTTTTGAAAGTGATTAAAAATAGAAGAGACAGTCTCTTTGTAGTTCCTTTAAATAGTCCCATGAAAGACTATAAAATTACATAAATGTAAGTCTCTGAATTCTCCAGATGGTAATTATGTGACAGAATGAATATACACTGAACAGCAGTAACAGAAAGTGGGGTCATAAGTGTTTTCAATGGCATTTGGCATCGCTTACAGACTGATACGTTTTTGACATTTTCTTTTACTGCACTGCTAAAAAATTTGGTTCCTAGCATTGCAGTGTAGAAATTACTCTAGAAAGAGAGTTTTCTTATTTCTGTGCTCTTTAGGCACTGTGTAGTTCGAAAAGTAATGCTTTGAAATCTTGGACATCTTCATATACTGTTAAAAAAGTTAAAGAAACGTTCTGTACTAGATGAAGAGCATTATTCTGCTAACTTTCTTTGATTCGTGAGATGTTTCATAGAAGTGCAGTGAGGGGAACATGGAAGACTGGGCTGCTTGGGAATGTCTTGGTTTGTTTTTCATGTGGTGTTTTTTGTTTTGGATTTGTTACAAATCTGTAATATAAAAACTCATCTACACGATGTACATAGGTGAGCAGGCACTTCTTTATTGCAGTGCTGGACGCCCAGGGGATCACTCCACCTAGTGTGCGTGCCTAGTTTCTCTGCTACAAAAGTTATATTCAACTAAAGTATACATATTCATCATATTTCATTTCATGAGGTTCAGAGAGGACCCCCTTGCTTTCTAAACTTCTGAGAGAGGAGGCTAGGTGCGGCTGGATCCAGACCTGGGCAACATCCTGCGGCTCTCCAGAGCTAAACAGAGGGTAGGAGCATAGGGCACACAGGGCAGGAATGCCTGGGTGTCCCAGCTTCATCCCCTTGGGGCTGGGGTGCACCGAGGTGGACGGTCTCTTTCTAAAGACCTCCCAAGGAAGGGTTTGTCCTCAACGTCCAGATTCAGCCCCCCATGGGTTTCCCCTGCCCATGCTCCTCTTCCACCTCTCAGCCCTTCAAAGAGTTGAAGGGGTGCTTTTCTCTCTTTGGCCTCAGGACATGCAGCTCAAGCTCGCCCTGGTGCAGAGCATCACCGAGGTCAGCTGCGCCATCCAGGCTGTGGGCGACTGTGGCAGCTTTGAGCTCTCCTTAAAGCGGAAGGCGATGTGGACCTTGCTGGTGAGTACCCGTAGGTGGGGCAGTCGCACGGGGGAGTTTTGGGCTGCACCATCAGACTGGTTTCCCCAGAGGCACGATGGTCTCTGGGCTTCGTGCGAGCTCTGGAGCTGTGTCCGGAGCTGGTGGGGCCCTTGAGTGCTGGTGCTGGGTGGCTGTGGCTGGGGAGCAGGGTCCCTCCTGCGGTGCCTTTGGGGATGCGTGGGGGTGATGGGGCAGTGTCTGCCTAGACCTGGCAGCAGAGCCTGTCCCCAGGGGAGGCGGGAGGGCTGTCCCATGCCCCGGCCAACTCTGTGCTTCTCTCTCTGGGACTTGCAGGACTGGATCAAGGGGGAGCCCTGGGACTCCCTGGTGTATGGAGTGTTCCAGGCCCTGGAGGAGTTGAGGTGAGGTCTGTTCCCCAGGCTCTGGGGACTTCTAGTGTGCCCCATCCCAGCTGTCTGGGGCAGCCCCAGTGGCCTTGAGCATGGAGCTGGGAGCTGCTGGGGCTGTGGAGTGGGAGGGTGTCCCCCATGTCGGGTGTCTCCCCCAGGAAGGGAGCCCCCAGGGTTCCTTAACCTGGGGGCGGGGGTTTGCCTGCTGCCTGGGAGGAGGCAGGAATTGCTGGTGCTGAAGGCAGTGCTCGCTGGCATGGGCTGGGGGTGTTGGATTTGGGGCCCTCGATTAGGAGGAACCCAGCTGTGGTCTAAGCCACTCTGGAGAGGGCTAGTAAATCCTCTTTCTGTTTTCTTTTTTCCTCTGGCCAGCAAGCTGAGGCCACTTCTGAGCAGGGAGGAAAATCGCAAGCTGCTGTCAGTGTGCTGCCAGACTGTCTTGTCCTGTCCTTCCGAGGACTGGATGAACAAGGTCAGGAAGACAGTGAGGGCAGCTGTGAACACGCAGGTACCCACCAGCCAGTGCCTGCCCACCCCTGGGTCAGGGTCCCACCTCAGTGCGCCCCGGCAGCCCCCCAGCTCTGCTTTCCTGCTTTCAGCTTCTGCACATGAGATGCATGGAAGATCTGGGCCATCTCCTAGAAACTCTTCTGGAGGCAGAGGAGACCTCTGCCTGCTTTGATGACGTGGTCCATGTGAGTGGCCATGGTGCAACAGGGAAAGTGTCGTGGGGACAGAGAGTGGAGGCATTAGAGGGTGTTAGGAGGTGGATACCTTTCCTACGGGAAAGTGGGGCTTTGGCTCCTCGCTCTGAGGCTGTGCGTCTGGCTGGAGCAAGGGGCTGAGCTGGGGGACGGGAGCGCAGGCCAGGCAGGGAAGTGGGCCCTGATTTAGGCAAAGCCAAGAGCCAGCCCTGAGCTGGGTGAGAGCAGCCTGGGGGAAGGCTGGAGTGGGGAGGTGCCGGCAGGGAAGCAACAGTGGGCTCAGGGCAGAGGCGGCTGGAGAGAGCGAGGTGGTGGAGGCTGCAGTGCCAGTGCTTAGTGGGGCTGGGGGCCGTGCTGGGAAGGGGCCAGAGAAGGAGGGAGTTGGAGGGGGACCTCAGGGAGAGAAAGATGCCTGTTGCGAGAGAGATGCACCCTGCCTCAGGTCCTGAAGGGCTGGCTCACCTCAGCCAAAGAATGGGAGCGGGAGAGAGCCCTGCAGGTTTGCGTCCATGTGCTGGGAGCTTGCAAGGAGCAACGTGAGCTTATGGTGAGTAAAGCCCCCCTGCATGCCCTGGTGCCCCCTTCCCACCATCTGTGTCCCCCAGAAGGGAGCCCTGCCCAACTGGGTGCTGGGTTTGGGGGCTCCTGGGGGATGGAGCTGCTAGGAGCAGAGGCTGCTGAAACCCTGAAGCCCCAGCAAATGGTTCCAGGAGGAGGAGGGCTCTTTCCAGCCCAGGATTTCTCAGCAGGGAATTCCTGCTGCACCGAGTTCAGGAGGGCCCTGGGTTTCCCTGTGGCCTTCACTGCCATCCCTTGGGTTCTCCTTTGCAGTATCTGGGGTCAGCGGTTGGGTTTCTGTAGACGTGACTCGTCTTTTTTCCTGGTGTTTGCTCCAGCCAGGACCATGGAGGTGGTGCCTCAGGCAGATGAGATCAGGTGCTTTGGTGAGGAGCTGAACAGCCCAGACACGGAGACTGTGGTGGAGACCTGTACCAAAATAGCAAAGGTAACTGGCCCCAAAAGACTGGGGTGGGGGCCCAGCTCCTGGGCTCCTGCACGTCTCCCTGCTCCCCTCCAGAGTCTCTCACTGTCTCCAGAGCAAGCTGTCCAGGATGGCTGTTGTTAGCAAGTAGCAGGAGGCTTTGAGACAAGACTGTCCTTTAGACACACTGGAGCAGATACCGTGATGTGTGTATGTGCGTTCGCACATGTGTGAGTGCTCTTGTCAGAATACAAATTTGGTATATGAGCCAACGACGTGGGGGGAGACACTTCCAAATCGGTTAGCTGTGTCAGATGTAAACAGCACTGTATGCACAGCAGGAGGAAAAAGTGATTGCCCCCTCTACGATTGCCTGACTAACAGTCCCGTCAAGTTTCCTTTCCTTGCCGAATTGCTGGAGCAGAGCTGTGACGTGGTCTCTCCTGTTCCTGACTTCTCTCCAGGCTGTTTGCAAATGCATCCTTCCAGCACAGGCTACAGACTTTCTGAGTGCTGTCCTGGACAGCTTGCTGCATGTCAGACCTGCGTGTGTGAAGGCAGTATGGAAGTGGGTGTTCCATCTTCCTGGTGGAATGCAGGAAGGAAATAGTCCAGGAGGCAAAGGAGACCTTTTTCCCATTTGACTTTGTCTTTTCTCCTGTTGGCTGTTGCACGACACCCTGTGCAGTTGGCATGGGCTCAAGAAACACTGCCTGTGTGCCGAGCCGAGGGACTGCCGATGCTCTGAGTCGTGCATTGGCAACTGCTGCTGGGGTCTGCTCCAGCTGGTGACAGGGATGTGGGCCCGTCTTGTCCAAAGTCTTCCGTTGTCCAGGTCCTTCCCACGAGTGACGCACTGGGAGGCACCGACCTTGCCGTTCCTCCCCTTCCTCCGGGGTCACTGTCAGTCCTCCCTGCCCTGGGACCTGCTTCACTTTGCTCTTTCCTCACTTCTCCCCAATTCCCCCTATCCTGAGCTTTGCTGGGCACACCAGGTTTTCCATAGGTTGCATACTTGTTCATTGCTCTCATTGCTTTCCCCGACTGTGGTGTTTCCCAGCCTGCGAGGTGCCCTTCCTTTAGCCACCAGTTGCTGCCTGTTTGTAGCCTGGGAGCCTCTGGCCTCGTGCTGTGCCTGCCCTTTCAAGGCTCCTGTTCTCCTCCTCCGTTCCTGCTCTCCTGCGCTCCATTTGGGCTCCAGGGCCAGCAGCAGCTCGCTCAGCCCAGACTAACTCCGTGGCTGTCCACCGCTGACAAAGGCCGGTCGCAGTGACAGCAGCCACGGGTAGCAGCCCACAGGATCGCGCCCAGCTGAGCTAAAGCTCACCCAGCCGTTAAGCCACTGCCATTACAGCCAGGGCAGGGTGTCCCTGTGCCGTCCCTGCAGAGCCCGCGGCCGCTCTGGGCAGCGGGAGTGCCGCATCCGTGGGCTGTGGGGTCACCCCTTGCTGCTTCCCCAGGCGCAGAGCAGGTTCTGTCTGCACCACGGGCCAGAGGTAGGCAGCTGTGGGAGAAGCTGGGATCTTCCACGGATGAGGGACCTGGCTGCCTATTTGTCCTTATCATGGCCACGGCTTCTAGCTGTGAAAGGCTCAAGCAAACACTCCTTCCTTCAGGGGAAGGTCCTCTGTGTGGGGAAGGGGTTGGCGCTTTGGGAAAGGAGGGTAGAGGCAAGGAGAAGTGTCCCCGGAGAACTGGGTTCCTCTGGAAGGAGTCACGAGCCCTTGCAGAGGCCCTGCAAGGCATCTTCAGGGTCTCAAAGAGCGTGTTTGGTTTTGCTCTTGCATCGCTACAGACACGTGGGGAGAGTTAGTCAAGCGTTGGGTGTGAAATGTGTCCGTGTTCTCTGTGTGCACAATGGCACGCAGCTGCTCATACGGTGCCCAGGGACATGCCATGACTGAGTCTGCCCGTGTGAGTGCACGCATGTCTGTGTGTGCGTGTGCGCGCACAATTGCTAAGAGCACGCTCGGCTCCAGACGTGAGCCAGGATCAGGCAGGGTGGAAGGGGTGAGGTTTCGAGCTAGGTCTGGACTCTGTGTCACGGGAGCAGGCACTGCTCATATGCTGAATGACTGTGTCTGGGCCCCGCAGGAGGGGGTAAAGGATGCACCGAGCCCTTCTTTCTCCTCTTCTTCCATTCAGGTGCCAAAAATCCTGAACACCCTTTACACCTGCATGCAGCAGAGCACCCACAGGCCCTTACCCAATAATGACCAAAAATGGCTCTTCACATCAGTTTTCTGTATGTTCAGGTTAGTTCTTTCAGTCAGACACAGAAATCAGAAGTGATTTCTTCTTCTTTCCCTGAAGTAATCAGTCTTTTAAGTAGTTACTGCTAAACAATGCGGAAGCTACCAAAAGAAGTTGAAGCAGGTACTTTCCTCCTCACAAGCAGCATATCATTGAAGTGCTTCCCCTGTTAAATTCTCTTCTCTACTCTAAAGGGTCCCTGTTTTCTCTGCCCCCAAGGTAAACTCCAGAGCTATTCATGGGGTTTCAAAGAAAGGCACAGGTAGTTTACCTGCCTTTAAAAAAAAAAAAGGGCACTCAGAGCTGTGAATGGAGACTGTTTACTAAACACTGCACAGACAAATTCACCAAAGAGCAAACGTTAATGGGAAAAGCTGGGAGCAGAATGAGAAGCATCACACAACTAAAGCTATCCCAAGCACTTAGGCCTCCATCAAGGACCACAAGCCCTGAGGCTGATGATGGCTGTTGGATGAGCTTCCCTCCCCCAGGTGGAAACACCTCTCACTGCGCTGTGCTCAGACCAAAGAAGGAAAAAGCGATACACCCCCCCACATCTAAAGGCATGCCACTCCTTTCAAAGGTAAATTTTGATTTATTTAGATAAACTGCCTGGCCAGTTTTAGCACCTGCCTCTAGAGTATATTGATTTCATCCACCCCTACCCACAAAAACTTCTGACTGAGTGCTGAGTGAGGTGGACTTAGACAAGCACGCTGCTACCAGGGAACTGGATTTTTAACCTATTTACAAGTATTTGTTGCTTTGAAGCTGCCCGAGAGTCAGCATGCCCTCGCTACTGGAGGTTCTTGCTCTGTGCAGGCACTAAGGAAGACATTTCTGGCCACAGGTTATTTTAAAGCACAGCAGAACATACCGTTTATGACCTCCTGAGAATTATCTCCCAGACAGATCCGGAACAAGGGCAAAACTTGTATATTTAACATGCATTTGGGTTACCTGACTGTTAAACATGTTACAAATCTGTACTATAAAAACTCACCTACACAATGTACGTAGGTGAGCAGACACTTCTTTATTGCAGTGCTGGATGCACAGGGGATCACTCCACCTAGTGTGCGTGCCTAGCTTCTCCACTACCAAAGTTATATACAATCAAAGTATACATATTCATCATATTTCCAGGAAACAATTAACATATTCATACGATTTCCGAGAAATCGTTAATATAAGTAAATGCTCGTGAGGCATGGGCCTTCAGGTACAGAGGTGGTCGTCTGACATCCTCTGGTGGTCGTCCATAGTCTTCCTCATGGTGTCCTTTAGTTGAACTCCATCTTTGCGCATGCTCCGGTTGGTTGCAAAATCCTATTCGTGGAATCTTCTTAAGTTTTCGCCGGTTTACTGACCAGGCCTACAACTTATCATTCTCTTGACAAGCAAATCCTACCTATTCACAATGCTACATTGTTCATAGCTAGTTTATGATTAAATCAGGGATAGCTCATACCTAGTTACCCTTATACAGAATATATATATATATATATATAACTTTAGATCTTTTAATAATCACTTTCTAGCTTATAATTTTCTGTCAATTTCCATGCCTATGAATAATCAATGTTTATTTCTATTAATATCTATCGATTGGCATTCTTGATATTCATATAAAGATGGGAGGGTAAGGGGATTTTCAAGCAGCATCACTGGTGCCTATCAGGTCACACTGTCACAGGACTCAAACAACACTTTTCTGTTCAATGCTTCATCGTTCCATCTCGTTACTGTTAGTTCCTTAGTATGGAACGGCAACTCCCTGGTGAGGTTCCTATGGTTATTGTTTCTAACATAACAATCCTAACTTATTTATTTATTAATTAAATTTAACCTTTTCTATATATCATATTTTGATTAAAAATCAGAATATTTACAAAAACTCTGTCCTGGGAGGGGGCCAGGGAATCCAGTTTGGACTGGGAATGATCCCAGTCTGGCCTGGGAGGGGGCCAGGGGATCCAGTTTGGACTGGGAATGATTCCAGCGTGTCCAGGGAGGGGGCCAGGGGATCCAATTTGGACTGTGAATGATCCGAGCCTGTCCTGGGAGGGGGCCAGGGGATCCAGTTTGGACTGGGAATGATCCGTGTCTGTCCTCGGTGGGGGCCAGGGGATCCATTCTGTACTGGGGCAGGGCCCAATCTGTCCTGGGAAGGGGCCAGGTGATCCAGCTGGGACTGGGAATGATCCCAGTCTGTCCTGGGAGGGGGCCAGGGGATGCAATCTGTACTGGGGAAGGGCCCAATCTGTACTGGGAGGGGGCCAGGGGATTAAGTTTGGACTGGGAAAGGGCCCAGTCTGTCCTGTGAGGGGGCCAGGGGATCCATTTTGGACTGGGAATGATTCTAGTCCATACTGGGAGGAAGCCAGGGTATGCACTTTGGACTGGGAATGATCCAGGTCTGGACTGGGAGGGGGCTATTGGATCCAGTTTGGACTGGGAATGATCCCACTCTGTACTGGGAGGGTGCCACGGGATCCAGTTTGGACTGGGACAGGGCCCAGTCTGTCCTGGGAGGGGGCAATGGGATTCAGTTTGGACTGGGACTGGTCCTAGTCTGTCCTGGGAGGCGGCCATGGGATCCAGTTTGGTGTGGGATACAGCGCAGTGTGTCCTGGGAGGGTGCCAGGGGATCCAGTTTGAACTGGGAATGATCCCAGTCTGTCCTGGAAGTGGGCCAGTGGATCCAGTTTGCACTGGGACACTGCCAAGTCTGTACGGGGAGGGGCCAGGGGTTCCAGTTTGGATTGGGACAGGGCCAAGATTGTACGGGGAGGCGGCAGGGGATCCAGTTTGGACTGGGAATTATCCCGTTCTGGACTGGGAGGGGGCCAGGGGATCCATTTTGGACTTGGAATGATCCCAGTCTGGAATGGGAGTGGGGCCAGGGGATCCAGTTTGGACTGGGAATGATCCCAGTCTGTCCTGGGAGGGGGCCAGGGGATCCAGTTTGGACTGGGACAGGGCCCATTCTGTACTGGCAGCGGCCAAGGGCTCCAGTTGGAACTGGGAATGATTGCAGTCTGTCCTGGGAAGGGGGCAGGGGCTCCAGTTTGGACTGGGACAGGGCCCACTCTGTCCTGGGAGGGGGCCAGGGGATCCAGTCTGGACTGGGAATGATCCCAGTCTGTCCTGGGTGGGGGCCAGTGGATCCAGTTTGGACTGGAAATGATCCCAGTCTGCCCTGGGAGGGGGCCAGGAGATCCAGTTTGGACTGGGAATGATCCCAGTCTGTCCTGGGAGGGGGGAAGGGGGTCCAGTTTTGACTGGGAATGATTGCAGTCCATACTGGGAGGACGACACTGGATCCAGTTTGGTCTGGGAATGATCCCATTCTGGACTGGGAGGGGGCCACCGGATCCAGTTTTGACTGGGAATTATCCCGGTCAGGACTGGGAGGGGGACACTGGATCCAGTTTGGATTGGGAATGATCCCAGTCTGTCCTGGGAAGGGGCCAGGGGATCCAGTTTGGACTGTGTCAGGGCCCATTCTGTCGTGGGATGGGGCAAGGGTCTCCAGTTGGAACTGGGAATGATTGCAGTCTGTACTGGGAGGGTGCCAGGGGCTCCAGTTTGCACTGGGAAAGGGCCCAGTCTGTCCTGGGAGGTGGCCAGGGCATCCATTTTGGACTGGGACAGGGCCCAGTCTGTCCAGGGAGCGGGCCAGGGGATCTAGTTAGGACGGGGAATGATTGCAGTCTCTCCTGGGACGGGGGCCAGGGGATCTAGTTAGGACTGGGCATGATCCCAGTCTGGAATGGGAGAGGGGGCAGGGGATCAAGTTTGGACTGGGAATGATCCCAGTCTGTCCTGGGAGGGGGCCAGGGGATCCAGTTTGGACTGGGACAGGGCCCAGTCTGTCCTGGGTGTGGGCTAGGGGATCCTTTTTCGACTGGGAATGATCCCAGTCTGTCCTGGGAGGGGGCCAGGGGGTCCAGTTTGGACTGCGAATGATCCCGGTCTGGACTGGGAGGGGGCTAGAGGATCCAGTTTGGACTGGGAATGATTCCAGTCCATACTGGGAGGGGGTCAAGGGATCCAGTTTGGACTGGGACAGGGCCCAGTCTGTCTTGGAAGGGGGCCAGGGGATCCATTTTGGACTGGGAATGATCCGTGTCTGTCCTCGGTGGGGGCCAGGGGATCCAGTTTGGAGTGGGACAGGGCCCACTCTGTTCAGGGAGGGGGCCAGGTGATCCAGTTGGGACTGGGAATGATCCCAGTCTGTCCTGCGAGAGGGCCAGGGCATCCAGTTTGGACTGGGAATGATCCCAGTCTGTCCTAGGAGGGGGCCAGGGCTTCCAATCTGGACTGGGGCAGGGCCCAATCTGTCCTGGGAGGGGGCCAGGGGATTAAGTTTGGACTGGGACAGGGCCCAGTCTGTCCTGTGAGGGGGCCAGGGGATCCATTTTGGACTGGGAATGATTCTAGTCCATACTGCGAGGAAGCCAGGGTATGCACTTTGGACTGGAAATGATCCCGGTCTGGACTGGGAAGGTGCCAGGGGATCCAGTTTGGACTTGGAATGATCCCAGTCTGTCCTGGGCGGGGGTCAGGGGATCCAGTTTGGACTGGGACAGGGTCTATTCTGTCCTGGGAGGGGGCCTGGGTCTCCAGTTGGAACTGGGAATAATTGTACTCTGTACTGGGACGGGACCAGAGGCTCCAGTTTGGACTGGGACTGGTCCCAGTCTGTCCTGGGAGGGGGCCAGGGGATCCAGTTTGGACTGGGACAGGGCCAAGTCTCTACGGGGAGGGGGCAGGGGACCCAGTTTGGACTGGGAATGATCCCGGACTGTACTGGGAGGGGGCCAGGGGCTCCAGTTTTGACTGGGAGTGATCCCAGTCTGTCCTGGGAGGGGGCCTGGGGATCCAGTTTGGACTGGGACAGGGCCCAGTCTGTCCTAGGAGTGGGCCAGGGGATCCAGTTTGGACTGGGAATGATCCCAGTCTGTCCTGGGAGGGGGCCAGGGGATCCAGTTTGGACTGGGAATGATCCCAGTCTGTCCTGGGAGGGGTCCAGGGGATCCAGTTTGGACTGGGAAAGATCCCAATCTGCCCTGGGAGGGGGCCAGGGGATTCCGTTTGGACTGGGAAAGGACCCATTCTGTCCTGGGATGGGGCCAGGGCCTCCAGATGGAACTGGGAATCATTGCAGTCTGTACTGGGAGGGTGCCAGGGGCTCCAATTTGCACTGGGACAGGGCCCAGACTGTCCTGGGAGGGGGCCAGGGATCCATTTGGGACTGGGATAGGGCGAAATCTGTACGGGGAGGGGGCCAGGGGATCCAGTTTGGACTGGGAATGATCCCAGTCTGTCCTGGGTGGGGGCCAGGGGATCCAGTTTGGACTGGGAACGATCCCAGTCTGCCCTGGGAGGGGGCCAGGGGACCAGTTTGGACTGGGAATGATTCCAGTCCATACTGGGAGGAGGCCACAGGATCCAGTTTGGACTGGGAATGATCCCAGTCTGTAATGGGAAGTGGCCAGCGGATCCAGTTTGGAATGGGAATGATCCCACTCGGTACTGAGAGGGTGCCAGGGTATCCAGTTTGGACTGGGAATGATCCCACTCTGTCCTGGGAGGGGGCCAGGGGATCCAGTTTGGACTGGGAAAGGCCCCATTCTATCCTGGGATGGGGCCAGGGGCTCCAGATGGAACTGGGAATCATTGCAGTCTGTACTGGGAGGGTGCCAGGGGATCCTGTTTGCACTGGGACAGGGCCCAGTCTGTCCTGGGAGGGGGCCAGGGATCCATTTTGGACTGGGACAGGGCCAAGTCTGTCCTGGGAGGGGGCCAGGGGATCCAGTTTGGACTGGGAATGATCCCAGTCTGTCCTGGGTGGGGGCCAGGGTATCCAGTTTGGACTGGGAACAATCCCAGTCTGCCCTGGGAGGAGGCCACCGGATCCAGTTTGGAATGGGAATGATCCCAGTCTGGACTGGGAGGTGGCCATTGGATCCAGTTTGGACTGGGAATGATCCCACTCTGTACTTGGAGGGTGCCAGGGGCTCCAGTTTCGACTGGGACAGGGCCCAGTCTGTCCTGGGTGCGGGCCAGTGGATCCAGTTTGGAGTGGGACAGGGCCCATTCTGTACTGGGAGGGGGCCAGGGGCTCCAGTTGGAACTGGGAATGATTGCAGTCTGTCCTGCGAGGGGGCCAGGGAATCCAGTTCGGACTGGGAATGATCTCACTCTGTCCTGGGAGCGGGCCAAGGGGTCCAGTTTGGACTGGGAATGATCCCAGTCTGTCCTGGGAGGGGGCCAGGGAATCCATTTTGGACTGGGAATGATCCCAGTCTGTCCTGGGAGGGGGCCAGGGGATCCAGTTTGGTCTGGGTCAGGGCCCAGTCTGTACTGGGTGACACGCGGAAACGAGCTTCACAACTCACACAGAGTTATAAAGCTGACATTGGTTTATGGCGGCGCCGGGTGCAAGGGGGATTTCTCCTCCTAACATGCACACCGGGTTAAAACCATGACAGGTATTTAAAACAGTTAACGAAGTTAATTACGCCTACTGGTGCTACTCCTTAATAACTATTGGTTAATAATTTTCTTACTTCATCTTAAAGTTGCAGTTCTCTTTTAATTCGCCACGCATGCTCAGAGAGTAGAGGGCTAAATTGGGTTGGGGCTTTTCTAGCTGGGAGGTGTGTTCCTTAGCAGTAGAATGAGATTATAATGAGACAGGTTAACTCTAGGGCACTATTTTGGCAGTCTTTTCTATATTTCTACGATTCGTCCTTGTGCTAATCATTATTGCTAGTTAGCAGAGAGTCAGTGAAGACGAACTTATCAGCAGAGAGTCAGTGCAGACAGTCTTTATCTGTAATATGTCTAAGTACGGGGTGCAATTGTTACAAAGTATCTTCTCTACACTTTTCTTTCTTACTTTTAACCCTTGTCTCTCACGATGCCCTGTAACATTCCCCTCTTTTCTTTCCATTAAGCAAATTCTTTTGCTCTTAAAAGTGGTTCGTTATGTTTCATCATTACTTTTAGTGTCCATACTTGCCCAATAATTTCCTTTAGTTTACACCAAAGGATAAGATTCACCGTTGTTAATGTTGAGGTGGCTCTTAGTAACACCAATATCGGGTGGGTCATTATGTTTAAGATTTTGGTAGCTGACGGGGAATAACCCCTAAACACATCCCATCTGCATCATGATGGACAGTAATTAAAGTCTTTCTTCCACTTTCTTCAACTTGTTTTAACAACCTTTTCAAATTTTCATGATGCAATAGTTTTCTTATTAGAGTGAGATTCATTCCAATAGAGGTGGGCTGTATATCCTGAATCAATGTATAATTAAACTGTAGCAATTGATAAGTAGTAACAGGAGCCGTGTAGGTAAAATCACATCCTGTAAGACTAACAAAGTTGCAAATGCAAATATTTGAATGGTTGCTCGTGTCCACCATTTGATCATCTACTTGTACAAAATCCCATTGACTTCTCCGACAAACACATCCCATACCCCTGTAAATTATGATGGTTCTTGGGGTCTCGTTGGGATGCACCTCAAAGTGACAAACTTTTTGTTCAGTGTCAAGACGAATATCTTGCCCTTTGATGGTGTTTCCTTCACAAATAAATCCTTGCTGGTCTCGTACAACACAGGCCTCGACATCAATAGTTTGCCACTTATTCCTGTTTTTCATAGCCCATACCCTATGTTTTGGGGGATAAAGTACAGTTCCATGGTAATTTAATCCTAGCACAACAATCGGGTATATGTTATATACTAAAGCTTTAGATATTGTTAGTACAAAAGCTGTAGCTGTGTTGTTAGTAGGGTCAAAGGTAAAATTAACTAAATGCCACCACGATTGGAATCTCCTTTCAAATTCCGCTGCGTTATTCCAAATCACCTTTCGGATTTCTTTTGGTAGGATTCCGTCTTCACCTTTCCCTGATGATTGCAGCTGCTATTTTCTGTAACCATAATTGAGCTTGGATACAACTGAGTGCTGTAGAAACATTAGTCTGAGCCACGTCTAATGCATTTATAATCAGTTCATTGTCCTTTTCATTAAGCTTTTCCCACTGTGGTAACACATTTGCTGTAAGCCATTGACCGGTTCCTAAAGTTAGGAGGGAAGATCTTAAAGGGTTCTGTATTTTGTTCAGATCACTGGTCACCGTTGCGAGTTTGTTCCTTATTATCGCAGTATCTATACTATTTAAAACTCCCAGTCCTGTTCCTACTGCACCAATCGCATGTCTCCTTTTCCTCATTCGGGAAGGAAGGGTCCTTTTATGTAACCATGATGTCCACCCCGTATGTAAGGGTCTTATAAATGACGAACAAGCTGGTTGAACGGTGGAAATATCGTTCTGTATCAATAATTCCATTCGCTTAAGGGACCATATTGGATTAGACATTACCTGTTGCTGACCGACATATTGAATTACGTATGGTCCTGTCGGATACACTTATGGTCCCATTTGCTCAGGCTCTGTGGACTTGATTTAGTAGCCTGAGTCGAGGTAGTGTAGGCAGGGGGAGTGGTGGTTTCCTCTGGTGTCTGCAACCGAAATCTAAAAGTTAGAGCTTGGGCCCCCTCTTGAGTTGCCCCCAGACATACTATGGTCACCGTTTGAGTTATATTGAAGGGATACCAACAAACCTCCTTGCTTTCACATATCGTGCTGCCTGTTCTATTGGCAGAGTCCCAGACAGCACCGTTCTTGGCAGTAATTTGAGTCTGGAGAGGAGGCGGGTTACTTACATTAAGGAGTCTACAACCTACCTGGACCTCCTTTCCTTTCTCAAACATCCAGGTACAGACCGAATCTATCCTTTCCCATTCAGTTGGTCACAGTGTCATGTTATTATTATATATTACCACAGTTCCCAAATTCAATCCGTTTAAATCCTTTCCTGAGCTTCCCGTATACCCAAAATAAGCGTTTGTCCAAGGCCACTCCCAACAGTGGTTACAGTTCAGCAGAGTCATAAGAATCCATATCATCGCTTTTGAATGCGAAGCTTCAATGCTCCCATAGGTGTCGATTCCCATCATGGCTTAGGGCCTTTCTTCACTCTGGTGTGATGCACCCACAAGGTCTGCTCTTTAATCTTGATCGCTGTATGGGATGTCAGCAGCACCTGGAAGGGGCCTTCCCATTTCGGTTTCAGAGGTGAATCTGTAAAGGACTTCACATACACATAATCACCAGGCTTAATATTATGCACCGGCCCATCAAGACCTCGGGCTCTGGTTCCTAAGACAAGTTTCTCTGTCTCCCGAGGTTGTTTTTGCAGGTTTACAATATAATCAGATAACATCTCATCTCCAGTCTGAGTTGATATTCCTGCCTGTACAATATAGGGCCTCCCGTACAGTATTTCAAAAGGGCTCAACTCCTCTTTAGTTCTGGGCTTAGTTCTAATTCTCAGGAGTGCCAGAGATTGTGGCAATCCAGCCTCCTCCTGCCCAATTTTACAATCTGTAACTTAATTAAGTGGTTCATCTTCTCCACTTGACCACTTGCTTGTGGCCTATATGGGGTATGTAACTGCCAATCTATTCCCAAGAGTTTACTAACTTGCTGAACAATTTTTGCAATGAAATGTGGTCCTCTATCCGAGGAGATTGTTGCAGGAATTCCAAATCTCGGTATTATTTCTTGTAATAGTGCTTTAGTTACTTCTCTAGCCTTATTAGTTCAGCAAGGGAATGCTTCTGGCCAGCCTGAAAAGGTGTCTGTTAGAACCAGCAGATATCGAGACCCCCCTTTTCTTGGAAGTTCTGAGAAATCAATTTGCCACCACTGCCCTGGATAGTTTTCCTTTCCCTATCTGTCCAAGTTGGACTTTAGGGCTTACCTTAGGATTATTTTTCAAACATATTTCACACTGCTGTGTCACTTGTTTAACAGTGGTGTAGAGGTTTCGGGCAACTATACGCTGACTCAAATGTTTATACAATGCCTCAGCTCCCCAGTGGGATTTCCTGTGTTCTGCTATAAATATGGCCCACAATAACACAAATGGGATTATTATTTTGCCCTGCGTAGTCTTTGCCCACTTACCTTTCTCTACTTCTCCCCCTATGTCTTCAACTAATTTCTGATCTTCTTTGGAATACCTGGGTTCACAATCAATTTGTATTTTACTGTCTGGAACCAATGACTGCACCTCTAATTCACCTTTCTCAGCTGCTCTTTTGGCTTCTCGGTCTGCCATAGCATTGCCCAACTCTTGAGCGGTATCTCCTTTCTGATGAGCCTTGCATTGTATGATAGCCACTTTTTCAGGTTGCTGTACTGCTTCCAGGAGCCTAAGAATTTCTTCAGCATGTTTTATATGTTTCCCTTGGGTGGATAGGAGTCCTCTTTCTTTCCACATGGCTCCATGGGCATGGACTACCCCAAGAGTGTATTTGGAGTCCGTCCAGATATTAATCTTTTTGTCTTTGGCTAGCTCCAACACTCGGGTTAAAGCGATTATTTCTGCTTTTTGTGCCAAAGTATTTGGGGCAAGGGCTGCGGATTCTATTACCTGATTCACGGTGGTTATTGCATACCCTGCTCTGCGGACACCTTGTCGAACAAAGCTACTTCCATCTGTGTACCAGGAATCCTCAGCTGTCGGAGTGGGAGTAACGATGGAATCTCAATATGAGTATAGTCGTTCTCCCCTTTATTCAAGCTTAGAGTATATATAGACAGATGCCAAGAACACGCGTCCGCAACAGTTGTATGATTGGCTTACAGCCTCTGTTCACGCGTCAAGGCGGCGAGTGAGATTGGTACAGTGCTCTTGTGCACGCACAAGAGCACTTCTCCTCTTCGCGGATGTAGCTCCTTCTTCTTGTTTACCATTCCACTGTCTCTTATCACAACAGGCTTTCAAGGACAGTGAACGGTTTCCTCTGAGCCTTCCCCCTCATCAAAGACTGGGTTGCTCATGGGAATCAGATCATGTCCCTTGTTACTAAGCCATTCCTCCACATGTATCCTTCCCATAAATTGTTTTAATTGGCATTGGTTAACAAATGACTTAATTTACAACTGTACATGTAGCAAGAAAACGTCCTACTTCAGTATGAACATAAGTAAAGTTAGACTTACTTTGAGCTCACAGTCATCCACAATCACTGGCTGTGTGAGAATTTCCTTTGATTTCTCAACTCCTATCACTTCTTGTTCTTCTACCCGAGAACATCTCTCACGAGTCATATGGTGTGCCCACGAATCTGGCATGACAAAAATTTCTTAAGTCAGGATTTCTGTTTATCGGGAATACAGTATCAGTGAAGTGTCCTGTGCCTGGAATACAGTCTCTCTCTGCAATGACAGAGACAGACCCATTACCATTTTTTCACTGAGAAATGCTTGACTTTTACTTTCTTTCTGGCAAAAGCCAGTGCTCCATAAAAATTAGAAATTCAGGCACACAGAAAAGCACTAGAGAAAAAGGCAGGGTAAAAACAGGAAAAAAAAGTAGAGTCACGTTGCCATTACAGCACTGCACGGTAAAACTCCAAAGTAATTTAGGTTAGGAAACACATCCTGCATTGCAAACATTAGGACAGAAGTCTTCTTTTCCACATGTGACTCTGGGTCCACATTGCTTGAAGTACAGCTTTTTAACTTACGCTGCTCCTTAGTGGAGCAATACTCATACAATAAAAGAAAGTCAATGACTGTTTTTCAATTAGGTACCATTTGGAGAAACAAACTTCAGAATCAAAAGAACAGCAGCTGCAGAAAAACATGAGTTTGGCTACTGTAACTAGAGGGGCAGCACCATTACGCAAGAAACACTGTGTGCTGATTTTAGAGAGATGCAACAGAAACAGCAGAATGGAATTAAAGAAGGCTAAAACCTAATAAACAGTGTAATCCTCCTCAGGAAGAAAAAGGAGCTAAAGGACCTGTTTGACCTTTCACTTACCATTTGAATCTCCGTCTTCAGAACTTTCTGCTATTTGGCAATCTGGCATTTCACTGTCCCCTCTTAGGTCTGAATGTTCAGAAAGCATGACACTCTTCTTTTCAGAAGCAGATTTAGCCACAAGGAGAACCCTCTCTCTTTCGTTTTCTGACCCACATTTATTTTCATGCCCATTTTTCTGTCGTTCTTGAAGTACGCTTCCATTTTCTTCCATAGAAGAATCCTGTGTGGACTCAACTTCCGTGCAATCCATGTTAGAAACATGTTCTTCTGGAGACTCTTCCGCACTCTCTACTTCATTTTGGTCTTCTGGAACTTTATTCTCTTTATTGAACTAAAATTTCCTCCTCTTTGCTGCGATACTTGAAGACGCTTTGTTCTTTCTGCGTTTCCTTTTTGACATCTCTACAAAGAGATATCAGAAAAAGTAAGCCAAAACATTACCAGAACAGTTCTTCCTTCAAAATCCAGCATCCTCATCTTACTTGACTTACAAGGAAAATTATCAAAGGAGCTCAGGTAACATTGTCTGTCTCCCTACATATGTCTAGAGAAAGAGTTGCAAGTTAATGAGGTCAATTTGCTATTAGATTTTAAAAAGCCAGCTACAGAATTTCACTCACAAAACCATCAGCTTCAAGATTTTATGAGCAGAAAATTCTTACTTTAGATAGGAAGTATTACCAGAAAGCAAGGTTATTAGGTGAAGTTGCTTACTGTCTTACTACGTGAACTAATATAGATGAACAGAAAAGCATTTGGAGACGAGCCCTTCTTCAAATCGGTTATAAAGCTGTAAACTTCAGAAGCTAAACACATGTTGGGCAGAGTTAAAGAGACAATTTTAAGGGAATATTTGCTGGAGAAAAATTTGCCTGTGAAGACTTACACCTCACACGCTTTCTGTTAACCTTGTTTAAAACAAACTTAGCATTTTTGCCTTTCAGAAAAACCCACCGTTCTTTGTATTGACGGAGTACTGCACAAAGCGCATGGGTGAAGTCAATGGCAAAATTCCTAGTCCTGTTATGGAGACCAGGAAAGTTCACACCATGTCATGCGTTTTAGCCGAGAGACCCAAGTCCCTTTGTTCTTTCATGTCCTTTTCACAGGAAAAGTGGGGAAATAATTGTCTTTCCTTTACATATCTATTATTATTGCTCCCCTATTTTTCTGCCCTTTCCCCCTTCAGTTGGAAATCACACTAAGAGGTGGCATAGATTTTAGCATTTGAGGGCAGGGAAGGGAAAAATACTGTTTCTCATAACTAAAAGCTAGTTGAGTATTCAGAAACTGCCATGTACAACATTTTTGACTTCAAGAGAGAGCAATTTAGGAGCCGTTAAACATCAGTTGGGTCATCAAGTCCAGTGTCTTACAATGTAAACCATCCACTGTACTTGAACTTCATAACTATATCGAATGAATGACCTCTGGATTTATCTCACGTTTTGGAGCAAATTAAAAACACTGAACGCCTCTGGCACAAAGAACCAGGCATCACAGAAACCTGTTATGTCACAAAACCAGAGAAGGTATCAGTGACTTTAGCACCTTCTCCAAGAAAGTCTGAATAAAATGCAACTTGCCTTCAGAGCACGGTGTACTGGAATCTACAGGCGCTGCTGGCATCTTCATCTTTTCGTTACACTTTGGGTCTGTTTTCTCACAGCCAGGAACATAGTTCTGCTTTGGCATTACACGGTAGTAAGGCGGAGCATACTTTGAAGAGCTACAACCTTGCAACAAAGAACAGATAGCAAAGAATTGTGTCTTGCATTGTTGGTTACAAATACCGAGACAAGTCTTAAAATCATTAGCGTCAAAAACCATACCTCTTTTCTTGCGAGATTCTTGAATTTCTTCACAGCGTTGTTCAAAATCTTCATCCATTTCCTCTCTCACGATGGCATATGCAGTATCTCTCAAAGCACAAGCTCTGTGCCTAATGAGACGATCTGAAATTTTACAGTCAGAACTGAGTCTTTTCTACCAGCCGATGAAATCCTTTATTTTGATTACTTATCGAAAGATTTTGCTCTTTTCATAGATAGGTTCTGAAGGGTTATCTCAGTGAATATTTTCAGCATAACAACATAAAAGTTAATCATTAAAGCAAAAGCACTAGTTACTGATCAACACTTCTATCACAATTTCTTGTCCAAGTAGTTTAATGCTACAACATTTACAACCTGGCAAGAAATGCTCTCTGTGGATATTTAAAATGATCGAATCCCAAGTCTACTGTCCACAGACGACGTTTATCAATTTATACATTTTTAATTTTTCTAAATTAGGGATCAAAACACATTCTTACCTCCAGGGTCTTTATCTGGGTTGTACTGTAAAGCATTGCTGCAGATTAGATCGATGTCTTTTAGAAAATCTCCTGCAGTTAGGTACTGGTGCAAGTCAATCTTCGAGAGAACTGCCGAAAGGTCCATGGGCTGTTTAATGACTGCGTCATAATCAGGTACCTACAAATGAAATATGCGTGTTCAGAGATTTAACACGGTATCTACCAACATTAATTATTTTAATAACGTAAAATAAAGGACTTCTTCAAAGCCCCAAATATTTATGACACATCCAAAGATATGGAAATTAACCAGTTAGTTGCTTGAAAATAGAAGGGCTATTTCAACTGGCTTTGAAGAGACAGACCAGAAGAGGGAAAAACAAGAAGCAGGGAGGTCAGAAGCACGTGTGGGGCAGAGAAGGGAGCAGACACCCAGAGTGGGATTCATTTCACTTCACTTCAGAAAATCACAGCAAAGAAAGCTTTCTCAGTAGAGTCACCCGAGATTCTCTTTGTTGTTGGCGGGAAGAAAAAGGTGCAGGAATGCACCTTTGAAGTATCTGTCCTAGGCATCTACTTTTGCATGAGATAACTGGACCGAGAGGTGCCAATTTCTTTACTCAGACCATAAAAGGAGCCTAATGACTAGTAGAGATGAGGACATCTAGGTTTGTTTAGGTTATTTACATCTCAGAAACTAGAAGTAAAGGGAAAGACAAGTCAGTGGATGTTTAGGGGAACAGGACTTTGCTGAAATGCAAAGCTCTATTAAAACGACAGCTGACTTCCAAGTATATGCCCCTGGCTTAGACTTATTCAATACATTACATGAGAAAAAAAAAAGACAGAAGCGTATGGGAGGAAGAAGAAACCACACAGCCCTTATGGTTGATCTTATACGGAGGAGCCCCAGACGAAAGAGAGAATAGAATCTTAGAATTTATTTTAAAAACTGCTGTTCTTACTCCTGTTCTCACAGAAACTACTGAAAGTCAATTAAAGAGCTTTAGGCTTTATTAAAACAGTCCTATAGATACTGTTTATAATTATAAAGAAAGAGATCTCTCTGCTTTTCAGTGCTGTAACATGCCTACATGTCAAAGCCTTTTCATGAGTGAACTGTGTTGGCAGTTGGTCTAACTGGCAGTTGGTCTAACTGGCAGTCGGTCTAGATGATCGTTATAGGTCCCTTCCAACTGAAATATTCTAAAGTTCTGAAGGCATTGCAGAAGGAACCCGGGGCTTTCAGTGAAACTCAAATAACAGACATTTGAGGGCCTCAAGGAGTCAGCAAAAGTAAAAGCAAACTTCCTGCTTCTTGAAAAATCAGAATAGTACGGTCCTAAAAACAAAGACAAACCTTCCTATAAAGAGCACACAAACTCTGAGAAATATAAACATGCAGAAATTATGAACACACACACAGATAAAATGGTATTACAGATCAACACTAATTTACCTCCTCTGGGTCGGCACGCTTTGTAAATGCTCTGAAACGTCTGTCACCGGCAAGTCTACGAGTCACATCCCTTAAGAAAATCCTAAGTTCACGCAATATATCCTCCTCCTGCTCCTCCAGCTGTCTTATTTCTTCCTCTGTCAGCTGTGGAGGCTTAGGCGGTGGTGCTACAGGCAGTACTTCCAAGTACTGCCAAGCTTAAAAGAATCAGAAACTTTTAGTCAATTTACGGTACTCAAATACAAGCCTATGAAAAATTATTGATAGAAAATTACCACCAAAGCAAATGCTGTAGAGCTGTTAACTTACAGTTAGCAAAGTTTTCTATGTAGGATATCCTCACCTGTCTTAGTTTTTGATGCAGGAGGTTTAGCAGTTTGATTTACAATTAAGTCCTCAAAAAATGTTCTTCTTTCTTCCTCATTAGGCAACTGGATTTTGAACACTTCATCATCATTGATAAACAATTCTTTTATCTAAAGCACGAGGAGAAAAGATATTTCAGATGTAAGGTCACACAAATTCATGTTCTGTTCCAAAAAGATGAGTGCCTTTCCAAATTAAACTGAATAATCACCTTGATAAGACAAACTGTGAAAAGGTGTCTTCTTGGCCTTAAAAGGCTGGATTTTCATAGGTTAGCATGGCAAATTAAAGTATCTTCTCTAAGGAACACCTCTAGAGTTAAAGCTCAATGAAGGGACCCTATGATACACTGATAAAGTGCTGACATTCAGCACCTCCTAGACTGCTTATTTTGTATTTACCTGCCTTGCTGTCCTTTAGTTTGAATCTTTATGGCAGCTATAGAAGGAACAGGCAGGATTCAGGAGACAAGTGTGGGCTTTTTTGGTAAGGTGTTGTGGTTTTTTTTAAAATTAATTTAAATGAGGTGTCTAAAGCTGCACACTTCCAAGTTTTACTCCATTTTTCAATCTCTACTACCAGAAAGTATGGAAGGAATTTCAATACTTATTTTAGAAAGAATTTATTAACCGTAGAAGAATTTCTGTAGAAAGTTAAGCCCTTTCAAAGCATTTGATGATAAACACATCTAGGCAACCCCCTCTCTCCCCCCCAGTAAATGAGACAAAGTAATCAGAGCAGCATATTCACATTTTGATCACCTTCCTTTAATGCACACTCTCAGATACCTAGAAAGCTAAGCATATACTCTTACTGAATTTGTTAAGAAATACAACTAAAAATAGATTTCCAAGTTACTTAAACAGAAGTTGGAACTTAGCTTTCTGATTTGTAAAGCTTTCACCGATATGAAGAAAGAAATTGAAATTTTTAATAAAGAATTTAAATTTGAAATTACATTCCATCATTAAGAGTGTGACCATCGTACTTTCTCTGTAAAACTATCTTTCACTTTTCAGTAAAAGTATCTTTTTCCCATGTACATTTCAAGCACCGTATATTCTTGACTAAGTACGTACCTAACAATCTTGAAGTCACTGGAATTATTGTCTGAAGTAAATGTTTATGTCTGTCTAATGAGCATGAGTGTGTGAGAAGGGGGAAAAAGTTGGGTCAAAGTCAAGCTCTTTACTCAGAAAACACTTTAGGCAAATGCTTTCAAGCATTGTTTTGTCTAAGCAAATTTTAAGAGACCTGGTTAGAGTGCCTGAGTAATAACAGTATGAATTTGCTTAAGAGTGCACAGTACTCCAATGTTTAAAGGATTTATAAATTAACAAAAAACTGACTAAAAAAAGTAAGAAAAGTATCAACAGAAATACCTCTTCTGGGAGATCTGCATGACACACATCAGATGTTGCAAGCAGCAAAACTGGAGCAAATGCTGGAATGTTCTGCAGTAGTGTTGTAAAAGTAGCTCTCAATGTAGCTCCAGCAGCCTCCCACCACAAATGGATATGTGGAATATAAATGATACTTGGTGCTGTTCTTTGTGCTTCTCGCATCAACTGGTAAAATGAAAGCTTGGATAAGAAAACTAAACCATGTACAACAGGCTAATAAATAACTACGCGTCAGTCAAACTGTCTTATGAAATAGGAGCACATGCAGCCAAAACATCAAAACAATCCAACAAAAGAACAACTCCTTAACAATAAGGTAAAATTTTCACTTTACTCAAATATGGACATTGCTACACAGACAGAAACTGACCTGAATCTCTGCCTGATTTCAAAACTACTTAGGTGTAAGGTAATGCCTAAAGAGCCTTACAACTCAGCTGCTGTGGTGGTGTGCCTGAAAAAACAAGACTAACCCTTGAGCAAGATGTATTAGCCTGGGTAAATCACTACACGACTCTGACTGCACCATTTTCAATTCAGAGTGCGCACATATCCAAGTCACTCTGAAGCACAGTTTGAACAAGCAAAGACCTATGTGAAAAGATGAGGGCTGACACTGTGAAAGAAGCCTGGTTACAATTCATAACTTCACGTACATTTTATAAGAGGTGACCAGTCTGAATAGCTGCCTGAATAGCTAAATCACTCACAGCCTCTCATTATCAATCAGACCAGATTACGTGCTTTGGAAGACCACAAGCCATTGCCTACAGATGGTACCTCGATCACAGAAGAGGACGTGCATCTACCACATGAGGGAAGCGGCAACAGTCCTTTCACATGACAAATTTCTCCGTGCACCCTTTCAGATTATCAATATTCAGGGAGTTCCTGTCACAAGATGGGAAGTGCACGTGGTATATCCGGGCAGTGACTAGACATGCTAGTTATATGACCGCAGGTGCAACCATCACATAACACAAAAGGAATTGTTCCTCTTATGTGACAAATGAGTATCCAGTCATGTAACATGTCCATCCTTACTTGTAGAGCTCTCAAATGCTGCTACTAAAGGTGAAAATATTTTAATACAGTGATGTCAAACAACGAAACAGATTTCCTGCCTAAAAGTAAAAAGGAAAACAGCACTAAATCTGCTTATATTTAATTTATAGTATAAGAAAAACAAACATAAGTGTTCCATGAATTTTAACGCTTTTACTGCATATACTGCAGCAGTACAAGCTGTATATGTATATATAAGAAAAGAAACACTTCTTTTCCCCAAAAGCTTGATTGCCTTACAAATATAATGAAAATGAAGGTTACAAAAAGTGCATGACAGGCAGTCAGGCTGCTGCAGAGCCATCTACTGGGAGCACAGATTCTTAAGCAGCAATGAAAACAACTTTCTGGATCCCACCGAGATGGGGAGGACTTCTTGCTATAAAGAGGGGTTTATTAGCAGCACCTCCCAGCTTCCCAAGCTGCTAGCAACATCCTCACTTTCCATTCCTTTGGAATGAAAGATAGGGCCACATGTAACATCCTCATTTGGTATCATTTGATCTAGCAGAAAAGTGGCTTTTCAGACAGAAGTAAACATAACAGCACATTCAAACCAGGCCACCTCCATTAACAATGAATTTTGCTTA
Organism: Gavia stellata; assembly: GCF_030936135.1. NCBI lineage: Eukaryota > Metazoa > Chordata > Aves > Gaviiformes > Gaviidae > Gavia > Gavia stellata. The sequence continues at coordinate 279,524 of NW_026776712.1, read as the reverse complement.
CTTTACTAGTTTATATACAGTTCATGAATCCTATGAGATTAAAGAGAAAAAAAGGTACCTGTGCACATGTTTCTTCCGATGATGTGATGCTAACAAACAAAACAGATAGGTCTAGTGTATAGACTGGAAACTTTTCCAGGGCATGTATTACTGCAGGTGCCAAATGAGAAGCTTGCCCGTATCCTGGCTCTCCAACTAGTAAGAACCGTGGCCTGCAAGATGTTGGCTGGTAATAAGCATTTCTAGAACAGGAAGAAGAAAACAAGTTTAAAAATGAGGTGATGAATAGGCACACAGATGATAAGGTTTTTTCCTATACACCTTTCTTTCTTTTTTTTTTCCCTTTCGGTAAATACTCTCCATGTTCCAGCAAATAATAAGCTGGTCTGTGATCAGGAACACTGTCAAAGCCCATTTTCTTTTTAAAAACCTTGTACCATACCTCCCTTAAGAAATCCTGCCAATCCCCAGCATGTCTGCTGTTCCTTTGGCTGGGTTAAGTAACGGCTCTTAAATCATACAGGGGGACTGTCCAGCCAAATACACGTGTGACAACTCATCAGTAACCCGATATGGGGGAGAATAACAACTCTATCTCTCAGCACATGCCAATCTGGATCTCCTCACTGCCCGTAGACACTGATTTTCAGTAGGTCTTGAGTTTAAGTAGCTGTGAGATCTCTACATCTGTCTAGTTTAGCTGAAATTTGGCCATAGTTACTGGACATAGTGGGAAGGAAGGAGTAGAACAACATTTCTAGAAAAAAATTAACGTGGGCACTGAAACACATTAGCTGTATCTGAAGAAGTACACAAATGGACTGGTTAAATTACAGCAGTACACTCAATATGTATTAAGATGTATATTTATTTTATTCAGTCATTCTAATGTTTCATCTTTGAATTGTCTATTAATTTCCTAGTAATCCTGCTTTACTAGCATGAAACACATTTGTGAAGAGCATTCGTTTTTTTCCACCACAATACTATTGTACCTTTGCTGGCTGAAGACAAAGATCTAGAGACCTAACCAAGCTCAGCAGGTCAGAAGATTTTCTGGACAGCGCAGCAATAGAAAGTGAGAAAAATAACTGACCCACCAGTGACGACAATAATCTGTTTTTTTAACTGTCAGCTTATATGACTTCCACATTAAAATGTTAAAAAGTTAACATAAACTTAGTCGGTTAAAGGTACAAAATGCAGACATTGTTTAAGTTTTTCTCACAGTGTTTTAACAAACCATTTCTCAGTTCTGTTTCTGCTACATAATTCGCTGCTGGTTTAACAATCTTGGAAATTAGAAGGGCAAAAGATGTCTACACGAATCTGTAGGGTTTTTTTAGCTAAAAGGACAGGCAGCACGTTTCTTTGGTCTTGAGTCTTTCAAGGAATGCCATGGATTAAATCAACACATTCTAATAGTCTGTGGACCACTTTGACTTAGGAAAAGAGGGCTGGGCCATTCAGTTTGATGGGTTATGGCAGTGTACTCCATTAGAACCTCAGTACCCAGCTGGATCTTCACGCTTACTTCTTGCAAATATTGATCACCCCCCCACACCCCTCCCCTCTACTTCTTCATCTACCACCCCTCACACCAAAACTGTTTACAGACACGGCCATCTGAATAATGCAAACATCAAGGGACAAATATGTACCTGCTAAAATTGAGGAATTTTTCCTTTTGTCTACCAGGCATTTTAGGAGTTGGCTTATCTTCAAAGATTGATGGTGATTCCTCATCACTGTCAATCGCATAATTTCTTAAAATATGATTTAAACTGTCTGAAAGACAAGAGAGGTTTGTTAACTTTCCTGAATAGTCCATATCTCGCTCTCACATTAATACAGCTTCTAAATCAGTGCTGGAGACCCCTTATATTGTATTTCTTCATTTGAGGGCACATGCAGAATGTTATTTTCTGAAGAGTTTATCCTACCACAGATCTAAGGAGATTGCACAAGTCTCTACAAAGCTGTCCTACATCGCATGATTTGCATAAGGTATTCTCTCTCTGTTGGTGAAAACAACAGGAGGTTTCTTCCTTAGAACAAAGATGATTAGGAACTTCTGTAGTTCCTAGACACCTGAAAAACCCAACAAGGCCACTTCCTTCTGGAGCAGGTTCCCCCACTGGATGTGGGGAAATTAAGTGAACGTGGTGGCCACAGACTTCCCTTTGTCTAGGACTAGTGAGTCAGAATATACAGACCAACACATCTTCTAAATAAGGCTCCTCAAAGATCCCCGAAGGAAGAGATCATGAAAGGCCGACAACGGAGACGGGATGCAATTACCAATCCCTTAGCCTCTCTGCTTTTATATTGTTGGTGGGTTTCTGCCTCTTTCACCAATGCAAACAATCTACCAGCTCTACTGGGAGTAATACTGGTAGGATATTCTCCAGGGATTAGGATAGTAACTAACTATTCATGGATCTCCGTTAATCAGGAGTGCAGTGAGTTTATCGATTTATTTGCTGTCACCAACCGACAGACAACTTGGTCAGGGTTGATGCAGTCAGGAGTGTGAGCTCACATACGCTATGCAAGCCAAGCCCCAGAGTATACGTTACTGAAACATTCTGATCTCATGTGCAGGCGTACAGTGTGATCCACAAACATTCAAATTAAGAGACTATGGTTAAAAATCACGATAGCTGTAACACTATTTAGCTTAAACCACTTATACTTGTATTGTGGTTCCGACATTCTTCACAGGAATTAGAAGCATTCATGTAAAAATGCCCTCTCCCCCCATTTAAACATTTATTTTGAAAGAGGTGCCTCACACATTAAACCTTAAATCCATCTCTACGAATGATAAACACGATATTAGCTACTGTGAGAAACAGGGTGCTCTAGGAGAGAACGCGTAGTTCTCTCCCATGTATTGCGAGTCATTCACAGCTCCCATCCAGCACTTCAGTTTAGAATCCAGAATAAAAACTATGCACGATATTCCTGAAATAAAGGCGTGCATGTGCATATTATAAAATCCTACTGTCATTATGGCTGAGAGGTTTCTGTATGTTGATTGCACAAATCAGAAGTTTTTGCTTTGGCAGAAGTTTAAAGAAGCGGCTACTATTGTTATACCTTGCTGTTGGTCCTTCTTTAGAGCAAGCTCTGCGTGGGGAAATACTCTCTGCAAGGCTTGTAAAATTCTTGCTAGTGTGTTTTCAAGCAGTGGTTTTGAAATAGGTGATAGTGCTCGCCCAGGTGAAGCCACAGCCCTCCGTGAAGCTGGAACAGTCTTCTGCATAGCCATGACAAAATCCTTCGCTGTTATTTTAATAGAAGCAATATCTAACTGCAGTTTCTCACTGCTTTTGTATATTTGAGGATAGCGGCGGCGCAGAGCACAGAGGGCAGCTTCAGCACATAAGCATTTAATATCAGCACCACAGTATCCTAATAAACAAAACAAGAATCAAATGTTATGTCAGTCTCAGGCAACACAGAAGTCAAGGCCAAGGTTTCCAAAGTGCAACACTGAAAGACTTTGTATGCAGCTAAAAATTAACAGGCTAAGAGATAATCCAAAGCGTTACCGAGCTGCAGAGAAGTTTTGTTACGTGGCTCGCAGCCTGATACCCTGCGCTTATGAAGCGGCCTCCTAATCAGAACTTTAGTCCTGAGGAAGATGCCCCAAAGCTCTTCAATGTTCTGAGAGACAAGAAGAAAATGACAAGAAAAGAAGCATCTAACTTTGTTTGCTCCCAAGGCGTGTCAGCTGCCTCACGCTGCAGCAAGGCACAAGAGCTCGGGTGCTGCCTGGTACAAGCTCAGATTCCTTAGGACTCAGTCACGTGCAGTGACTGACTTTGTTTTCAAACTTACCAACACATTTTTCAGCTAGCTCTTCAAGAAACATGTCCAGTGGCTTAGGGGTCCAGTCTCGTGTGTGAATCTTGAAAATATCTTTTCTAGCCTGGAAACAAAATGGTTGCATTTTGGTTTGTCCTAAGTTTTCTCTTAAAAATAAAAAACAAAACACAAAACCACCTCACATTAATAAAAATACTTTTTCTCTCCAATTCAGCAAAATCTCATGATGACAGGCTCATTAGTTCATCAAATTTGGTTTTCTGCCAGTTCATTCAAGGAAGACAGTCCTAGCACTACCTTTCAAATTGCTACAGTTACTACGAAGAACAATAATTATGACTCAAACGCCTGTCATTGATCCAGAAAATGTCAAATGTTGCCTGTCTTCGTGTCTGATCTTAGCAAGACTTTCATTTAAGTATTTCCTGGTACACAGATTAATTATGGCAGATTTCTAGAATTCTTCCACAGTAGGGAACCGTGTATTATATCTGTTTCATGGCACCTCCTCTCCTGTTCCTGAAAGCAGATAGAAACTGGAGGCAAATGTGTGTGTTAACTACACTGCTCAGTGCACTTTTATTAGCCTTCACTCCAATAAGCATTTTATCCTTTTTCCAAAAAGTGCTACTAAAAGAAAAAGCAATATCAGCGGTAGCCAGAGAAAAACCACAAAAACAGGGTTCCAGTTTTGCACACTATCGTCCCCCAATATGTTTTTGTTGCTATATACCTATTTTTTCATTGCTTAGCTATTGCCATTGAACTAGAAGCTTCCCAAGCCCTGCACCTGTGCAGTGTACTTCACATCTTTGTCCAAGTCGCTGTTAACGAGTACCAGTAAGAATGTCAGATCCCCAAATACTTATAGGTAACTCCCAGGATACCCAGCCTGGGAACAGTCCAACACAGGTACGTCCACTATCCATTCATAAACCAAGAACTGAGAGCAAGAGTGCTTCAGGGTGAAAGTGCCTAACTGGATTAAATAAGTAAGCAAACATGAACCACTTTGGGAATGAAAAATCTTAAGTTGCTCCAGCACCAGCCTTGGTAAAAGTTGTTGTTAGCAAAAAGGAATTCTTGCGTGCACACCATTTCTGTCATTTTCTAGATGAGATAGCAGTAATTTATAGCTAATTCAGACATTGATCCTTACTTAAACATTTCAGTGACTAGCAGCATCCCCTTTTCTTGGCTGGTCACAGTGAAACCAAAATTAATTCTAGAACTACCTTCTTGTTGAAATCATCTTAGTCATATATATTCAGTACCAGATCTGCCCTCCACAGCACAACGCAGCTCTCTGCAGACATCCCTCTTTTGTCCAAGTTGTACAACACTGATTTCGACTTTAACTGCTCCGTGATACTGCACTGTTATGTGATTTTGTTACAAAGAGGGACTTTGCCACATTAGCATTAGGGTTGAGTTTAAGTTCTGACCTCTTTATTTGGCAGGCTGAAGAGGAACTCTCGATCAAACCGTCCGGGTCTTCGTAAAGCAGGATCTATAGAATCCAGCCTGTTGGTGGCTCCAATTACCACAATCTCTCCTCTGCTGTCTAACCCATCCATAAGTGCCAGAAGTGTTGATACAATAGAGCTAACAGAAAAATATAATTTTCATTCACTGGTTTAGTAAATTTTGTTACGTTTTACATGACCTTCTCCAATGACCACTCAAAAAGGACAAGCTTTTATTGATGAGATGCTCCTTACTGAAAGACTCGTTTTAAGACATAAAGAAACAGACAAGGTAACACAGGTCTTGTGCTGCTATCAAGCTTAGTGAATTGTTTTCAATTATTGTTTAAAAACCATCTGAAGTTTAGTAGCATTGAATTACTAGTTTTCAGGACAAATGAATGTGTCACATGAAGTTAAATAGGTTGTGGTCTTCTTTTCACAAAGATCTAGCAGCTTCTATGTAGGTACAAAAAATGTACTACCTATGGATTTCGTCTTGTTCACAGGACCGCACAGGAGCAAGACCATCTATCTCATCAAAGAAAATAATTGAAGGTCGCATCTGGTAGGCCTAGAATGAAAACACAGGAATACTGACATAAGTAAACCAGCACAATTTTAAAGAGAGAAATGTCATGGTTGGAAAGTCACTGGAGCTAGATTTTTCCAACTAGCATCAGGGATCTCTACTAATGGAGCTAACGGAGTAAGTGGCACGAGTAACAGAAGACAGCAGCTATGTCAACCCGCTGAGACTGGGTGACAGGAAACAAATCATACCAGTAGTTTTTACAGCTATTTGGCAACCACCGAGAACAGAGCCAGGACTTAATTCAATTAGAGGTTCTGGAAGCAAGCTTCTGTTATGAATTTAAATGACCATGCTTGCAGCCTGCATCTGTTTCCCTCTGATCTAAAGCCACCGTCTCTTGCCTCTTGAAACCTTCTTTGTGGCTGTTTGATGTTTTTTTGAGGGGGGGTGTGTTACTTTGTGAGGTTCTCTCATTTGCTTTATTAATCTTTCCCAATACACCTCAAGATTTCAAGCCCCTAAAAAACCCACTGAAAAAAGAAACACTGACAATCCCGTTTCAGTGGAAGGAACTGACAAAACCCAAAAAAGAGTGAGTTCTTAAAAATATTGACCACAGAAAACTACAGTTACAACTCGGACAGAACACGTGGCACGTTTCCACCTTACCTGATCAAACAATAAACGAAGCTGTCGTTCAGATTCCCCTGCCCATTTACTCAGGCAGTCGGCACCTTTTCTCATAAAAAAGGCTATTCTCCTGTCACCTTGGCTACATTCATTAGCAAGTGCACGAGCAACCAGTGTCTTCCCAGTCCCTGGAGGGCCATAGAAGAGACAGCCTCTGCAATTAAAAATACCAAAGATTCACATAAGAAAAAAACATCATGGCAAAGTACCTATTACAACCCTCATCCCTACAACACACAACTCTTCTCTCTAGCTTACACTTCACGTGTAAGAGAGCGGTAACAGCTGAAGCGTGAGAAAAGTCAAACCAGATGGAAGTTTTGTGTTCCTACACAACTCAACAAGGCAGTAAACAACATGAATAAAGAGGATCATGCAGATGTACAGAACCTTGAGAAATGATCGTAGTGTCCCAGAACAACACTTCCAAAACTGCTGACAAACTAACAGGGGTGGTTACAGCACAGTGGAGCCAAACAAGAACAAACTTCAGCACAGAATCTAAGACTGGGCTAACTTATGAATCACCAGTTCATTCTTCAATGATACACGGCACATTCATTCTTGTTTTCACAAAAGGCAAGATTTGATAGTAAAGCATTTAATTCTCCCGTAAAAAGCTTTAAGTTAGTGGACTTGGTCTCCCATTGCTAATGATAAACGAGGAGGAAGTCTAAAGCTGGGATGGTATTCTGCATTTCCAGATAAATATAGCCATCAGCTAGAAAAGCCAATACACTGCTGTTTCAAAAAGAATTTAAATGAATAAAGAAGCAAAACACAGATTTTGCTGTCGTTCTTTGTAATACTTTTAAAGTTACTGAAAGCAAAGGATTAAAAGTCCTATTTCAATATACCATGATTGAGTTTTGCTGACCAAGAATATGTAAAGCTAACAATTAAATCTCTAATAATTTCATTTCATAACTAAGTACAACAAACGCTGCAAGGTTCTAGTTGCAAGTCCTATCAATTGTAAAATTGATACTTGAGCACTTGAAAAAAAGAGAGTCGGTGGGAGAGACAACAGGACTTCCAAGAAACAAATTACAGTTGACTACCAGTAGGTAATTCCTTCTTCCTGCTTATAAACTAATGAAGTTGACTTGTACGTAGAACTCAAAACAAAAACACTCCAACCCTGCCTTTTAAAAGCAAGACACTTTCAAAGTATATTCTCCCCACACAGTACATCTTTGAACCTACATATATTCTGGGTTCTATCCATTTTTAAGAAATTACTTTTTACTACTGCTAAAAAACCCCATCAACACTCCTGAAAATTTTGAAGCATGGAAACATATTGATACCTCAGTTGAATATTCTCATGAAAATGGGTGACCAGCAGGTCGAGGGAGGTGATTCTTCCCCTCTACTTCACTCTCATGAGACCCCACCTGGAGTACTGCGTTCAGCTCTGGGGCCCCCCACGTAAGGACAGGGACCTGTTGGCGCAAGTCCAGAGGAGGGCCACAAAGATGATCAGAGGGCTGGAGCACCTCTCCTATGAAGACAGGCTGAGAGAGTTGGCATTGTTCAGCCTGGAGAAGTGAAGGCTCCGGGGAGACCTTAGAGCAGCCTTCCAGTACCCAAAAGGGGCCTACAGGAAAGCTGGAGAGGGACTTTTTGCAAGGGCATGTAGTGACAGGACAAGGGGTAATGGCTTTAAAACTGAAAGAGGGTGGATTGAGATCAGCTATAAGGAAGAAATTCTTCACCATGTGGCTGGTGAGGCACTGGAACAGGTTGCCCAGAGAAGCTGTGGACGCCCCAACCCTGGAAGTGTTCAAGGCCAGGTTGTATGGGGCTTTGAGCAACCTGCTCTAGTGGAAGGTGTCCCTGCCCATGGAAGAGGGTTGGAACTGGATGATCTTTAAGGTCCCTTCCAACCCAAACCATTCTATGATTCTATGAAACAATGTCTGTTACCTTGGAGGTTGAATTTTGAATCTCTCAAAGACTTCTGGGTAAAGCAAAGGAAAAACGACCATCTCTTTTAAAGCTGAAATGTGGTCAGAAAGACCACCCACACCATTAAACCGTACCTAAAGATAAATTCAAAAGAACACATTTTATATGTTAAAGAAAGCTGCAACCTTGATAAAGTTCCATCAGAAATTGTATGTCAGCACAAAGGAAATGCTCTGGGCAATTTTCAAACTGCTTGAGAGAAAACTGTAAACCAAGGTAGCTGTAGACAGCACGTTATTGAAAGCTTTCATAAGCACTGGAAACATCTCACTGACACAATGAACTAAAAATACTTACTGAACAATCTGTTTGCATTGGATCAACGTCAGCCAGACTTGCTCCAATTTTCATTCGATCCTTGTGAATTCCCTTCAAATCATCTTTCCGAAAGTTTAGTGGAAGACACCTGATTTGAATTAAGAAGAAAGAGAAAAGCGCTTTCTAACTTAGGATGCAGCTAGAAAGTTTTTGCTTTTATAACAATGGCAAGTGAATGCAGAAAACCTTACAAATGAGCTTAAACTTCCTAAATAGTTAAATACGTGTTCAAATTGTTTTCTATTTAATGTCTGTGAGTAAATAAAGGAAAAAGGACACTGCAGGCATTAAACTGGGTTTACTTTAACAACTCTTAGCAGTTACGAATAGCCACACCAGTCAACACAGCACATACATGAATGCAAGCTTCAAACAAGTTATTCCCTATGTGGAGACTGTGAACTGACCTCGATTTGTGTGATGAAAGAACCCCCCAAAACACAGTGACATCTTTCAAAGATTTTTTGCTTCTACATTCAAAAAGTTACAGCCCAAGGGGATACTTATTTCAGTGCGGATTAACATTATAAAGGCTGCCCACCACTGCTGGTCCTTCCCAAGGACTTTGGGATGCGTGTGCCAGAAGACACACATGTCTGAAAGACACTGGGCTGAAAACCTGTTTCTTAGATTGTTATCAAAATAGTTTTTCTAGACCAATTGTTAAGTAATAAGAGCGCCGTCATTTCCTCTATTTATAACATTTTCTGTTACGATGGTTTTCTTTCGGAATAAACTACTGTAAAGCACAGGAGCAGTAGAGTTTTACATTTAAAAATTACATAAAAGTGTTCCTCCCCCCATTCCCACCTAGAAATCAAATTGCTTATTAAAAATCAATTCTAAAAATCCAATTTTAGAGAGTCCAGTTACAGTCGTCAGTACCAAGAGATACGATTAAATATTGCCACAATTTAGAAACTATACAAGATGAAGAGGATAACAGTTCACGGTTAGACAGGTGCAGACTCCTCCCAAGTAGATTTCTCCCTCCCCTACGCTCCAATTTCATTAACCTTTTTGAATCTCTGTTACAGCTGCGCTTCCTACGCCTCTCCAAATGCTCTTCGTCATCAGATGAGGAAGAGGATGTGGAATCCCTGTTGTGGACTGTGTGTCTCCGTCTGCAAACATTTAAACAAACAAGCGAAAAGAATTGAAGTACAGACTAAGTGATATCAAAATTTAAATGAATTGTATCTCAGAATTTACTTTGAGATCTATTAAGTTTCCAGATCAGTGTACTCCTTATGAATCTGATTTCAAAGTACACTACATGATTTTCCTTATGACAGCAAAATTCAATTTTTTTTAGGAAGGGAAAATGTTTAACTAATTTGCAAATAAATTTCATGAACAAATGACGCATTTTGTCCAATCTCTCTCTCTCACACACAAATAGAGTTTCACTTAGCATTATGTACCCACTCCGTGAAACATAAACCTTTTTAACTGATTTAAAAATCTGGCTTCAGAAACCCTTCCTTCCATAACTGTCTGCTTTCAGGGATGCTAAACAAAGTTCTCATATCTAGCAAGAGACAGCGTTCTCCATGCTTCAGCTGCTTACAGGACCCAAACCCCCTTTGTCATTACTCTTGCCATTTATCATCTATAATTTCATTTAGTATTTTTCTTGTTTAATGATAGTTTCATACAGAAACATTAACTGATTGCAAAGAGAAACCAGAATCAGTATTTGAGTGATTAAAAAAAATTCCACTAGAACTTCCATACAGGCTCTCCCTCTAACTAAATTATCTTCAGTTTTAAGAAAATAATTGGTCTCCTTCAAGACTGAAGAGTCTAAAATTTTCAGAGTGAGATTCTGGCTTCAATTCCAGAACAAAAGAATTTCAGTTATACAATCTCAGCCATGACCTCCATAATCACCTCATCAGTGACCACAAATACTGCATTTAAAAAAAAAATCTAACGGCTAATAAAACGTATAGTCTCCCCCCCAAGATTTGTTTTCTTTATACCCTCAGACTACCACAGCAATAATCATACTACTAATCTGTAACTACCACCAATTCAAAACCCTTGCCCCTTGAAAGCATTATTCAGTAAGGGGCCTGACAGCATTCTTGATAAATAAGAACTATCACTAACCATACACCAACCTGTTAGTTCTTTTGCAGCAAGAGCCTTGTGACTGAGCACTTCTAAATGAGTATCTCTGTCTGACAGGTGAAGACCGGCCCGAAAGATAGTTCTTACGTTGCCTTGGTTCTGTTGAAAGCAAAGAATTTAGAATAATGTTACAAACAAGTTTAAGAGAAAGCAGGATAGTGAAAGAGGCAGAAAATGTGATGTGTTTCACTGATCTCTCATTTCAGGGGAAGTTTCAAGTGATTGGGGGCGGGGTGTGTGTATTTATTTTTTTTAAATCAGCGCACAGTAGAAGTGAAAAAACACGCACCTACTTTTTAAGGAGAACTGAAAACCACAAGAGTAAGGTTATCAATTCTGTTTAATTACCATTCTCTCAAGGATACATAGGTCATTTTTTACTGAAAAACAACAGGAAGCATGCCAAATGGCAAAGAAATACAATGTGCACAGGATACATACATTTAATAAAATCTAACTGCAGAATGAAGGTAATAAATTTAAATAGGAGTTGAGTGTGTGTATACATTTTCATTAAAAGAGTAGCTCGCTTATATGCAAGAAATTAGCTCTTAAGAGAAACTGTGCATATAACCTACTTTCCAGTGGAGCTTGATAGCGCTCAACAGTTTTCCTCTGTCGAAAGTCATAACGCTTTCGAGTGTCTTCGCTTTCTTCTGATGAAACTACTGTAAATCGACATAACGTTAAACTGTTTAAGTACTGTTGTAAATGATACTAAATTCAAAATGCACTGCACAGATGCCTATAGGTTTTACTATTACCTTCATGTTAATGACACAATAGATCTGAAAACCTGCAAAACCTTAAGACCAATTTATGCAAGACACATTCCAGAAATTACAATACACAGAGGAACATACATATAGATATTGTTCTGTCCTCACTGAAACTGCTGGGTGACGTCTCATCAGTCTTAGTAACAACAATACTGTCATCTTGCTTAGCTAAGATGCAGCTCCTGTGAAAACCACTATTTCAGAAAGTAATTCCTTGTTATTTTGAGAAAGTGTTTCACAGAAATGTTTTTAATACTCTACAGTGCTAAGACTAAGCATGGTAATCTAGCTCCCAAACCCTAGCTCAGCCACATGAGCAATAATGGGCAAGCCACAGGTGTGAACCTCCCCAGTCAGAAAACAATGTCAAATGCATACAGTTTATGCCACTAGCTTCTGTAAAGTAACTTGAAGTTTCTTCATGAAAGACAATATGAATGCAAAAGACAGCGTATAATTGTCTAGCAGGTTCTTAATAATACCCTCTCACATTAATAGCTGGACACCAGGTGAGGAATGTACATGCTCTGTTCACCTACCTGCTCACTAAAATTAAGTAAAATTTTATTCCTTGGAAAGCACTACCCATTTTTTTCTTCCCCCCAAAAGGTCTCACTGCTTTCTGAATGCAAGATAAATTACACAAGATATATAGACAGCACATGGAAAACTGAAAAATTATTTTGGCACCACTACCATCCCAAGTCCTTGGTACTCCAACGCTCCTGTCACAAAGGCATGAATTTCTCTGCTTTTCTGCTCCTCTAGTCCTTCCCCTTGCTCCACTCATCTTCTTTACACCACCACTGACACGCTTTCCTTTCCCCACTCCTTCCTGGCATGATTTTAATTATAGAAGTATATTTTAGTTTTTTCCTAATTTGAAATTCCAGAGTTTTCACTTTGATCACAAATGAATTGCCCCATACTCTTTCTTTCTCATTCAACATACGATTTGTAATTACTTTCTACAAGTCTCTCCTGCCCAGCACCCCTACATCCACACACTTGAACCAAGCCATATAGAGGAGGTCTGATCACCAAGGTGCACACCTGGGAGCCACGGGTTCAATCATGAACAGGCCACGGACTGTTCTCTGAACAAGATCACCCCAGTGCTCATTAACACCTGGACATCTAGCTTGAACCTTTTTGTAGGTCTCCATTGCCAGTGGTCAAGTCTTACACAGGCTGTGTAACATGTCCAAGATACTGCCCTCACTGCGTATTGCATAAATCATCTCTTATTCAAGCTCTGATGGTCTGATGGTCAGACAGGTGATCAGGCGCAGGGCACAGTCAGACAAGCGTACTGACCAGCCAACTATTTACACGTGACTGGCCCTTTTTATTCCCTTGCCCCTCTACTTGCCCACTCTTGTTCCTCCCAGAATCACCTAAACCCCACCCTTGTCCCGCCTTTGGTTCCTGCCCTAAAGATCCCATAAGTCCTGGGTGAACTGCTTTTCCCCTGCATCCCACAGTATGTCCCACCCCTAGGCAGTAACCCCTTAGTCGGAAAGGTGATCTGGAGAGCTGCCCCCGATGACTCATCCAGATGGGTTTCACCCCTGGACGCTGGGGCGGATGGGGCGGATGGCTCCGCTGAGACAGCCCTGGGAGGGGCCCAGACAAGGTGGCTCTTCCTCCTTGACTGGAGTCCTTGGTTTGGGTCCCTGCCTGCCATTGTGCACCCCTGTGCTCCTCTGGGCTTGTGCAGATAGGACTTTGATGGGCTGATGGCCCTGGGAGTAGCCCGGCGGGGTATTATTTGGGCTCCCCCTCCTGCCACTGTCTCTCTGAGCTCCTTTGTGGGTGTGCAGAGGAGGTCTACCGCAAAACCTAACACCCATCGGCTCAACTACCGCCACATCCTTTTCTGTCCTTGCGTACAGTCTCGACCCATTCTGTTCCATCCAGAAAGCTCCTACAAGGATCGTTGGACTGACTGCCTTAATCACAACTATCATTCTCCTTAAAACCTTAACGTTTTTCCCCCTCACTTCAAACATAAAGTTAATATGGCCTTTTACCATTTAACCTGATTCCTCGTGTTATTTCCCGCTGAGTACCGGGATGACAGCTCCTAATTACAGGACCAGACAGCAGCTTTCACTGACTACCTGCTGAACACAAAAATGAACAACACTATCTTCTCCCCTGCTGATCTTCATCCTCCGGAGGAGCTTTCCATACACACCGGGCAGCGTCCCTTACTTCCTGAAAACTCTTGCCGTGCTGCTCAAAACCGTGAAAACTGTCATGCTGCTGCTGTTGCATGATCACTCTTTCTCATTCTGAGTAATAACGTCCATTTCTTGTATTCCCACCTGTTTTTTTCTCTGAATATCTGTTCTGAGCTCTCTGCAGTACTGCCCTGAAGTCCGTGACTTGTAGTGTCAACAGCAATATAGATTTTTTTAATAGATGAAAAATACCGAGTAGTTCAGCTCATTTCAGTTGTTTAAGACAAGGCTTTTGGCTACAGCGTAGTAAAGAAAATTTAAAACAGAACTAATCTACAGTGCCACCTTGATTATCAGCTATTTCTTCAGCAGCTCTTTGGATTTCTTTCTCTCCTTGGGAGTACATATCGAGGTTTTCCTAATTAAAAGAAACGAGAAAGATCAGTAACAAATATGCAGAAAACCTGACATAGGCATATTGCCTGCCTACAGAGTAATATTATCAAGGCACTCCAGAGACAGAAAAGATTAAATCAAGGTACTGGAAGAGAGAACTGGAACATCATTCTGGCATCCAGAATTAGTAACAAGAATTTCTGCTCTAAAATAGTTTAGTACATGTGATAGTTAAATACTTATCCAGATACAAAACTGAGGGTATCTGTTAATTACGGGTTAATAATCCAAGAGTGTGGCAGAGCCCAGGAAAAAGCAATCCCTAGCAGACAAAATAAAATTTGTGCGGGCATTTGAGAGATGATATACAAAGTACTATGGACAATTCCGGTTTCATTAAAAAAAAGGATTTCAGATCTAAACAAAAAAACCTCTGAAAGCCGGCTATGAAGATGTTTAAAAAATGAAGTGCTTGTCATTCAACAAGACAGGAGAAGAACTTAATTTAATAGAGCAAAACTAAGACAGAGGAAATATGATTGCTGTATATAATTTTAACGTAAGTTCCTCTAAGGACAGAGGACTATTTAAGCTCACAGGCAAGGCTGGCACAAGAACAAACATAGATAAAGCAGGCATCAATGAATTCAGCTTTCAGTAAGATCTGAAGTGAAAACCCAAGCCCTGAAACAGCTGTTTGTAAACAGTGTCCATTCAAAAATCATACGGCAATTCAGAAAGCATAGTATAAGACATGTATTTCAGCATATCACTGCTCTTTCATGTCTTCTGAAGAAGGTATTTTCTTCACCCTTAGAGCGTATCTGTAGCATGATCATACCAGTAAGATGTTAAATTATGATTAGAGAGCAAAAACAAATGTTATTTTAGACTACGCTATTCTTTGGAAGAACTTATTTCAGCTCAATTAAAATTACAACTACGTAATTCCCCTACGTGAAATACACTACTTATACAAAAATAGTAAAATAAATTTGTATCTACTTCTTCTGCATCGTGGAACACCCCAAGGTCTTCCATCATTCGCCGCCTACGCATTTTCTCCATGTCATCCATTTTTTGCAAGACTGCTTCTGCAGTACTAAGATAAAAAGTTAACATGTAAGAGCAAAGACAGGCAAGAACAAAAACACCCATTTAAAACAGTACACATAATCAATATGATATTTTAATACAGTATTCATAAAGCAAGAATCATTGACAGACAAGTTTTTAAACACTACTTAAAAATTAGATCAAATGTTCAAGGTTTTTATAGATTTAAGAACAAGTGTTTGAGATTTGCAAAAATACACTGTTTTCAGGTTTGTTTTCCCTCTCGGTGAGCACAGTAAAAAAAATCCATTTAAGCAAGAGAAAAATAAGAATTCTAAAGATCATAGTAAGACAACAGAAAGAAATTATGGCAGTTTTTAATAGCACTTAAGTTGTTCTGCATGATAGCATTAAGTAATTTTCAGCTCACAGCCTTCCTCAGACAACAGGCTGCTTGTTCTTCTCTTAACTGTAATCTAAGTTTTGTGCTGGTTTTCCATGACTAGACATGCTGGAAAAAACATCCCACTGCTGTTACACTTGGCAAACCTTTCCGAAAACAATGTCCATTTGGGCTTCACAAAGAGAATTAAGCCATGGACAGACAGGCAGAAACACTGGGACTACTTCACTTTGGCTTTATCCAACTTTCCTCAGTATCTTAACTCAACCAAGCATTATAAGAACATTCATAAGCATGGAAGAAAAGTTAATTAAAAATGAAGGCAGTTCTGATGCTAAGAAAATTCATTTAGAGGGCAAGTTAAATCTACTGAAAGTCACAACGTAAAGTGATCTTCTTGGTTCACAAGACAACACATAAACCCACCGAGCCCATACATAAAAGATGCTCTCGTATGAAGACCTCTCTGCAACTGGCAATCCCAAAACAGAGACACCAGTGGCAAATTTCAACATTGGCTGTGCCCAAATTCTTTACACATGAAACACCTTCCAAATACATCCTCCCGCACATGCTCTCAGACCTGGAAGTCTTAAGCAGCCACAAGCACCTATTTCCAAAAAACAGGTTAAGCAGTTTTGCTGCCAAGTACAAAGGCCCACACCTTGCACAAATCAATGTATTAACAATAATTACAGGACATACCAGTGCAGGCAGAGGAAGAGGACGAGACCCTACCTGATCAACGACCACGGAATGTTAGCGGAGGTTGCCAGTAACAACCCAGAAGTTCCAAGCTGCACCACCCTGGTGGAACTCTACTATGGAAGGCACCTGCAGCCCAGCAGTTGTCACACGGATGTACCGTATACGTAAGGGCACGTAGGGAAGTCTCAGCCTGAGCACTGAATACATTTAGCTCTTGCTGCCAGGAATAACAATACCTTTTTCTGTTGTCAAAAGAAGGAGAAAGTCCCTAGCCAATATGATGCCATAGCAGAAAGGCTTGCTAGTAAGGCTCATTTTAGTAGCTTTGTAAGATCATGAAAAAAACCCACTTACTTTGTTATAAGTTTGTCGAACAAAACAGATTGATTTGTAATGGTGTAACGACTTTGTTGACGTCTGCAGCTTCAGCGGACCTCCAAATCCCCGTTTTCTTCATGGACTTGTTGTGCAGCTTTTGCATCAGCTCTGGTCTTCAGTGTTCTGGTGACTACAATGCATTAATGTATAAAATATTTTGAGACAGAAAATACGTTAGTCCCTTTATTTCACCGTTGCTCTAGTAAAATGTAAAAAAATCTGCAGTGGCTTGATTTTTTCTTTAAATACTGAATTGGAAGTTATTGTCATCACCACAGCATTCAACTTAAATTAATTATGTTTACCTACCTAAAGCATGACTTGTATAGCAATTTTTTAATAGACTGGGAAGCCAATCTGATGAAAACAAACACGCAACTTTTGTTCCATGCAGGAAGCAAGTTCATTCCAGTTACTTCTTTCTGGAAAAGTGAAAACAACAAATACCTCTCTCTAAGGTGTTTTTACTCCATCCATGTCAAATTGTATCGAATAGTTTTTTTAAAAAATTATTTATGTGGGAAGTCTCTTCTTAAGATGCGTGGTTTTAGTCCATTGTTTAAGCATGCATCACTCATTTTCTGCATCCTGACACAAAAGCTCTAGAAGATAAGAAACGTCTCAAGATAAACTCCCAAATAGCAAAGAACTCAAAGGCTTGCCTGCTTTAAAAACTATCTGCCCAGTATTTACCACACAGCATCCTTTGCCACGGGTCTGTTACTTGCACTATCATTAAAACAGTTAAGAGAGGTCAGTGAGGAAGTAGTGCACAATTAGAACTTGAATTACTACACACAAAGCGCATTTCAGGCCCCTTCCTGCGTTCAGCCCATCCATGGCTGGCAGGACGCTGCCTGGAAATAACGCATTTTCCCAGCTGCCAGCAAGCAGCCTCACAGCACCAAGCCTGCTTGTGTACTCAGCACAGTGATTCAGTTCCAAGGTGAATCACTGAACTTCAGTGACACCTTCCCCACATCAGCGGGTTTGTGCGCCTCATGACTGAATTACTTTTTAACTCAAATATTACCTCCTATTTGCAAGAACGATTTTCAATTAATTTGTGTCCTGCAGACTCCAGAAAATCCGTGTCACAAAGAAACCTGAGCTAAGGAACAGATTCTCAGGCACTAGTGCCTAAGAGCAGGCTGGAATTCACGCTGTGTTCTCCCCAAGCCTGACAGGAATTAATAGCATATCCTCCTATTCTCACCTACCTCTTTTCGTAAAACTCATAGGAAATTCACTATCTTTTCACTATCTATTTTCACAACTTCAGCTGCTTTGGGTTGATGCGTTCAGCAGTTTTTGTGGCCAAGTTAAATAGATGGTGTGACCAAACGCAATCCTTCTCAGAAACCAGAGTAAAAAGGAATCCTAGGGAGTTACCACTACTTACCTTCTTTATATTCTTCCTTTTTTTTGGTCTGACTTTGGCTTTGCCAACCGCCTACATTAAGAAAGAGAACAGAGGAGAGAAAGAAGAAAAGAATGATTGTATTAGAATATTGTATAGAAGTCTTGTATTGTACTGTTCCCCATCAAGACTAGGGAACCTGACCAAGTTTGTAATCCAGTGCTCCACATCATGCAAAGAAAAGCCTGTGGACCACACTGAGGATTCAGATCCCAAGTCTGCTGCGTACCATATGCAGACAGTTCGGTAAGGACGCAACTTTCCTAACCGGCTAATCTTGAAGTCTCAATAGTGCAAATAACATCTCAGTAACCAAAGCGGAGGAGAGATCTCAAAGGAGTTGGGAAAAGATGCACGTTTTTTATACAAGCAGAAGACTTTTACTAAGAAGAGTGATTCTGGTTCTAAGACACTGACACTGACATTAACATAATCATACTCCCCCGCAGATTTTTAGCTGTAGATTTATCATGATGTGACTCATTGTGCATGCTTTCACTTTTCCTTTTAATTCTATGAATTGAACAGAGATTGGACATCTAGAAATACAATACCTCGTAAAGCGTCTTCGATTGACATTTTCACTTAATATTTCCTTGCTTTTGTCAAAGCTAGAGTCTGAACAGGGCGGCATGTTTTTTCTCATTGATTTCAAACAGTGTCCACTGAAGCATTCAATTTTGCCAGAGGAAAATTCCTAGGGGAAGAAGGAAATAAGAACATATTAATCTGAACCATGTATGTTGAGCTAAGAAGGGAATTCTCCCTCCTTTAGGCAAGTTTATTCTGTAAGTCTTATGACTTGATAGTGGTGCAACTCATGGCAGGTAAGCCTTGAACCACTTCGGCACCAAGAAGTAGCCCTCAGAAAAAAAACCCAACCAACCAGCTTTCAAAGCTAAAGCTCCTCTCCGCCACACTTTTCTTATGGACAACTTGAGCTTAATAGCCTTTGAAAAAATTATTGCGGCAAAACCTTTCAGATAAACTTAGTGTTTCATGAAAAAAACCCCACCTTTTATTTCAACATTGGTTCAGAGAAGCAGCCAAGCTTGACCTTGCATGTCCTGGGATTAAAATCTAGTTAGGAGAGTTTTTCTCCTCTCTCCGTTCCATTTGTGACTGCATTTGGAGGGATATTAAAAGATTTCCTTCAGGAGGATGGCATTTATCCACAGGAAGCCAAAGGGAACTCAAGATACACTTCTTTTATTACCGTTGATCTTGTTCACATTGGTATTTCTGCAAGGAGGATCGCTTCTACTATGTGAGGAAAGCTGTGATGACCATGAGAGGTGGCTTGTTCAATTTACAACCCAAGGTTTCATTAGGAATACCCCAAACTACATCTCACGCTGAAAAAGGCAGAAAAACGACCAGATTCTTCTACTTCTTGACACTAACTTTACCAAGAGGTACTTCCATTAGTAGTTGATGGAGACGGTGACAGAGGCGTGAAGAATGTCACTACAGGAGGGCAGTGATGCATGCGTAAGGCCCATGCAGGGCCATGCAATGAGAGCTGTGGCCACCTGCTGCTGAGGGGTCAGCCCTGAGCCACAGAGCTGGGCAATCCTGTAACTGTCTGACGGTCTTCTCCTCAGTCAACCTTGAACAAGTCATCCCCACCGTTCACCTGACAACTTCTCATGATAAGACAGACCTTTTGCACGAGGAGGATTTCCACCACCTTTCCTTCATGGCTCGTTTTAAGGAGCACCTCCCTTCCAGCAGTCCTCTGGGCTGGTGGAGCAAGGCCTCATGAGACGCCTCCCGTAACTGGCTTTTGAATTGGGGCATCTGAGATGAAACCCCTGAAGACATTTTCTGCTTCTCAGATCCAGCACAGATGGATGTAACAAGACCTAAAGCTTAACAAGAGGCAGTCGGATATGTCAGAGTCACCCTTAACATTTTTCCTCTCAAAGGTTTAAGAAAGAAATCATAACAGAAAGCCTTTCAACTATTTTTCAATTTGTCAGAGCCCTAGGTTTATTTGAAGAAGGCAGGGCTTTGTGCACACTCACACACAGGAGCATATAAAGACTTAAACCAATACGTTCAGCGTTCATCACTGACACAACTAGAAAAAAAAACCTAGACCAAGAAATAATGATGTTCTCTTACCTGCAAACACACTCAATAGTATTCCTACAGCTGGTATGACTATGGCTTTTCTATCATCCTATAAAATCTATAGGCACGCCTGGGAACTACCTAGAATGTTAGGTGACGTGATTAAAGGCTAATCTGCACAAACAAAAAGCAGCGAAGCACTGGCGGGCAGAGGCACCCCGGTAACTCAGCGCGGGGGGAACAGCCGGGCCCCACTCCTCACAAGGCCATCGGTCAGCCCAAGGCCTGGCTCCAGGGTGAGGGACCCCCCAGGGGCGTGGGCAGGAGAGGCCTCAGGGGTCACCTCACCTTGTAACAGGTTCTGGGTGTTCACTTCCAGCAAAAGCTGGAAGTTATAGTCATTTCTGCCCTGTTTTCATGAGAACTCTATTTCAGGAATATGACAATTGACAAGTAAAGGAAGAGGTCATGTGTCAGTGGGGATGAATTTTTGCGGAGACTTTAATCTGTGTTAGTTGTGGTGTAAGTTGTGAAAAATCACGACCACTAAATACTACAACTGTATTTTGACATAGAATGTTTATTTTCCATAAAAATCTGAAATTGAGCATCATATAAAATATTGCAATTAAATATTACATAATATAATTAACAGACATTGAACTGAAGTCTACATGCAGTGCTTGCGCAGTATTTTGCTTCTGTTTCTGACTGCCCATTTTATATTTTATTATTGCCTATGACATTATTCATCTACTCATTTATGCGTTCTAAAAGCAGAATCAGTATGATGATCTAAAGGAGTGAAATATTCAGCTAAGGTAAGATACTGGTGGCTTAGGCAAAAATAATTTGAATCGGTGAGAAGTGTAAAATAAAAATTTGCATGTGTGAGCACTGGAAGTAATATGAGCAGATGCAGCGCAGCTTACACAATGCACGTAACTATTGTGGCTCTGTCTTATGAAGAGGTAAATTCTATCACATTAAGACTAATTTGATTATCTTGTGTTTTTAGAACAAATTATCTTGTGTTTTTAGAACAAATAGTACATCCTGGCTTTTGTTGAAATGATTGCAGGAGTATACTTGACATTTACTTTCTGTATTGTAGTTTTATTTGTATGCTTTATAAACGTATTTCACCGGAAACCCCATTCTTGTATAGCTCTCTTGTCCAAGGAATATCGGAATGTGCAGGCTGATGCATGAAGTACAGAGGTTCAGCTATAATTTCTGGATTAAATCCTTCATTCACCAGATGCATTTTCTGATGCTTGGAAGTTGCAGTGATTTGCATAACATCCTAACAAAGAAGTAATTCAAGTAAAATGCAATGTTCCATTTCAGCCTGTGTCAGTGAAAATTGGATGCAATTACTGACTAAAATGAATCATACCATTTTACTATGGAATGTCTTCAGTTAGACAGAATGATCTGATTCACAGGTACAGTGAAATCTCAGTCTAAATGCAGCATTTATTTCTTACTCATTTCTCTATCAAAGCCACATGCGAGCTTGGAAGTTTCTGTTTCAAAATAGGAATTTTCTTTAACTTTCATTGGTGCAGCTGATCACAAAATCTCTAGTTCATGGGACACTTGGCAATGCTCTGCAGAGAGCTGGCTGATTTTATGGTACTGGCTCTCCTCTCATTACCAGCTGTTAAACTTCATTTAAGACATTAAATACAAATACGCTAAACGCCTTCCTGTGTTATTTTTCTGTGTAAGCATTTGCTGTACAGCAGTGACTCAAATGCCAATTCATGAACAAGTTGGTCTACACACGATAGTCAGTGTACGAGAGCAGAAGTGGTATATAAAATAATCTCATTAAAAAGGTGGCTTACATTAAGGGAAAAGCTCAAAACACACTGTTTTCAAGCACTGTTATTACTTGTACGGTGTTTTCAATGTAGCCAACATTTTCTTTCACTTCTCTTGCTGAAACAGGCCACTTTTCAGTTCTTGTTTTTCCGTCTTGATCTGTAACATGATCTGTAACATGCCTGATTTCCTCTTCACACTGCTACTCCATTTCCACAGCTCCCAGATCATTTAGTCTTTGGCTTCTGAGCTGAGACTGCTAATAAGTTTGCCAGCTCCTTCTCTCTTTTGGCAACACTTAGGACAGGATCCACGCTTAGACCACCAAGTCATTTCACACAGGCACCGAATAGCTGCCAGATGGTAATAATGTTCAGTCATTACCAGGTGGGATTGCTCCAAACTGAATAGCTAGCATGAATTTGTCTTGGTAATTATTTAAAAAGTTGTAATGATAAGATTAAAAGTTCAATAAACACAGGTACTAAATATTTTAAATGTGTATTATGAATACAGATTGCTGAGATTTTCTGTTTAAATGATCCCTTGATGGTATTTTAATAAAGTCAGATTTTTCTACATGGAAAGACGAGTTTTGGAAAAAAAAAAAACCCAAAACCAAAAAAACCCTAAAAACCTCAAACCAAACCAGAGCACAAATAATGCAAAACTGAAATCACTCCCTGCATGCTCTTAGAAACCTCTTCCTAATATCCTTCTGCAAACAAGAAATAAAGCTAGCAAAAGTCAAGTGAAAACCTACTATCTCAGAGCCTCGGAGTACACTGGTTCTATGCATCATTGTCCCTGGGCCCCTGCTCTTCTTCTAGAGTCAAGTCAGGGAGGTTGAGAAGAACAACTCTCAGCCTGTCTGGTTTTCACAAAATCAGTCAACCATGGTTGCAAGTTATATTGGAAAGAGCCTACATATGGACTGCTGAAAAATTTTCAAGATTGATTTGATCTTAAATCCAATTTTGCAGGAGAATTTCATATTTTTGTTTGTCACTCTTGATTAGGATGAACTCTTTCTCAAGACACAT
This sequence comes from Gavia stellata, assembly GCF_030936135.1. Lineage (NCBI taxonomy): Eukaryota > Metazoa > Chordata > Aves > Gaviiformes > Gaviidae > Gavia > Gavia stellata. Next base: position 256,299 of record NW_026776712.1, on the reverse strand, counting down.
CTGTTTTTTTCAGAAGGGACTGAATTATCTGTCCACTCAGAAAATTGTGAGTTCAGCATTCATCCTATTATCCTCCCCTAAGATGTTTTTTAAAGTAACGATATGTTTTTTGTAATTTTGAGGGTTTTTTCTAAGATTGTTTTTATCTGCTTTAATAAGAATTTACACATGTGTAGATGTTCATCAGTTAGTACTGATAGTATCTTTGGTAGTAAGCTAGCTAAAAAAAGCTTTAGTCAGAGAACACATAAATGCAAACAGGTTTAATCAGTTCCAGATATATAGACCCTAGAGCTCCATATAGATTTTCTCCATCTAATGGAACCATAAAGACAAGTCTGTTCCAAAGGTTTTTCCGAGAAGAGGGCACTGCTGTCCTGAGGCACCGTAGATAACCTATGCTAACTGCATTTGAAGATACATTTACTTAGTACAGTAACCTATTAGTGAAAAAATAGCTTTCCTCAATTCTTTAAACTATCTAAAAATTACACTTCTCTCTAAATGTATACTCTCTCTGTGTGCTTTCTCCGTTAGGTTCCCATCTTGTTCGCAGTCAAATTTGTGCCTTTCAGGCAATTTGTCAGTATTTAGGGAGAGGCAAAACTGCCGAATGCCTCTCGGCATCCCCTAACAGCACAAAACGGTCTGCTCAAACTTTCAGAAGATGTAATGTGGGGCCCTTTCCTGCTCTTTGCAGATGATGCTCTCCTGTCCTGTTGCAGAAGGTCGTCCTGTGGGGAGTACACGAGGGGTGTATTCCTTGCACTTTTAAGGTGCCTTTTCCCATCCCTTTTGTGTTTTGGTTCGGCAGCAGCAGTCTTGGGATCAGTTGCTGTAGCCCAGCATGCCTGCCCATGCTGTTCCCTAAGAAACAAAGCACTGAAATGGCTTTTAAAACAGTCCAGGTGTATACTTAGCATACCAAAAACCAGCATCTGGGCAAGACTCTAAGGACAGGACAGGAGGACATACCTGAAAAAACACCTGGTTGCTAGCTCTCTACAAATAACCCCCCTTATCAGAATCAAAAGGGGAGGCTCCGTAGTTCTTCCTTTCCTTCCCTTTAATATAAAGAATCCAATTCTGTAGGTGTTACTCAAATATGTGACTCAAAAAGCTCCAACACAGATTTAGTTGACCTTCTTCTGAAGGTTAGTTAAAGCTTCCGCAATGCATTTGTACCTTCTGACACTAAAAATCAAGCCTGACTGCCGAGATGCCTATGTGAATGCCCTTTTAGACTTTTGGTACAGGATACAAATATGATTCTAAGTTAAACCTGCAGAACATACGCAGTGGTATGAGCAATACGCAGACCTCAAGTCATGTTATGGTGGATCTGTGTAACGATTGGCATCTGTTCTAAGCTTCAAAAACTAGGCATGTATCTTAGATATTGTTTGCAGACCGTAGAAGGTGATAAAAATGAGAAAATGACACAAGTCTATTGGTAGACATAATATTTGAGTTACTCACCAAACGGAGATACTTGCCAAACAACAGAATGTTACAGCATTCTCAAGTTAATGAAAATTCACTAGAAGGCAAAGATTGCCTAATTCAGTGCATCCACTGATGCCGAGAAGCACTCATGTGGTACAAGGGAAGAGTGAGCTTCAGAATATGCTGAGAAACTGCACCACACTGAGTAAATGCTAAGCAGGCAGATAGAGCTCTTAGATTAGTGATGATAGCGGCTTTTGGGAAACCTGTCAATGGGAGAAAAGCAAATAATTATAAATGTACTGCTTGCATTAATAATTTTGCTGCAAACAGAATTATGTTTGGAAGGTAGAGGGAGAATTGTCTTTTCTTCTGAGTCTTTGTCTGTCCCCTCCTTTAGTCTTTACCTCATGAGTACATCTCCTTAGTCTCTCAGCTTCTTTAGTCTTTCTGCCTGTAAGGCTATTAAATCCTCTCATCTGCTGTGTCTGTGGGAGAAAGTCCATACCCTTCACAGGCGAGTGCAGACCGACCGCGCACACAGTGTTCCCTCGCCACAAAGCGAGAATGGGAAAGCTTCTGAAGAGCCGCTGTGCTGCTCGGCTGCTATTTGCAATAGGAAAAACTTTTACAAAGTTGATTGGCTTGACAAGAGGAAGGATTCCCCTTTGCTTCCCAGGGAAGTAAGGTGAAGCTTCATTATTCAGGTCAGTCTCAGGGGAACACTTTTCTCCCAAGGCCCAAGCACTTGTACTGCCCATATTTCTTTTTAGTATAGACCTGTGAAATTCTGTCACTATGGAATCTGAGCAGCTGTTAGAGACTGACTTTATTGGCCTTATGTTTAAGAAATAAAGTTCAGCCATGGAATAGCTATGTGAAAGGTCACTAACTGGAATTACGCCCTTGTTATGCCAAGACAAAAATGGTTTAAAGTGTACTATGCTTTTAACTAAATGAATTTCTCCCTATCTTGGCTTAAAAATTCAAGTTCTGTCTTTTTGTGCGCCTGTTTTGTTGCTAAATTTATACCAGCTAAATTTTCAGAGAGCTGCAGTTGTACTTTGTTAGCACACATCCGCACCTGTACTTCCCGATGTGAAGATACACGAAGCAGTGTTTCTTGTGTTACTGAAAACTTTACGGTGAGATGGAACGGGGTGATGTGGCACCTTGCCTAATTTGTCTGGCGTAGTGTGAAGATGCTGGAAAGGAGAGCTAGTGCTCATCAGCCAGACAGCAACATTATTTTCCAAGAGATGAAAAAGAAAGTCTTTCTCTGTTGATCCCAAACAATCTGCCAAGTTAAAGAATTTATATGCTTATTATTAAAATAAGAACAACTACAGACCCGATAAGCTGCATTGGAATGATAGACACTACTGCTGCGTACAGTGAACCTGCGTACAGCAGAACTAACCCATCTATTCGACAGTGGGAAAAAAAAATCATGGTTTAATCTCCCTCTATTTATCTTGTGGATTTAATTGTAGTAAGTAAAACTCCCTGTTCTAAAACAGACAAAAGACTAAAGCAGGCTACATGAAAGAGTTTTGGTCTTCAGAGTTGTTTCAGGATTAATTTAGGTTGGCCCTTTTCACACTTGAATGTGCACAGGAAGGCCCACCAATTCCTTGTTTCAGAATTGTTTGAGCGAGGTACTGTCTATGGGGCAGAAACATTAAATACAAGCCAAAGAGAGGAGATGAAAGGAAAAACGTAGAATATATAGATGGAGAAGAAAAGGAGGGAATATTAGGAAAGAGTGACTCCTAAGAAAGAGTATGCGTCTCTCTGAGTGAGACTACAGGCATACAGTCAGCTGCAGTCCAGAAGCCATACTGCCATGACCTCCCCTATGCCTGGAATGACAAGCTTGATACCTGCTTTTGGCTGCAGTATCCTGGCGGTACCACCTCGCTTGCTTCTGATTACTGGACTTCAGGATTCTCCAAAACATTCACAAAGGCTACGTGCCCAGGAATTTATAACACACTCCATAAGAAGGAGCTGCTCAGGACAGCGAAGCATTTTCTTAAATCTAGACAAACTCAAGGCACGCTGGAGAAAATAATTATTCATATACTGATGAATAACTTGGGATTTAGCTGTAAATGCATACAACTCAGTTGTTCCCCATCTTACCCAGTGCATGCTTAATTGGCAGTCTCAGCAAAGCCTTTGTATTCTTCTTACAGTATCGACTAACGGTCCAGTTTTGGCATGGTTTGGTTTGGGTTTTTTTTGCCAAGGCCCTCTGTCAAAGTAAGAGGTAACTGCTTGCAATGTGACTGTGTTACTTCTCCTTTGCGTTCTTTTCACCAGGTTTCACAAAGGGGCATTTTGCTGCACGTGTATCCAGATTTGTATCTCTGCGTGGTCAGAAATAAACTTACTTGTTCCAATGAGTCGGTAGACTCTGGTGTACTTTCCCTGAAGGCAGGGAGGCAGGGGAAGTCCTGGAGAGAGAAAGAACACATGAAGCATTCAGTCAGTTAAAGAGCAGGTAAGACTCTCCAGAAATGTTCTGCAGTCCCAGGGAAATGTAAACAGCCCTGTGTGTGTTGGCCCCGACGTCAAGTTCATGTCCTACTTCTCTGAGGTACCTGAGATGTCCCTGAGATACCTGAGGTACATAGCCTTTAGGTAATTGCCCATGTAGTTAGTATTACAACGAGCCTAGAAGTGCGTACAAGACCAAGGATCTCTCATGCAGACTTTGAATAGTGATCCATCAGGCTGCCCAAATGTCCACTGTGGGAAAAAAATATTTTCAGGGCAGAGCTAGCCTTTTAATAGCCTTTTAATAGCCTTAGTGTTTTGAACAGGTGCTACATAACCTCTGCTCTGAAATTTGGAAAATTTGCAAATTGCAAGTTGCAAAATTTGCAAAATTGCAATTGAATTCAAGAAAATTGGTCACCAAACTCCCTGGCTTTGGTTTGTCGGGGTTTCTTGGTGCTATACAGTCAGAAAGTGGGGAAACCCGGAGTTTTGTTTACTTACTCTCTCTGCTTTGCTCCTCTTTGTTTCTTTTCAGCTTTTCCTCTGCAGTCACAAGGATCAAAAACATTTCCTCGTAATGAAAACTGAGATTCTTAAGCATCTCTGGGTGTTCAGAGCCTGAGTTTGAAGTAAAACACAAAAGGCTAAGACAGTAGTCAGCGGCATCGAAATGCACAATTAACTATCTTCCAGTATTTAGGCAACCACAGGACTAATGACAAACAGGAAGGCTTTCCAAACACAGTGAGTCCAAACATTCACTAAGAATTCAAGTGAAGATTCTGTTTTCCAAGTCATCTGCCAGCTTTTTCAGTTACACAACATGCTACCCTTGCTAAAAGCAATCTAATCAGCAGGCAGCAAAAGTTCCATTTTGGAGCTCACCCTACTGTTTCGTTAATAGGAATAGGTTAAGAAGTTTATCTGATTGAGGCAGAGAGGCACAGAAGACAGCTTCAGAGAAGTGTAAGGCAAGCAAAGAAAGGAATGAATCTAATCTGACTTCAGCTACATACAGTGGACGTTGTTCTGTGTAAGTACTGAGAAATTACCTATAAAAGACATGAGAACATTATAATTTAGCTAAGTGTATAACCAGTGCTTTTTCCAGCATCTGAATGATAAGTAAACAGATATTTTCTTACCAACTTTTTGATTTTGTATTTTGATTAGTGTCCTGTATTCGGTTAGATCCTTTCTGCCCCTGTGCATCACTCATAGGAAGGTTGCGTGGGTACTCTGAACATACTCATTTTATCCAAGCAGATGCTCTCCTGAAGCTCCACACCCGTAGTGTTTCACTGGTGACTGCATGCCCACACATACAGCTGAAGCCTCCTTTCTGTCTCCTGGATGTCCCAGGTCTCCTGTTCTGTAGTTCCTCAGCTTTGCAGCTATCTTCAAGCATCTGACTGAAAGGGAATCGGACGTTGCACCTTAGAACGCAGTGTGTTTGCTGGCTGTATGGAGAGTGAATTGTTAAAAGCGAAAGCAGTCAATTACGCTCTGTTAGTTTATATGCTTAAGAGGACCATAAGCAGCAAGGCAGGGCGTTGTACCAAAGGAAAGGACTACTCTGTTGAAACGACTGTTTCAGTGTAATGGAAGAAGTGTAGTGATGTTGCTGTGTACTCCTAACTACAATACATTCAGTATACAGCAAATGTTTCCATAGCATTTCTCTCACATTGTCGTATGTTCTCTGCAGTAGGTACAAAGGCCTCATTAGGTGGAAGAGTATTTTCTGACAAACACATTTTTTAAGCTTAGTCATACAAACCTCGGAGGACAGTCTTGTTACAGACTGTCAATGCTGAAAAAGGACACTATACTATATGCCACTGGCTGCCTAATGGGTTGAAGAAGTAGGCAATACTACATGAATACAGGAAGGCATATACACTGTTGGCTAACAACTTAAATCACACGGACTAAGCCTTTCATTTCTAAAAGTCAAAATCACAAGCTGAACAGCTTTTGAAAAAGGTTGCTAAATACACATGGCTGTGCTGCATTCCTGTTTGTGTACTATTTAATTTTTCATAAGAAGTATCTTCTATCACTGTATGAATGTTCTCTGAGGCATAATGATGGTGTTTGGATTTTAGAAAATCTGTAGGCCATTACTTTTTTCCCTACAATTCATTTTACTGAATAATTAACAGATTACATTATGTCACCTGATTAGAATATATTAATTAAGCTTAGAGACTTTGTTCCGTTCACATACTAAATATTTCATTTCATTTGCTGTGTTTGGAGGACATAATTCTGGGCCGGTCGTATGGTACATTGGCACATAATGGAAGGACTGGACTCTCACCCTGACTGGAGGAAAAGATTAAAGAAGCTGTAAAGGAGACCACATGACTATGGAGTAGGTTGTCTGAAACCATGAATGGCCTGTCAGAGAGCAAGAAAAACAGGAAGCTAATGGCTAGGAGGGAGGGTCAGGCAGAGGAACGGTTTGGTTTATTTCTAATAACGGAAGTAGAGATGTGTGATTTTGCTGTTGCTGTTCCCTTGTGAAGAATGTATTTTAAAGGTGGGTTTTTCTGTCCTTGAAGGCGAGGACAACACTGGGAAGTATGCACAAAGTGAGGTCAAGAAGACTGAACAGTCTCAGCTGAAATAAAAACAACAGGATCGGCAGAAGAGAGAGAAAACATTTATCCTAGCGCGTAATATGGTTACGGGTCTTTCCTAGCAGTCCTAGATTTCAGTCCATTTCCTTAGTAGCAGAAACTGCACCTGTGTCATACTTCCTGAATGTGTCTTTGTGTGTGAAAGCTCTCCAATGGGCTTTTCTTTTGGGGGCTTGGATTCCTTGGTTTTGAACGTTTCAAAAGGTTAGTATGCACAAAACTGAGCAGCAAGAAGTTCCATTGCTTAATTACACCAAGAACCACCGCCTGCTTACTGTCAGGCATCCATCTGCTGCTTGCATTTCATGGCACCTTTCTTTTCATTACGCTATTATCCTAAAATACACCGGTACATGGCGTGTTGCTCTTATTCAGGCTACCCATATCTCTCGCTTTGATGGGGGTCACTGTATTTGCCACTCAGAAATTATGAAGGTTCCCCAATGAACAACCGCTGTAGAAGGTTCACCCAGTTGCCAAGCCGCATCTTTTGTCCCTTTATTCTTTCTTCAGATCTCTTTTCTTTCCTTGCAAGTGCAGCTACCTCTAGACCAAATTTAATCCAAAGAGGGCAGTATTTCATCGATTTTGACAAATAGTTTCCCAACTTCTAGTACTCTGAAAAGTGCGTGGTACAGCTTGTGGGGCCCTCAGAACATTCTCTGATGAGGGTTTACTTTTCAGCTCTGCATACTGCCTAGCTTCCAGAGCATGTTTTACAAGTAATGAACACATTCCTGCTTAAGCTAATTAAAAATAAGAACTCCAACCACAATACCTCACATTCAAAAAGATAGTATCCTGGAGGATTTTTACTAGATCCTGGGGGAACTTTACAATGTTACAGGGCATCGTGAGAAACAAGGGCTAAAAGTAAGAAAGAAAAGTGCAGAGAAGATACTTTGTAACAACTGCACCCCGTACTTAGACATATTAGAGATAAAGACTGTCTGCACTGACTCTCTGCTGATAAAGAGTGTCTTCACTGACTCTCTGCTAACTAGCAATAATGATTAGCGCAAGGACGAATCGTAGAAATATAGAAAAGACTGCCAAAATAGTGCCCTACAGTTAACTTGTCTCATTATAATCTCATTTTCATAGTAAAAAACACACCTCCCAGCTAGAGAAGCCCCAACCCAATTTAGCCCCCTACTCCCTGAGCGTGCGTGGTGAAATAAAAGAGAACTGCAACTTTCAGATGAAGTAAGAAAAGGATTAACCAATAGTTAATTAAGGAGTTGTATTATTAACCAATAGTTAATTACCAGGAGGCGTAACTAACTTCGTTAACTGTTTTAAATACCTGTCATGGTTTTAACCCGGTGTGCATGTTAGGAGGAGAAATCCCCTTGCACCCGGCGCCGCAATAAACCAATGTCAGCTTTATAACTCTGTGTGAGTTGTGAAGTTTGTTTCCGCGTGTCACCTACCAGGACAGACTGGGCCCTGTCCCAGTCAGAACGGGATGCCCTGGCCACTCCCCCGGGACAGACTGGGATCATTCCCAGTCGAAACTGGAGCCCCTGGCCCCCTCCCAGCACAGACTGCGATAATACCCAGTCCAAACTGGATCCCCTGGCCCCTCCCAGTACAGAGTGGGCCCTCTCCCAGTCCAAACTGAATCCCCTGGCCCCCTCCCAGTACAGAGTGGGATTATTCCCAGTCCAAACTGGATCCAATGGCCCCCTCCCAGACCAGACCGGGATCATTCCCAGAACAAAGTGCATAGCCTGGCTTCGTCCCAGGACAGACTGGGCCCTGTCCCAATCCAAACTGGATCCCCTGGCCCCTCCCAGTACAGAATGCACCCTGTCCCAGACCAAACTGGATCCTATGGCCCCTCCCAGGACAGAGTGGGATCATTCCCAGTCCGAACTGGATCCCCTGGCCCCCTCCCAGGACAGTCTGAGATCATTCCCAGTCCAAACTGGATCCACTGGCCCCATCCCAGTCCAGACTGGGATAATTGCCAGTCCAAACTGGATCCCCTGGCCCCTCACCCATTCCAGACTGGGCCCTGTCCCAGTCCAAAATGGATCCCCTGGCCCCCTCCCAGGACAGACTGGGACCTGTCCAAGTCAAAACTGGATCCCCTGGCCCCCTCCCAGGACAGACTGCGATCATTCCCAGTCCAAACTGGATACCCTGGCCCCTCCCAGAACAGACTGGGCCCTGTCCCAGTCCAAACAGGATCCGCTGGCCCCCTCCCAGGACAGACTGCAATCATTCCCAGTCCGAACTGGATCCCCTGCCCACTCCCAGGACAGACTGAGATCATTCCCAGTCCAAACTGGATGCCCTGGCCCCATCCCAGTACACACTGGGATCGTTCCCAGTCCAAACTGGATCCCCTGGCCCCCTCCCAGGACAGACTGGGATTATTCCCAGTCCAAATTGGATCCCCTGACCCGCTCCAAGGACAGACTGGGCCCTCTCCCAGTCCAAATTGGATCCCCTGGCCACCTCCCAGGACAGACTGGGCCCTGTCCCAGTCCAAATTGGATCCCCTGGCCCCCTCCCAGTCCAGACCGGGATCATTCCCAGTCCAAACTGCATCCCCTGGCCCCCTCCCCGTACAGACTTGGCCCTGTCCCAGTCCAAACTGGATCCTCTGGCCCCCTCCCAGTACAGACTGGGACCTGTCCCAGTCCAAACTGGAGCCCCTGGCAATCTCCCAGTACAGACTGCAATCATTCCCATTTCCAACTGGACCCCGTGGCCCCCTCCCACGACAGACTGGGCCGTGTCATAATCCAAACTGGATCCCCTGGCCCCTCCCAGTACAGAGTGGGCCCTGTCCCAGTCCAAACTGGATCCCCTGGCCCCTCCCAGTACAGAATGCACCCTGTCCCAGACCAAACTGGATCCTATGGCCCCTTCCAGGACAGACTGGGATCATTCCCAGTCCAAATTGGATCCCCTGGACCCCTCCCAGTACAGGCTGGGATCATTCCCAGTCCAAACTGGATCCCCTGGACACTTCCCATTACAGACTGCAATCATTCCCAGTTCCAACTGGAGCCCCTGGCCGCTCCCAGTACAGAATGGGCCCTGTCCCAGTCCAAGCTGGATCCCCTGGCCCCCTCCCAGTACAGAGTGGGATTATTCCCAGTCTAAACTGGATCCCCTGGCCCCTCTCCCATTGCAGACTGGGATCATTCCCAGTCCAAAATGGATCACCTGGCCCCTTCCCAGTCTAGAACGGGATCATTTCCCGTTCCAAACTGGATCCCCTGGCCCCCTCCCAGGACAGACTGGTCCCGGTCCCAGTCCAAACTGGATCCCCTGGCCCTCTCCCAGGACAGACTGGGCCCTGTCCCAGTCCAAACTGGATCCCTTGGCCCCTGCCAGTACAGAGTGGGCCCTGTCCCAGTCCAAATTGGATCCCCTGGCCCCATCCCAGGACAGACAGGGATCATTCCCAGTCCAAACTGGATGCCCTGGCCCCCTCCTAGGACAGACTGGGCTCTATCCCACTCCAAACTGTATCCCATGGCCGCCTCCAAAGACCGACTGGGATCATTCCCACTTCAAACTGAATCCCCTCGCCCCCTCCCAGGACAGACTGGGCCCTGTCCCAGTCCAAACTGGATCCCCTGGCCCCCTCCCAGAACAGACTGGGATAATTCCCGGTCCAAACTGGATCTCCTGGCCCACTCCCAGGACAGACTGGGCCCTGTCCCAGTCCAAATTGGATCCCGTGGCACCCTCCCAGGACAGACTGGGATCATTCCCAGTCCAAACTGGATCCAATAGCCCCCTCACAATCCAGACCGGGATCATTCCCAGTCCAAAGTGCATACCCTGGCTTCCTCCCAGTATGGACTAGAATCATTCCCAGTCCAAAATGGATCCCCTGGCCCCCTCACAGGACAGACTGGGCCCTGTCCCAGTCCAAACTTAAACCCCTGGCCCCCTCCCAGGACAGACTGGGCCCTGACCCAGTCCAAACTGGATCCCCTGGCAACCTCCCAGGACAGACTGGGATCATTCCCAATCCAAACTCGATCCAATGGCCACCTCTCAGTCCAGACTGGGATCATTCCCATTCCAAACTGGATCCGGTGGCCTCCTCCCAGTATGGACTGGAATCATTCCCAGTCCAAACTAGATCCTCTAGCCCCCTCCCAGGACAGACCGGGATCCTTCGCTGTCCAAACTGGACCCCCTTGCCGCCTCCCACGACAGACTGGGCCCTCTCCCAGTCCAAACTGGTGCCCCTGGTCCCCTCCCAGTACAGACTGCAATCATCCCCACTTCCAACTGGAGCCCCTGGCCCACTCCCAGGACAGACTGGGCCCTGTCCCAGTCCAAACTGGTGCCCCTGGTCCCCTCCCAGTACAGACTGCAATCATTCCCAGTTCCAACTGGATCCCCTGGCCCACTCCCAGGACAGACTGGGCCCTGTCCCAGTACAAACTGGATCCCCTGGCCCCCTCCCAGGACAGACTGGGATAATTCCCAGTCCAAACTGGATCCCCTGGCCCCCTCCCAGGACACACTGCGACCATTCCCAGTCCAAACATGATTCCCTGGCGCCCTCCCAGGACACACTGGGCACTGTCCCAGTCCAAATTGGATCCCCTGGACCCCTCCCAGTACAGGCTGGGATCATTCCCAGTCCAAACTGGATCCCCTGGCCACTTCCCATTACAGACTGCAATCATTCCCAGTTCCAACTGGAGCCCCTGGCCACTCCCAGTACAGAATGGGCCCTGTCCCAGTCCAAGCTGGATCCCCTGGCCCCCTCCCAGGACAGAGTGGGATCATTCCCAGTCCAAACTGGATCCCCTGCCCCCCTCCCAGGACAGACTGGGATCATTCCCAGTCCAAACTGGATCTCCTGGCCCACTCCCAGGACAGAGTGGGATTATTCCCAGTCTAAACTGGATCCCCTGGCCCCTCTCCCATTCCAGACTGGGATCATTCCCAGTCCAAACTGGATCCCCTGGCCCCCTCCCCGTACAGTCTTGGCCCTGTCCCAGTCCAAACTGGATCCCCTGGCACAGTCCCAGGACAGACTGGGACCTGTCCCAGTCCAAACTGGATGTCCTGGCCCTCTCCTAGGACAGACTGGGATCATTCCCAGTCCCAACTGGATACACTGGCCCCCTCCCTGGACAGAGTGGGCCCTGTCCCAGTCCAAACTGGATCCCCTGGCCCCCTCCCAGGACAGACTGGGCCCTGTCCCAGTGCAAACTGGATCCCTTGGCCCCCTCCCAGGACAGACTGGGCCCTGTCCCAGTCCAAACTGGATCCCCTGGCCCCTGCCAGTACAGAGTGGGCCCTGTCCCAGTCCAAACTAGATCACCTGGCCCCATCCCAGGACAGACAGGGATCATTCCCAGTCCAAACTGGATGCCCTGGCCCCCTCTTAGGACACACTGGGCTCTATCCCACTCCAAACTGTATCCCATGGCCGCCTCCAAAGACCGACTGGGATCATTCCCACTTCAAACTGAATCCCCTCGCCCCCTCCCAGGACAGACTGGGCCCTGTCCCAGTCCAAACTGGATACCAAGGCACCCTGCCAGTACAGACTGGGATCATTCCCAGTCCAGACTGGATCCAATAGCCCCCTCCCAATCCAGACCGGGATCATTCCCAGTCCAAAGTGCATACCCTGGCTTCCTCCCAGTATGGACTAGAATCATTCCCAGTGCAAAATGGATCCCCTGGCCCCCTCCCAGTACAGACTGGGCCCTGTCCCAGTCCAAACTTAATCCCCTGGCCCCCTCCCAGGACAGACTGGGATCATTCCCAGTCCAAACTGGATGCCCTGGGCCTCTCCCTGGACAGAGTGGGCCCTGTCCCAGTCGAAATTGGATCCCCTGGCCCCCTCCCAGGACAGACTGGGATCATTCCCAGACCAAGTTGTATCCCCTGGCCCCCTCCCAGGATAGACTGGGATCATTCCCAGTCCAAAATGGATGCCCTGGCCCCTCCCAGTACAGAGTGGGCTCTGTCCCAGTCCAAACTGGATCCGCTGGCCCTCTCCCAGGACAGACTGGGATCATTCCCAGTCCAAACTGGATCCCATGGCCCCCTCCCAGGACAGACTGGGATCATTCCCAGTCCAAACTGGTTACACTGCCCCCCCCCCCGTACAGACTGGAATCACTCCCAGTCCGAACTGGATACACTGGCCCCCTCCCAGAACAGACTGGGATCATTCCCAGTCCAAAATGGATCCCCTGGCCCCCTCCCAGGACAGACTGGGATCAATCCCAGTCCAAACTGGATTCCCTGGCCCCCTCCCAGGACAGACTGGGATCATTCCCAGTCTAAACTGGATCCCCTGGCCTCCTCCCAGGACAGGCCAGGATCATTCCCAGTCCAAACTGGATCCCCTGCCCCCCTCCCAGGACAGACTGGGCCCTGTCCCACTCCAAACTGGATCCCCTGGCCCCCTCCCAGGACAGGCTGGGATCATTCCCAGTCCAAACTGGATCCCATGGCCCCCTCCCAGGACAGACTGGGATCATTCCCAGTCAAACTGGATCTGCTGGCCACTTCCCACAACAGAGTGGGATCATTCCCAGTCCAAACTGGATGCCCTGGCCCCCTCACAGGACAGTCTGGGATCATTCCCAGTCCAAAACTGGATCCCCTGGCCCCCTCCCTGGACACGCTGGAATCATTCCCAGTCCAAACTGGATCCCCTGGCCCCCTCCCTGGACACGCTGGAATCATTCCCAGTCCAAACTGGATCCCCTGGCCCCCTCCCAGGACAGATTGGGATCATTCCCAGTCCAAACTGGATTCCCTGGCCCCCTCCCAGGACAGAGTTGTTGTAAATATTCTGGGTTTTAATCAAAATATGATATATAGAAAAGGTTAAATTTAATTAATAAATAAATAAGTTAGGATTGTTATGTTAGAAACAATAACCATAGGAACCTCACCAGGGAGTTGCCGTTCCATACTAAGGAACTAACAGTAACGAGATGGAACGATGAAGCATTGAACAGAAAAGTGTTGTTTGAGTCCTGTGACAGTGTGACCTGATAGGCACCAGTGATGCTGCTTGAAAATCCCCTTACCCTCCCATCTTTATATGAATATCAAGAATGCCAATCGATAGATATTAATAGAAATAAACATTGATTATTCATAGGCATGGAAATTGACAGAAAATTATAAGCTAGAAAGTGATTATTAAAAGATCTAAAGTTATATATATATATATATATATTCTGTATAAGGGTAACTAGGTATGAGCTACCCCGATTTAATCATAAACTAGCTATGAACAATGTAGCACTGTGAATAGGTAGGATTTGCTTGTCAAGAGAATGATAAGTTGTAGGCCTGGTCAGTAAACCGAGGAAAACTTAAGAAGATTCCAAGAATGGAATTGTGCAACCAACCTGAGCATGCGCAAAGATGGGGTTCAACTAAAGGACACCATGAGGAAGACTATGGACGACCACCAGAGGACGTCAGATGACCACCTCTGTACCTGAAGGTGCATGCCTCACGAGCATTTACTTATATTAACGATTTCTCGGAAATCGTATGAATATGTTAATTGTTTCTTGGAAATATGATGAATATGTATACTTTGATTGTATATAACTTTTGTAGCAGAGAAACTAAGCACGCACACTAGGTGGAGCGATCCCCTGTGCGTCCAGCACTGCAATAAAGAAGTGCCTGCTCACCTACATACACAGAAGGTAAGACTTTTTTTTTTTTTTTTTTAAAGACCAGCATACCTCTGCTGCTCCTGAGGCAAAGGAGATGATTGTCAGAAAACAGCTGCCAAAACACAGCGCAATGACCGGAATGGGAACAGGAGGAACTCGAAATGACAGGAAGCAGAATGTGCAAGACAATCTCAAACGGCGGAAGGTACTCAAGTTAGTAAGTTCCTCAGAAACTCGTTGTCTAGGTGCAGAAAAAGTAAAAAAGATCTATCCTGAAAAAGAGAAGAGCCCTGTACGTACAGCACAATATTCTGTTATTCTGTCTTTAGATACGAATCAAAGGGGTATATTTGTAGAAGATCAAAGAGGAGTACTATCTTGTTCTTGTCTGTTTGCCATTTGCATGAACGGCTACTGGGGTTTGGACACGGAATTTTCCCTGCAAACAAGACCTTTACTGAATTTCTCCATCCTTCTGGCAGATCCAGGTAGCTGTTTCAGGAACACAGCTGCAGAGGGAGGGGGAAGAGGAAAAGGAGAAGAATGCTTTTTAAGGGTAACCACATCGTAGCTGTCAAGTTTTTAAAAGGTAATGTGCATGGTGACTGCATAAGCTGTGCCAAATGCAAGGTGATAGGAAAAAATACCCTCACTCACTCCCCAGATTTGCTCCCAGCCTCGACTGTATACCTTTTATGACTCATGATGCCCCAAATATGTCTCAATTTCTGATGATTTTTTTGGCGCAGGATCTTAGAGACATGGAGCTCTGCAAAAGAGTTGTTGCTCATAAGGCATTTTATAAAGCCAGTAAAACAGCATGGGAAAGACCCCAACAATAGTAGGTGATATATTATGCTTCTTTTCCTCTTGATGACGTTTGAAAAATCCACATATCACTTTTCTCACTGAACATAGCTGAAGCCAATACTGTCAGTGCAGGAGCGGGGAGTGGGGGAAGGACAGAGACAGAAAGTCTGATCAGTGTGTGCTGGTCCACAACAGAAGAAGGAACCAACTACTAAATAGATCTCCTAATTTCCAGAAGGATTAGGTCTTACTGGAAAAAACCTCACAAATGGGTGAAGCATTGCCACCAAACCAGAATTCTCCTCTTTGATTCACAATGAGCACAGGAGGTTGTGAAGAAAGCAGTGAAACACAGAAAGTGCTGTCGATTGACTTTAAAAACCCTCCCACGAATGGGACAACAACAGTACTTTACAAGCTTTATCATAGTAATAATTTTTGAAGAGGGTACTGAACGGCATGGGGCAAAAGAAGGATGGGAAAGGACAGTCCAGTTAGGAGACATGTTCTCAGCTGTCTCTCAGACCCCCAGATACGAGGCTAGCAAGACATGCGACAAACACTGAAAGTAACCTGAAAAAGGCAGATTTTAAAAAGCATTAAACTGAAAAGATGAAAACAAAAGAAAACCAAACCGAAAAACCAAAACCACACTCCCCAAACCAGAGCAATTGCACACGATGGAGGTGCTCCAACCGCGTACAGAGAAATCTAAGCTACTGATCTCAACGCAATTTATGAAACATTTTCATAATCAAGCAATACAGGAAAATCCTTCCACGAACGGGTAAGACAGTCTAAGCTCTCAGTAACTATGGTATTGGCAGATTCACGTCACACCAAGCCAACTCATGCCAAAACAAACAAACAAATCTGTTGTAAATACTCTGATTTTTTAAAATAATCCAATATAATCATACAGAAAGGTTAAATATGATTAATAAATAAAATAATAAAATACAAATGCATGTTAGGATTTTTCAGTTAGAAGCATTAACCATAGGAACCTCACCAGGGAGTTGCCGTTCCATACTGAGGAACTAACAGTAACGAGATGGAACGATGAAGAATTGAATAGAAAAGTTTCGTTTGAGTCCTGTGACAATGTGACCTGATAGGCACCAGTGATGCTGCTTGGAAAATTCCTTACCTTTCCCATCTTGATTTGAATATCAAGAATGCCAATCAATAGATATTAATAGAAATAACCATTGATTATTTTAAGGATGGATATTGATAGAATAGTATAATCCAGAGAGCGATTAATAAAAAATAAATTATATATATTCTGTATGAAGGTAACTAGGCATGATTTATCTGTGATTTAGTCATAAACTAACTGTTGAACAATGTAGCATTGTGAATCGATAGGGTTTGCTTGTCAAGAGAATGGTAAGTTATAGGCCTGGTCAGTAAACCGAGGAAAACTTAAGATGATTCCAAGAATGGAATTTTGCAACCAACCTGAGCATGCGCAAAGATGGGGTTCAACTAAAGGACACCATGAGGAAGACTATGGACGACCACCAGAGGACGTCAGACGACCACCTCTGTACCTGAAGGCGCATGCGTCACGAGCATTTACATATATTAATGAGTTCTCAGAAATTGTATGAATATGTTAATTGTTTCTTGGAAATATGATGAATATGTATACTTTGATTGTATATAACTTCTAGCGGTGAAACTAAGCACCCACACAGGTGGAGCGATCCCCTGTGCGTCCAGCGCTGCAATAAAGAAGTGTCTGCTCACCTACGTACATTGTGTAGGTGAGTTTTTATAGTACAGATTTGTAACATGTTTAACAGTCAGGTAACCCAAATGCATGTTAAATATACAAGTTTTGCCCTTGTTCCGGATCTGTCTGGGAGATAATTCTCAGGAGGTCATAAACGGTATGTTCTGCTGTGCTTTAAAATAACCTGTGGCCAGAAATGTCTTCCTTAGTGCCTGCACAGAGCAAGAACCTCCAGTAGCGAGGGCATGCTGACCCTCGGGCAGCTTCAAAGCAACAAATACTTGTAAATAGGTTAAAAATACAGTTCCCTGGTAGCAACGTGCTTGTCTAAGTCCACCTGACTCCACATTACTCAGCACTCAGTCAGAAGTTTTTGTGGGTAGGGGTGGATGAAATCAATATACTCTAGAGGCAGGTGCTAAAACTGGCCAGGCAGTTTATCTAAATAAATCAAAATTTACCTTTGAAAGGAGTGGCATGCCTTTAGATGTGGGGGGGTGTATCGCTTTTTCCTTCTTTGGTCTGAGCACAGCGCAGTGAGAGGTGTTTCCACCTGGGGGAGGGAAGCTCATCCAACAGCCATCATCAGCCTCAGGGCTTGTGGTCCTTGATGGAGGCCTAAGTGCTTGGGATAGCTTTAGTTGTGTGATGCTTCTCATTCTGCTCCCAGCTTTTCCCATTAACGTTTGCTCTTTGGTGAATTTGTCTGTGCAGTGTTTAGTAAACAGTCTCCATTCACAGCTCTGAGTGCCCTTTTTTTTTTTTAAAGGCAGGTAAACTACCTGTGCCTTTCTTTGAAACCCCATGAATAGCTCTGGAGTTTACCTTGGGGGCAGAGAAAACAGGGACCCTTTAGAGTAGAGAAGAGAATTTAACAGGGGAAGCACTTCAATGATATGCTGCTTGTGAGGAGGAAAGTACCTGCTTCAACTTCTTTTGGTAGCTTCCGCATTGTTTAGCAGTAACTACTTAAAAGACTGATTACTTCAGGGAAAGAAGAAGAAATCACTTCTGATTTCTGTGTCTGACTGAAAGAACTAACCTGAACATACAGAAAACTGATGTGAAGAGCCATTTTTGGTCATTATTGGGTAAGGGCCTGTGGGTGCTCTGCTGCATGCAGGTGTAAAGGGTGTTCAGGATTTTTGGCACCTGAATGGAAGAAGAGGAGAAAGAAGGGCTCGGTGCATCCTTTACCCCCTCCTGCGGGGCCCAGACACAGTCATTCAGCATATGAGCAGTGCCTGCTCCCGTGACACAGAGTCCAGACCTAGCTCGAAACCTCACCCCTTCCACCCTGCCTGATCCTGGCTCACGTCTGGAGCCGAGCGTGCTCTTAGCAATTGTGCGCGCACACGCACACACAGACATGCGTGCACTCACACGGGCAGACTCAGTCATGGCATGTCCCTGGGCACCGTATGAGCAGCTGCGTGCCATTGTGCACACAGAGAACACGGACACATTTCACACCCAACGCTTGACTAACTCTCCCCACGTGTCTGTAGCGATGCAAGAGCAAAACCAAACACGCTCTTTGAGACCCTGAAGATGCCTTGCAGGGCCTCTGCAAGGGCTCGTGACTCCTTCCAGAGGAACCCAGTTCTCCGGGGACACTTCTCCTTGCCTCTACCCTCCTTTCCCAAAGCGCCAACCCCTTCCCCACACAGAGGACCTTCCCCTGAAGGAAGGAGTGTTTGCTTGAGCCTTTCACAGCTAGAAGCCGTGGCCATGATAAGGACAAATAGGCAGCCAGGTCCCTCATCCGTGGAAGATCCCAGCTTCTCCCACAGCTGCCTACCTCTGGCCCGTGGTGCAGACAGAACCTGCTCTGCGCCTGGGGAAGCAGCAAGGGGTGACCCCACAGCCCACGGATGCGGCACTCCCGCTGCCCAGAGCGGCCGCGGGCTCTGCAGGGACGGCGCAGGGACGGCACAGGGACACCCTGCCCTGGCTGTAATGGCAGTGGCTTAACGGCTGGGTGAGCTTTAGCTCAGCTGGGCGCGATCCTGTGGGCTGCTACCCGTGGCTGCTGTCACTGCGACCGGCCTTTGTCAGCGGTGGACAGCCACGGAGTTAGTCTGGGCTGAGCGAGCTGCTGCTGGCCCTGGAGCCCAAATGGAGCGCAGGAGAGCAGGAACGGAGGAGGAGAACAGGAGCCTTGAAAGGGCAGGCACAGCACGAGGCCAGAGGCTCCCAGGCTACAAACAGGCAGCAACTGGTGGCTAAAGGAAGGGCACCTCGCAGGCTGGGAAACACCACAGTCGGGGAAAGCAATGAG
This sequence comes from Gavia stellata, assembly GCF_030936135.1. Taxonomy (NCBI): domain Eukaryota; kingdom Metazoa; phylum Chordata; class Aves; order Gaviiformes; family Gaviidae; genus Gavia; species Gavia stellata. The sequence goes on along the minus strand of NW_026776712.1, from coordinate 237,219 downwards.
AGCAATGAACAAGTATGCAACCTATGGAAAACCTGGTGTGCCCAGCAAAGCTCAGGATAGGGGGAATTGGGGAGAAGTGAGGAAAGAGCAAAGTGAAGCAGGTCCCAGGGCAGGGAGGACTGACAGTGACCCCGGAGGAAGGGGAGGAACGGCAAGGTCGGTGCCTCCCAGTGCGTCACTCGTGGGAAGGACCTGGACAATGGAAGACTTTGGACAAGACGGGCCCACATCCCTGTCACCAGCTGGAGCAGACCCCAGCAGCAGTTGCCAATGCACGACTCAGAGCATCGGCAGCCCCTTGGCTCGGCACACAGGCAGTGTTTCTTGAGCCCATGCCAACTGCACAGGGTGTCGTGCAACAGCCAACAGGAGAAAAGACAAAGTCAAATGGGAAAAAGGTCTCCTTTGCCTCCTGGACTATTTCCTTCCTGCATTCCACCAGGAAGATGGAACACCCACTTCCATACTGCCTTCACACACGCAGATCTGACATGCAGCAAGCTGTCCAGGACAGCACTCAGAAAGTCTGTAGCCTGTGCTGGAAGGATGCATTTGCAAACAGCCTGGAGAGAAGTCAGGAACAGGAGAGACCGCGTCACAGCTCTGCTCCAGCAATTCGGCAAGGAAAGGAAACTTGACGGGACTGTTAGTCAGGCAGTCGTAGAGGGGGCAATCACTTTTTCCTCCTGCTGTGCATACAGTGCTGTTTACATCTGACACAGCTAACCGATTTGGAAGTGTCTCCCCCAACGTCGTTGGCTCATATACCAAATTTGTATTCTGACAAGAGCACTCACACATGTGCGAACGCACATACACACATCACGGTATCTGCTCCAGTGTGTCTAAAGGACAGTCTTGTCTCAAAGCCTCCTGCTACTTGCTAACAACAGTCATCCTGGACAGCTTGCTCTGGAGACAGCGAGAGACTCTGGAGGGGAGCAGGGAGACGTGCAGGAGCCCAGGAGCTGGGCCCCCACCCCAGTCTTTTGGGGCCAGTTACCTTTGCTATTTTGGTACAGGTCTCCACCACAGTCTCCGTGTCTGGGCTGTTCAGCTCCTCACCAAAGCACCTGATCTCATCTGCCTGAGGCACCACCTCCATGGTCCTGGCTGGAGCAAACACCAGGAAAAAAGACGAGTCACGTCTACAGAAACCCAACCGCTGACCCCAGATACTGCAAAGGAGAACCCAAGGGATGGCAGTGAAGGCCACAGGGAAACCCAGGGCCCTCCTGAACTCGGTGCAGCAGGAATTCCCTGCTGAGAAATCCTGGGCTGGAAAGAGCCCTCCTCCTCCTGGAACCATTTGCTGGGGCTTCAGGGTTTCAGCAGCCTCTGCTCCTAGCAGCTCCATCCCCCAGGAGCCCCCAAACCCAGCACCCAGTTGGGCAGGGCTCCCTTCTGGGGGACACAGATGGTGGGAAGGGGGCACCAGGGCATGCAGGGGGGCTTTACTCACCATAAGCTCACGTTGCTCCTTGCAAGCTCCCAGCACATGGACGCAAACCTGCAGGGCTCTCTCCCGCTCCCATTCTTTGGCTGAGGTGAGCCAGCCCTTCAGGACCTGAGGCAGGGTGCATCTCTCTCGCAACAGGCATCTTTCTCTCCCTGAGGTCCCTCTCCAACTCCCTCCTTCTCTGGCCCCTTCCCAGCACGGCCCCCAGCCCCACTAAGCACTGGCACTGCAGCCTCCACCACCTCGCTCTCTCCAGCCACCTCTGCCCTGAGCCCACTGTTGCTTCCCTGCCGGCACCTCCCCACTCCAGCCTTCCCCCAGGCTGCTCTCACCCAGCTCAGGGCTGGCTCTTGGCTTTGCCTAAATCAGGGCCCACTTCCCTGCCTGGCCTGCGCTCCCGTCCCCCAGCTCAGCCCCTTGCTCCAGCCAGACGCACAGCCTCAGAGCGAGGAGCCAAAGCCCCACTTTCCCGTAGGAAAGGTATCCACCTCCTAACACCCTCTAATGCCTCCACTCTCTGTCCCCACGACACTTTCCCTGTTGCACCATGGCCACTCACATGGACCACGTCATCAAAGCAGGCAGAGGTCTCCTCTGCCTCCAGAAGAGTTTCTAGGAGATGGCCCAGATCTTCCATGCATCTCATGTGCAGAAGCTGAAAGCAGGAAAGCAGAGCTGGGGGGCTGCCGGGGCGCACTGAGGTGGGACCCTGACCCAGGGGTGGGCAGGCACTGGCTGGTGGGTACCTGCGTGTTCACAGCTGCCCTCACTGTCTTCCTGACCTTGTTCATCCAGTCCTCGGAAGGACAGGACAAGACAGTCTGGCAGCACACTGACAGCAGCTTGCGATTTTCCTCCCTGCTCAGAAGTGGCCTCAGCTTGCTGGCCAGAGGAAAAAAGAAAACAGAAAGAGGATTTACTAGCCCTCTCCAGAGTGGCTTAGACCACAGCTGGGTTCCTCCTAATCGAGGGCCCCAAATCCAACACCCCCAGCCCATGCCAGCGAGCACTGCCTTCAGCACCAGCAATTCCTGCCTCCTCCCAGGCAGCAGGCAAACCCCCGCCCCCAGGTTAAGGAACCCTGGGGGCTCCCTTCCTGGGGGAGACACCCGACATGGGGGACACCCTCCCACTCCACAGCCCCAGCAGCTCCCGGCTCCATGCTCAAGGCCACTGGGGCTGCCCCAGACAGCTGGGATGGGGCACACTAGAAGTCCCCAGAGCCTGGGGAACAGACCTCACCTCAACTCCTCCAGGGCCTGGAACACTCCATACACCAGGGAGTCCCAGGGCTCCCCCTTGATCCAGTCCTGCAAGTCCCAGAGAGAGAAGCACAGAGTTGGCCGGGGCATGGGACAGCCCTCCCGCCTCCCCTGGGGACAGGCTCTGCTGCCAGGTCTGGGCAGACACTGCCCCATCACCCCCACGCATCCCCAAAGGCACCGCAGGAGGGACCCTGCTCCCCAGCCACAGCCACCCAGCACCAGCACTCAAGGGCCCCACCAGCTCCGGACACAGCTCCAGAGCTCGCACGAAGCCCAGAGACCATCGTGCCTCTGGGGAAACCAGTCTGATGGTGCAGCCCAAAACTCCCCCGTGCGACTGCCCCACCTACGGGTACTCACCAGCAAGGTCCACATCGCCTTCCGCTTTAAGGAGAGCTCAAAGCTGCCACAGTCGCCCACAGCCTGGATGGCGCAGCTGACCTCGGTGATGCTCTGCACCAGGGCGAGCTTGAGCTGCATGTCCTGAGGCCAAAGAGAGAAAAGCACCCCTTCAACTCTTTGAAGGGCTGAGAGGTGGAAGAGGAGCATGGGCAGGGGAAACCCATGGGGGGCTGAATCTGGACGTTGAGGACAAACCCTTCCTTGGGAGGTCTTTAGAAAGAGACCGTCCACCTCGGTGCACCCCAGCCCCAAGGGGATGAAGCTGGGACACCCAGGCATTCCTGCCCTGTGTGCCCCATGCTCCTACCCTCTGTTTAGCTCTGGAGAGCCGCAGGATGTTGCCCAGGTCTGGATCCAGCCGCACCTAGCCTCCTCTCTCAGAAGAAGTTTAGAAAGCAAGGGGGTCCTCTCTGAACCTCATGAAATGAAATATGATGTATATGTATACTTTAGTTGAATATAACTTTTGTAGCAGAGAAACTAGGCATGCACACTAGGTGGAGTGATCCCCTGTGCGCCCAGCGCTGCAATAAAGAAGTGCCTGCTCACCTATGTACATCGTGTAGATGAGTTTTTATATTACAGATTTGTAACAAATCCAAAACAAAAAACACCACATGAAAAACACCACATGAAAAACAAACCAAGACATTCCCAAGCAGCCCAGTCTTCCATGTTCCCCTCACTGCACTTCTATGAAACATCTCACGAATCAAAGAAAGTTAGCAGAATAATGCTCTTCATCTAGTACAGAACGTTTCTTTAACTTTTTTAACAGTATATGAAGATGTCCAAGATTTCAAAGCATTACTTTTTGAACTACACAGTGCCTAAAGAGCACAGAAATAAGAAAACTCTCTTTCTAGAGTAATTTCTACACTGCAATGAGTAATTTCTACACTGCAATGCTAGTAACTAGTACTGCACTGCAGTAAAAGAAAATACCAAAAACGTATGAGACTGTAAACGATGCCAAATGCCATTGAAAACACTTATGACCCCACTTTCTGTTATTGTTATTCAGTGTATATTCATTCTGTCACATAATTACCATCTGGAGAATTCAGACACTTACATTTATGTAATTTTATAGTCTTTCATGGGACTATTTAAAGGAACTACCAGACAAAAATACAAAGAGACTATCTCTTCTATTTTTAACCACCCTCCAAAAAACTAACAAGTTATGCTTTGCAAGGCAGTTAAATAAAGAAATTAGAATGAGTGCCTAATACTGAGCCCCTTCTATACAAATGTTTCAACTAAACATGAATACGGGTGAAATACTTTCAGTACTGCACATACTAAGAATTCCTTCCCACATTACAGAAACACACATCTAGACTCATCCTTATACTGACTGAATGGCTTTTACACAGATGAAAACACCAGTACAACAACAGGGCACAACATGAGCTTTGAAAAAGGAAAACAAAGACAAAACCAACACTGACAAAGAAAGGTATAAGATGAAAAATACCAGGTTAGATCTTGCAGTGTAGTATTTTTCTTCTGAATCGTCCAAAAATCACTACTGCCAGGCTGTTTGTTAGACAGAGATCAAGACACTCAAATTATTTACATTGTGACTGAAAGCCAGGTATACACAAAGGGAAAGTTTCTTGCTAAAAAAAAAGTTGTTAGTTGAAACTCAAACCATGTTAAGCCAGTTCTGGGGATGGAGGTAAAACACAGCGAAGGGTACGGTCACATTACCAGACACTACCGAGTCACACCAAAAGAATGGATTATTGTTCACCACCTGAGCTGTGACAATGAGCGACAAACTGCCTCAGTTAGAGGCAAGTATGTGCCAGTTCCACATCTCCGTGCACCACCACCAGTAACTCCTCATGCTGCAGCGGTCCAGTCCTTTGCCTTATAAACATCAAATTTAAGCATGCTTTAGTGAGACAGAAGCAAAAGGGTCAGAAGAACTGCTGTAAGGAAAAGGGATCCACACTGTTAGTGCTGGAGGAACAGACAGGCACCTCTTGCTCCCGCTTGCATTTAAAAGAGCATGTAGGTTGTTACAAACTTCTCCCTCAGCCTGCTTTGTGCTAAGGCTCTTTGCTGGAACAGCCATTCTGTGAACAGAGCTCTAGTTTGCATTTGACATGCCACTTTAAATTGTCCATCGGTTCTATATCTAACGACAAAATACAGATTTTCTTTGGTCTCCAGACCCAACATCATCATTTTCAAAATCATAGCTCTGTTTTATCTGGAAAGGACAGATCAGGACTGCATGCTTCATTCTGATAGGAGCAGTGGACCAGTTAATTGCCCTCTTCAGAAAGATCCAAACAAGCAATCAGGGATCTTCCCTACAGGCAGGGAGATGAGGCAAGTTCTTTGGACAGGTTTCAAATACCCAAACTCCAACAGGAGCAGACAATACTAAGAGATTTCCTTATCAGCAGAATTAATCTGCATCATTCAAGTCCCTTCTTGAAGCAGCAAGGGCTTCTGCCATTCCAAAGTGCAAAGGCCCTGATTGCTAACCCACAAGGTAGGAAAAGGCTCTGTTCCTCCCTCCCAACAACACCTGCCAAAGAAGTGCTCTCCAAAGTTGTGCTTTAGTCCCTGCAGAAAATCCCTCTCCCCGGTTTAGCAACTCAGGTTCCTCAGGTGCAAGGAAAACACGTCTCTGCCCCATGAAGTTGTCCGCTAACTGGTTTGGTTTGGTCAGTAACTGATAAAGTAAGAAAGAAATGGAAAAAGTATTTTTAAAACTTCAGCTTCTCCCTTAACATCTCTTTGCAATTATGATTCTGTGTCTGTAGAAATAAATGAAATTCTTAAGGAGCCAAGCATTATAATTTGAACTATACGATGCTACCAATTGTATTTTCTTTATAATCCAGACAATGCAACAGGGGAGCAAAGCCAGGATAACTTGGAATCAGTTCAAAAATCTTTTGGAGTTTACGGTGATGAGTTTACAGTGAAACACTGACTTTATTACCATGTTTAACAAACACTTGTATAACCAGGGCTCCGAAATGATGTTGTCATGCAGTCATGTCAAGGTCTAAATAACATATCTGAAACAACTGCCTAAGTCCTACGTGAGATGTGGTAAGCTATTCTCCTCTGTCTCCAACGGGCACTAGAACCTGCAGACTACCTGTCCAGCCATTGCTGAGGAAGAGCAAGATCACGTACAAACTCATACACCCAGAGCCAGCTGACCCACTACCAAAGGACAAGGCACCGGGAAGGAGATTCTAGTACAACGACAGAGCAGTACAAGGAAACCTACGCCAGAAATCCCACTCACGTGTAGTTTGTAGCCTTCAGAAGAGGAATTACATTCCCAGCTACACACCCTTCCCAAAACCAACTCAGAGCAAAGCCAATGTCCCTCCCACCTATGCACTAAGCCAACTTTTTCACCTCAACACCTGCCTTAGAAAAACAAAGAGAACACAGAAGTCTGCAGTAAGGAAGCAAAGGAGTGTCTTTTTTATCCAGGAATGTGAAGAAACTGCCCAAGTGCACAAGTGTGGAAAGCAACAGTCTCCACAGAAGAGAGGAAGCTGCTGCAATCGTGTGCGTGAGGCAGCACAGACACCTTTTCCCTCACTGCTTGAGTTCTCACACCCCTTGCACTGACAGGTCCGTAGGATGAAAACATTGGCAACACACCTTCACAGAATACATCAACTGCCAGACTCGGCGTGGCTCAAGTGTCAATACAAGCACAAGGGAGAGAAACATTTGAATATGCACTGTAATTCTACAATTAAAAAAATAACTCTATAAATAAAGGGAATTATATACTTGGCAATGAGGTATAAAGCATAGGGGAAACCCACAAGACCAAGGGCTGTTGCTTAGCACGTACATCACACCTGGCACAGCCCACAAAGAAGGGGTCTTGCTGCATATAGTGCAATGGCACCAAAAGATCCAGGACCAGTATGCTACTTGTCAGAAAAATTCACTACCAACTTCAGTAGCGCTAAGGAGGTATGCTACACATCTTGGATTTCTCCTCCTCCACAGACATTTTCAGGGAATAATGTGCAGAGCATAGTCCACGCTGCTTGTAACTCACAAACTCACGATGTGGCTCCGTCTCTTCCCTCAACGGTAGACCAAATTTTACTTGACCAACTACAGAGGAGAAATGAAAACAAGAATCTAAGTTGGACTGTAATTAGACCAAATTCAGCTTCAAAGGCTAACCAAAAAGGCAAATCCAGTTTAATGAGTGCATCACAGCCCCACTGATGGAAACTTCTGACACAGGCACACCCCCAACTTGTGCCTGCTGGAAACTATGGGGCACAGAAAGTACTCTTCTGTCACAAAGGCAGCACAATCGCCACTTGCCCCACCTACTTACTCATTAGAAGGATGAGGAAAACCATTCAGCAAACAAGGCCGTGAAGTGCCCTCTTTAGAGCAACAATACAGATGTAATTTAGAGAAAACACGTTCTTTGGGGTGATTCAATAGCACTAAAGAGCCGTGAATGAAGTTTGGAGAGAGCTTATCGCATCTTCTAGGAAAGCTCTTTGGCAGACGCTCTTTAACACTCCTTCCCACAATTTTAGCTTCAGAAAAGACAACTAAAGCTCCAAGGATTGCTCTGATTTAATTCAAGCAAAAGAATGACCTCAGTTTGGGGGATGGAGTCTGCTTTTAATGGCCAGGGATCAGCCACCTCCTTTCCTGATTTCTACAGGACTGTTTCAGTTCAAAAGCAAAAACCACAACAAGAGACTAAATTAAGGCAGAAAAATCTTCCTCTGCCATTCTGCTACCTAGCACAATCTGGCATCACTCCGAATATCCCTGCTGCAGTGGCGTATGAAGCGATACCAACCAGCTCTCAGAAGAGCTCAGGTTGTGTCCTGTTCAGTTAAGGTGAAGCAATAGTGAGATTTGCTGAAGTGCTGACAAAAGGGGTATTCAAATGTTTTACACTAATGTTTCTTTTGCATAGTCATCTAGAAACTATATCCGTAAGTGAAACAGCGTAGTTTTTCTTTTCCTGAATATCACTAAAACTGTTTCTATATACGTCAGCTATGCAGAATACGAGTTGAAATAAGTGAATATCAATGATTATTTTAAGAATATTTAATGTTGTCATATGCTTACAGTTTATTTCAGAGCATGTCTTTTCTTCTCTCCCATTTCTACTTCTCAAATGAATCCTATGAGGCACTACCAGAGGCTAGAAGTGAACAATAAAATACTTCAATACCAAAATATATTCACTTTAAAGCCAGTATTGTGTACCTGGTTTTTAGCAGGTTTCTTTAGCATAATAGCAACAAAGACAGACAGAAATCAAGCGGAAGCTAAAAATAAAGACTGCATGTACGTTTTTGTACATGAAAGTTAGAATTATTTGGAGACGTTTTATCTGTAGAGTGTCTTTAACTTCAAGACAAGGGTTTTTAAAACACTGGATTTGAGCAAGTAAAGACAATGCTGGCCAGCATTTATCTTTGCTAAGATTGTTACCGAAAATCGTAACCAAGAAAACTCTCCAAACCAAATGATAGTTTAGAAAGCCGACATTGGTTTATTGCAGCGCTGGGTGCATGGGGGATCCTTCCTCCTAGCATGCACACCGGCTTGAAATCATGAAAGGTATTTAAACAGTTAACAAAGTTAGTTACGCCTTCTGGTCCCACCCCGTAGCTAACTATTGGTTAGGATCTTTCTTACTGCATCTTAAAGATACAGTTCTCTTTTAATTCACTACGCATGCCCAGAGAGTAGGGGGCTTATTTGGGTTGGGGGCTTTTCTAGCTAGAAGGTGTGGTTTTTAACAGTATAATGAGGTAGGTCAGCCTTAGGGCACCCATTTGGGGCATTTCACTGACTTGGTTGTTTGGCCAAGTCTCAAGTTTGCATATCGGCCATTATCAGGAGACCCAGAGGCTATATCAGGTGCTAGGTCTACTTTTGTCTCCAGGTAGACAACATTAACATAACCCAATAGAGCTAATCGCCACAGCCAGCCTGTTTCCGGGAAAACTAATGCATATTTCAGTTTGTGCAACGCAGTATCATCTTAACTCATCTGTACAAAGTTTGCACAAAGGGATCTGGGTTTTTTGTATGCTAACTAATTTGTTTAAGTCTTTGGTATCAAGATAACATTTCCTTTTTGCCCTTTCCATTTAACGGTATTGATAGTTGGAAAGTCTTCACTAACATACAGTTAAGTATGAAGACAGGATGCAGTAACAGAATATCTGTTTTCTCTTGTTTATGAAACACTTCAGTCCTGCACCGCTTATCATCTTACATAAGCGTGCTGTTTCTTCCCAGCTGTTAAAGCAGAAAGTCAGAAACTTTGTCTTTGACAAAACCGTAGGTGAAATGGAGTTTCAGACTCTTCCAAGAGAGAAAATAGAATCTGCAAGAAACACATACCAAACCGCTTGACAAAAACAACTACAGGTTCGTTCTCTCCTTCTCATAAGAAAGCAAATGAGGAACAAAAGAACAAGTTCTACAGAGGTAGAACACGATTTTTATGAATGCTTGTTTTGCAGATGAATGGAAACATAATTCCACAAAGAAACCGAAAGCAGAATGCACGACTGAACTCGGGACTGGAGAAGCAGTCCACACATACTGCTGCAAAATTGTTGAAGGACAACCACAAACAAAATTTTAAAGTGTTGTCATCTCTCTCTCTCTTTGAGCGTCTCTCTCCCAAATATAATGAGTTTTGCTAAGGGCCTGTACGTGTGACAGAGCAGCACAACCAAAAGTAAAAGCAACCCTTGAGCCTGTTCCCAGGCCACAAAACGTTCTGTGGCTCAAGAAATCATAAGCATTTAGTTTTGTCGGCAAATGAAAACTTAATCTGATTCATTCCTACCTCAGGATCATCGTCATCAAAATCACGGTAAGTGGAATGCTCAGGATTATTCATTTTATCCAAAAGTTCAATAGCAAGACTTGGATTTAATGGCTGGGTAACAAAAAGGATGCTGAAAGACAGAAGGAAAAACACAGATTAAAATTCCAACCACTCATATTAAGCACATTTTAATTTTAGAACTTTAAAAAAATCCCATGCATAAATTTATACCTGTAGTAACTTTTCAGCTGTCGGTCTTTTTTTAGCATTTTTTCCTAAGTACCGTTTTCACAGAATGATGGAAACTATTGGACCTGCAAAAGGAAGTGGTAAACATGAGAATCAATTGCCCAGTAAAATACATGATCATTATCTACTGAAACAGAAAAGTACTTGCCATTTCATTTTGTCCTTTAATTCAGGAGGCTGGCAGTTCCTTTTCATCATTAGCAAAAGCGCTCTAAAAAAACCAACAGTATTTCTGTGGTTTACATGGCAGTACATACCTGACATGAATTTTGAATACATTGTTTAGTTGGCAGGAAGAAGTCCATCCGTTTAAGAGATGCTACCAGGACAACATGGTGCATTTATGCACCAAAAGGAGTTGTCACAATTTCTATCACGGACATCCAGAACACTTACAACCCAATACCCTTGCAGTACCCCCAAACACCACAAGCACACATGTAGCCACTACTCCAGATGGATGATTTGGGGAGCTGTACTTACACACCGCGCTTTAACCCCTTGCTATCCTCACTGGATGTAGGTCAAACATTGGATGGAGGCTGAAGCTCAGGAAGCTCTATAGCAGTTATTCCAGCTGCCCACAGATCACAGAGGTGCTTATAGCCACCTTTTCTTCCTACTGCAGTAACTTCTGGCGCCATCCTAAAGGGTGAAAGACATTTTTAGATAAAATTCTCGCCACAAATCAAACATTCTTCTGTACGCAGCAGTTTACTACTCTTTTTCCTAAACCTCTCAACCTGTAAGCTCACAGCATATACACTTACACAGGTGGATATATACACATGCGTGCACGTGTGCGCGCACGTGTAAAAAGTTACGTAATGTACACATGAAGTTCTCCTCAATCACCTTCTAGTAACTAACAGGCAGCTTCCAAAACAGCTATTTAGCAGGAAGTGGATGAAACCAATCTGCCTCAGGCTGTTCTGCAGGCACACAACAAACTACCCCTCCACAACCAAAGAGCCTAAGGGGTAATTATTCAGCTACAGTAAAACCCAAATAATATCCAAATTCACACACTGCCCCGGAAAGTGATCAACTGACTTTGAAGAGAACAATTCTAACCACAAAAGAAGTCACAAAATGTCAGCTATCTTGTATCCTGAAGGCACGAGACCTGCAGACTCATTGTCACCTCCGCACAGAGCACTCCTTGTTCGTAAAGTCTGCCTCACTGTCATGGCAGAAGACCTCATTTAATTTAACAAAGTACCTTCACATCCTCAGGTGGCAAAAATTAACAGACATAACTGACACGTAATTAGGAATACCTACAGAAAACGATTCACTAGGCATTGTCACATGTTTTCAACGGCCAATATGACCACTACAGCTTTTCCATGCTGGCCCTTCTGCTATTTATTTCAGTGCTCTGGAAGGCACTACGCACACGGTAGCTACCGAAAAGCTTTGCTCAGAGTTACCAGATGGTTTCTGGTTAAACTCAGCAGCAGAAAGACAAACAGGGGAGAGGCCACGGTCCTGAGTGCAAAGGGAGCAGAGAACAAACCAAAAGCTATCGGGGGCAATCCTGGGAGCAGCGACAGCCGTCTGGCAGACAAACACTGCGACCTCTGCATCGGGGTCCCGCAGATCAGCCCGCCACCCAAACCGCTTCATGAGCGCTATGCCAACGGCTCTTCCCATCGCCTGCACGGGGGAAGAACAGTCACAGGCAGTAAAAAGAGCAGAATTAACAAAACTACAGATCACAGCCTTGACTGCACAGTCCTTATAAATACCTGGGGAGAGAAAGAGTCTCTCTTTATCCCGAGGAGAACCATTCTTACAAAGACTAGAAGAGGTACAACAGGGCACAGCGAGTGAGCAAGGGGCAGAGCAAAGGAGACATCACAGGCACAGCCAAGCTCTCAGCACCCACGCACCCACCCACCCCACCAGCAGAGACCCAGGCACCCCTCTCATTACCAGCTCTGCAGAACCAAGATTGAATCGTGCAGGGGCTGAATTCTGCACAAGAATGCAGCAGCTCTAGAAAACCGGACCACCCCCGAGAGTCATTCCCAGGGACGGAGGACCAGCCCACCATGCCATCCTCCCCAGAAAGCACTTGGTCCAGAATTGGAGCTGTGGGACACCTGCCAGGCTTGAAAGACAGACATGAACATGACTCACTTTAATTCAGCTCAGAATAAAAGCCACAAGTTTACAAAGGAAACATCTCCTTGCTATTCATCAACCTGCCCTCAATCCTGCAAAGTCTCCGACACACGCCTGAACTTACAGCCGTGGGTAGTCCTCTTGACCCAGCGACAGCATGAGAGGGATGAGAAATACAGAGGCCAATTCACTGAAAAACCTTGAAGCTGGTCAAGGCGGGGGGGGGGGGGGGGCAAGGTATTTCTACTTCTCGTTTAGAATCATGGTTAAATTTGATCCTCAAAGCTGAAGGCCGTCTGTGATCTCCCAAATACAATCCCAGCAGCACACAGATGTCAATCTGTCTTACCTGAAATTCTTATTCCGACACCGACAGAGGATGTGACCTGAGCAGCTGAGGTTTACAAGAAGTCTGTGCGCTCAACAGTGAAGTGACACAGGATATATGTCTGGATCCACGTCGCCTGAAAGAAAATGACTCGCCGCTAAAAGACACACAGGAGGTCCAGAACTGGACTTCAGTTTCAGGGGGGAGTGGGGTTTTTTGGGGGGTGGTGGTGTTACACAAAGACGTACATGTCCATGGACAGCAGAACACAAGCTGTGGAGATCTGTTTCAAACGTTTTTGAAGCCGTTTTCAGCACTAAACAAGCATTGCAAACACACGTCGGTGAAGGATCCACAGCCGTCAGCAACTAAATGAAGTAAATCAGACATGAATTTCATACCTGGGACGTGAACTGGGGCTCCTCGCCGCACCCACCCCGCGAGCAAACCCGAGGGGTGGCCCGAGGGAAGGAGGCAGGGCCCCCCTTCTCTCCAGCACCTCCAGCCGGGGCTTCTTCCGCAGCCGCTCCCCAGCCCCGCGTCTGCTCCGCCCGCCCGCCCGCCCCGCTCCGTGCCGGAGAAGACCTTTCCCAGGCGCCGTCCACCCGGGGAAGAAGCGGAGCCGAACCCCCGCGGGAAGGCGTTCCGGGCGAGCGCTGCCCGCAGCCCCGCAGCCCCTCAGGCCCGCTCGCCCCGGGCAGGGCGGAGGGCAGCGCAGCCCTCGGCTCAGCTCCCCGCGGGGGGCGAGGGGACGCGGCCCGGCCGAGCGGCAGATGTCCCTGCCCGCGGCAGGGGCGGCCCGGACGGCCCTGAGGGGTCCCTTCCGACCCAGGCCCGGGCCCGGGCCAGGCCCGTGGGGCCCCGCGCGGGCGGCGGCACAGCCCACGCCGCGGCCGCGCCGGGGAGCGAAGCGAACGAGGCCGCGTTCCCCGCCGCTCCGCTCCCCAGACGCCGTCCACCCGGGGAAGAAGTGGAGCCGAACCCCGGCGGGAAGGCGCCGGCCCCCCCCTCACCTCCGCGGCGCCGAGCCGCGCCCGCCCCTCCCGCGCCAGGGAGGGCTCCGGCAGCGCCCCGCCGCCCTCAGCGCGGGCCGGGGGGCCCGGCGGGACCGGCCCTCCGCGGCGGGGCCCCTCCTCGGGGGCGGCTCTCCCGCGGCGAGCCCGCCCCGGGAGCGGGCCGGCGGGGCAGGGCGCCGGCCCCCGCCGCCGCCTCGTCGGGGCCGGCGGGAGTCGCTCGGGAGCGCCCGGCCTGCGGGAGGGCAGTCTGCGGACCCCCCCGCGAGGGGTTCCGCGGCCCGGGGGGAAGCGCCGGGAGGGCAGCCGGCAGCCGGCAGCTCCCCCCCGCCGCCCCCCCGGGTCTGCAGCGCCGGGGGCCGAGCGCGGAGCGCAGACGGGGCGAGCGGGCGCCCGCGCTGCCGCCTCCCGCGGGGCCCTGCCGGGGTTTCCCCGGGGACGACCGGCGGCTCGAGAGGCGAAGGAGCAGCCGCCCGTACAGCGGGAGGGAAAGCACCGTCCCTGGGGCCAGACCCAGCCCTGCCGCGGCGGCAGAGCTTGGCGAGGGGCGAATCCGGTCCCTTGGCCGGGAGGGGAGTGGGGCGTGAAGGGGCGCGCTGGGTCACCCCTCCTCCGCTGTCTTTAATGCACAGCTTTAGCTCCCTTCCCCGTACCCAGCTCCGCCGGAGCTTTACCAGAGGTTGATCCCAGCGACTAGATCCCTTGTTATCCAGGCACTCGTGTGCAGGAACTCTTATTCTCTTCTTTAGGAACTCTTCTTTAATCTGGTGTTTTTTTCCCACCCTCCATTCCACCCTGATCTGAGAGGCTGTGGTCAGGCACCGGTCAGAGAAATTTATTTTAAAAAGAAACGGAAATCATCCATAGAACACCGAGGAGTTCAGAGCTTGTGAAGTGTGGAGCACGGTGGCGAGCTGAGCTTTTAGTGTTTTCTTCTTTGCAGGAAGAACCCGCAGCACAAGCTAGAACACAAGCGCCGTGCACCTCCAGGTAAGCCAAGTTGTTTAACACAGCTCGGGGGGGGGAGGGGGAGGGGAAACCAACCCCAACCCAGCAATGGATCGAAAAAAAAGGGAATGAAATGCTTTCAGCTACTGTAAGTGAAGAGCACTGTATTTGCAGCTTGCTGCGTATTACGCTGCGCTCTCGCGAATTAAAGATGGTATAGTGTGGTATTACCGGATCTCTGTATTCTGCTTCCCCCCCTTCAGAGCTGGAGTCTCACGGTGAAAACAGGGAATATATTCAGGAGTTACTGAAGTGTTTCTCAGCATTTCCAATGGACACTTTGCCTTTTTTGGTGCTTTTTCTTGATGATTGGAGTTGGAGACTTTTTCCGCTTGAAATCCCAATGCAATAAACAATTGAGAGCGGAGCAGAGCCGTCATGGCAATTTAATGATAATGTGTTTTACTGCAAACAATCGGGATTATGACATTTTTAAGGAGAAATTGCACCCTGGCTGTTACTGAAATTCGTAACCAAGAAAACTCTCCAAACCAAATGATAGTTTAGAAAGCCGACACTGGTTTATTGCAGCGCCGGGTGCATGGGGGATTTCTCCCACACCGGATTAAAATCATGACAGGTATTTAAAACAGTTGACAAAGTTAGTTATGCTTACTGGCTCTACCCCTTAATTAACTCTTGGTTAATACCTTTCTTACTTCATCTTATAGTTCTCTTTTAATTCACCACGCATGCTCAGAGAGTAGGGGTCTTAACTGGGTTGGGGGCTTTTCTAGCCAGGAGGTGTGTTCTTTAGCATTATCATGAGGTTATAGCGAGACAGGTTAACTCTAGGGCACTATTTTGGCATTCCATTCTATTTTTCTAAGATTCGTCCTTGCGTTAATCATTATTGCTAGTTAGTAGAGAGTTAGTGAAGACATTCTTTAATATGTCTAAGAGCCAGGTGCATTTGTTATGAAGTATCTTCTTTACGTTCTTCTAACTCTTCTTACTTGTTCTTAACACTTGTTTTTGACCTTGTTTTTCAAGATGTTCTGTAACATTTCCCCCCTTTGAAACGTACGGATATACTTTATAATGTCCAGAAGTCTGAATCCTTCTTACTTGGATTTCAGCAACTAAACAGAAGGTGATTAACCTTGTCACACATTCTCAAATCTATCCCGTCCTCTTACAACCTGGAAAAAGAAATAGAATATAAAATATTTCAACTCTAACCTGATTATGCACGCAATAATACTATTAATATCATAATACTATCAATATTATTAATAATAATTTCTAAGAGCCTTACTGAAGCAATTGTGTGGAAAAATCAGTTATCTTATGCATAGTCGATACCAAATCTTCTCAGTGGTTTAGATAGTAGTTCAGTCTGAAGTTCTGGTATTATCATTATATCAGTTCAGCGATGCAGTTAGGGTCATTAATTGCTCGTATGTGATCACGGTTTAGGCTTGGCAACTTTGGTTTTTTTCTTAATTCTTTGGTATCAGTTCCCCCTTTTGAAGTATTTAGATTTTTACTACTTCCATATGTTTCTTTCAGTGGTTCTTTTAGTACAGCCTATGCAGATTCCTAGAATAATCACAATCACAACCACATGAATTACTGCCTCCAACAATGTAGCTAACCATCCTTTTAGAGACCGCCCACCTAATTCTTGGAGATTTTTGATAAACCAATTATTTTCCGCTGCCTCTTTTATCACTCTATTGTCTTTTCCTACTTTTCTCATTTTGTCTAATTGTTCTTGCAGGTTTTCAGTGATATTTGGGATGTGGATACAGCAGTGCTCTTTGTCTAACTTAGGATAGCCACACACTCCTTGTTCTTTGACTAATAGCGAGTCTAAGGCCAGCCTATTTTGTAATGTCATTTTAGTGTTAGCTTGGATTTGTTTGTTGATCATTTGGAATCCTTTCTGAGTGGTTCTTGCTAAGGCTTCCACCTGCCAAGTCAGATTTTCTATTAACATTCGATTTTCTAAAGCCCTGGTAATGGGAAACTTTGGAGTGCCCACTCAAATTGTACTGCTGCAGAAGGCTCCGTCCAAGTATCAGGGTCCTTTTCTGTCTCGGTATCTCTTTTAATTCGTCCCCAATATTGAGCTTTGATTGGATTCTTTTTCAGTATAGGACATAAGGTCAGTAATCCTAAAATTACTTGTCTAGTTATTGTACTAAGTCGTAGTCAGGTAGTCCAATATCCATCTGATGTGACCCAGGTCGTGTAGCCTGGGGTTGGAACGTCTTGTTTACAATCATTAGTTGAAAAATTTTGTTTTTTACAACGTTCTATCATTGTCAAGGTAGAATTTAGGATTGATATTTCACTATAATTTAGAACATCGGGGCACATCCAATTGGTTGGGCTAACATAAGTAGCCTTCGTTCCCCAATTAAAGCCCCAGTCCACATTCCCTTTATGTTTCCAATGTCCTTCCACAGGTCTAGTCCAAATCTTGAGTTCTGTTCTAAGGTTAGTACATTCTGGAGCGGTGGTTACGTTAGGTACTGTATTAT
Source organism: Gavia stellata (assembly GCF_030936135.1). Lineage (NCBI taxonomy): Eukaryota > Metazoa > Chordata > Aves > Gaviiformes > Gaviidae > Gavia > Gavia stellata. Next base: position 220,035 of record NW_026776712.1, on the reverse strand, counting down.
TAGTGACACAGAGTTTCAGTAATCCTGCGGCCTGTCCGCCGGAGGCTGCCAATGCTATTTGCAGAAAATGGCCATCTAAGGGGTGTGATCCCTTGGGACGTTGTTTTTCCGAGCCTCTCCCAAATACTGTTCTGTTGTCCCCTCATCTCCAAAAAGTAGCATCTTGTAATACATCGCTTCCTCTCTGTCTACATTTCTTGTCTTTGTCTAAATAATAAGAGACACTGGCCTGCTTAAAGGCTCCTGTGATGTTGTCGTGTTCCTCTAGTAAAGATAAATTTACCTGTATAGTGCCCCATGGGATGGGCTGACTGGCCAAGTGAGGGATTGGGATGCATGCTGTAACACTGGTAAGATTATGCATTTTGCCAAACCCTTGTATCAAAGTTAGAATTAGGTTTTCATCCAAATCTGTATTGACCTCTCCATCTGTATTGACTTCCGCACTTCCTGACATGGCTGCAAGAGCTATAATCCAGAACTTCATGATTCCTGCATTAATTGTAAACGTAAAGGTCTCTCTTGTTTGACAGACTACTATGGTGACACGACTGGCTTAATCCTGCTGTGCTGTGTCCACGGAGCAACTCCCTCAAGCTTGACAGCAGTATGGGTGGTGAGTAAAACTTGAAGAGGTCCTTTCCACTTCTCTTTCAACGGCTCGTCTGACCATGTCCTCAGATGCACCCCGTCCCCTGGTTGGTAGTGATGCACAGGCACGTCCAAAGATAGTGGCGCGCTCACAGTGATGCACCTGTGGAGAGAGGACAGAACCTTTCCCAGAGAGATAACATATTCTTTTAGGTAATGTCTTCCTGCAATTTCAGGATTAACTCCTGTTTCAGTCATCTGATAAGGTTTACCGTATGTGATCTCAAAAGGACTAACCTTTTCTTTGGTTCTAGGCTGGATGTGTATCCGTAGCAAAGCTAAGGGGAAAGCATCCAGCCATTTCATCTGCGCCTCCTGGCAAATATTACTTCTCTGTCTTTTTAGGCTTTGATTCATTCTTTCTACTTTTCCACTTGCTTCAGGTCTCCATGGGGTATGGAGAGCCCATTTTACCACTAATGCTTTAGTCAAACTTTGAACAGCTTCTGCTATGAAGTGTGGGCCCCTATCTGAAGATAGTCCAATGGGTACCCGAAATCTTGGTATTATTTCCTTCAGTAGCACTTTTGCTACTTCTTTTGCCTTGTTGGTGCAACAAGGGAAAGCTTCTGGCCAACCTGAGAAAGTGTCTAACATTACTAAAAGATACTGGTGCCCATTTTGCCGCGGTAATTCGGAAAAATCTGTTTGCCAATAGTCTCCTGGACTGTTTCCTTGCTTTGTCACCCTTGGTAAAGGTCTTCAGGGTAGGTGAGGATTATTCTTCAGGCATAACTCACATTTCTTCACTATGCTCTTAATTATTGCAGTCATTCGAACACTTAGCACTTGTGGTTTTAGTGCTTCCACCATGGTTTCTATTCCCCAGTGAGTTTCTTGGTGTTGTCTATTGGCTATTTCACGCACGATTTCTTGTGTAACTATTACTTGGTGCGAAGGGTTCACCCACCATCCTTCTTGATTTTTGTTTGCTTTCAGTAGGTTAGCCAATTGATTGTCTTCTGGTGTATATTGCGGACTCTTAGGTCCCAACCTCTGAACCTTTTCTGGCCAAACTAGCAATATTTGACCTTCAGCTGCTTCTCTCGCAGCTCTGTCTGCCTTGCGGTCCCCTACATGCGTTGGGCTATTTCCAGTTTGATGTGCCTTGCAATGCATAATTGCCACTAATCGGGGTAGATGAATTGCTTGTAATAGTTGTTGGATCCTTGGCCTGTATTTGACTGGGGATCCCTGCGATGTTAGAAGTCCCCTTTCTTTCCAAATGGCTCCGTGAGCGTGGACCGCTCCGAAGGCAAATTTTGAATCTGTCCATATATTAACAGTTTTACCTTTTGACAGTTCTAATGCTCTCAGTAAGGCTATGAGTTCTGCTTTCTGGGCTGAAGTGTTAGATGGCAGAGCTTTGGCCTCAATGACTTCCTTACCACTTATTACTGCATAACCTGATTTTCGTGTTCCATTCCGCATAAAGCTGCTACCATCTACGAACGGGTCCCAGTCCGCATTTTCTATTTGGTAGGTCTTTCAGGTCTGGTCTGCTGGAGTACGTCTGTTCTACTGTTTGCAGACAGTCGTGTGCTAATTCTTCTCCAGCAGGATCAGTAGTTAGGAAGGTCGCTGGATTCAGGATCGTGGTTACTTTCAGCTCCACATCGTCTTGTTCCAGAAGAACGGCTTGATATTTCAGCATCCAGCTTGGTGACAACCAGTGTCCTCCTTTTTGTTCCAGCACTGCTGTAACTGCGTGGGGTACAAATACAGTTAATTTTTGCCCGAGCGTCAATTTTCAGGCCTCTTGGATCAGTAATACTGTAGCCGCCACTGCTCGGAGACATGCTGGCCATCCTTTGCTAACATTGTCTAGTTGTTTTGAAAAATCTCCCACGGGTCTTTTCCAGGATCCCAGCTTCTGGGCCAATACCCCTGAGGCAATATGCAGTCTTTCATGCACAGATAATTCAAATGGTTTTTCCAAATTCGGAGGGCCTAGGGCTGGAGCATTCATTAAGGCCTGTTTCAATTTTGTGAATGCTTCTCTGCACTCCTGAGTCCAGACAAGGAGATTTCCTCCCCTAGTACAGCTTCCTATAGGGGTTTGGGAGTGAGTCCAAAATTTATTATCCACAGGCGACACCATGCGTCCATTCCGGGAAATGCTCTGAGCTCTTGTTTCGATGTGGGTTCGGGAATCTGGCAAACGGCCTCTTTTCTTTCAATTCCAAGACTACGCTGGCCCTGGGAAATTGTGTACCCCAAATATATTACCTGCTGTTGGGCGTTCTGTGCCTTTTTCCGGGATACTTTGTACCCTGCCAACCGTAAAAAGTTTAGGAGACCTATGGTAATTTGTATGGAATCTTCCTTGTTACTTGCTGCTAGCAGTGTGTCATCTCCATATTGCAGTAAGGTGATCTTTTTATGCATCTTTTGCCAGTCTTCTAATTCTTTGGCTAATTGATTTCCAAGGATCATAGGACTATTCTTAAATCCTTGTGGTAATACTGTCCAGCACAAGTGAGTTTTTCTACCAGTCTTAGGGCTTTCCTACTCAAAAGCGAACGGTTCCTGACTCTCAGATGCTAACGGAAGGGGTGTTGTATTCTGACTGACATTCTGTTAGTAATCCAAAATTTACAAATTGTTCTATTAATGGTTCTAAGCCTTTTCTTGCTTCTAATTTAACTGGATACTGTTTTTGTCTTACCGGTCTGGCGCCTGGTTTCAACTGAACGATTACTGGTTCTGCCGCTCGGGATCGTCCTGGTGTTCCTGAAGGCCATACTAGAGGGGTTACAGCATTTTCAACTTCTTCTGGTATTTCGTGTAACTCGGCTTCGTTCTGTAACATAAAAAGTTGAGGGTCCAAAGCTTTATTTTCAGGAATACGGATTTGGATTTTTCCTTTTGAAAAAGTAATTTGTGCATTCAATTTACTTCATATGTCTCGTCCTAATAGCGGCACAGGGCAATTAGGAATATAAAGAAATTGATGGGTTAACACCCTTTTGCCAATTCCAAACTTCAAAGGCTGGAAAAACGGCCTATTTTCTTTCCGCCCTGTGGCACCAATAATTGATGTGCTTTGATTACTCAAATTAGCCTTGCCTGTATTCAATACTGAGTAAGTGGCCCCCATATCTACTAAAAATTGTACTTCTTCATTCCTCAACTTTACTATAACCAGGGGTTCTGTTGGGGAGGGTTTCTGAATCTTCCCCCGGTCTCCCTCAGTCTGACTCTAATGTCATCATGTTAACAGCCTGACTTGGCATTTCCTCCAGGCCTTGTCCTCTTAACTGTGGACGCTCCCTTTTCCAGTGTCCTTTCTGCTTACAGAAAGCACACTGATCTTTCTCCAAGGATATTCCGGCCCTTTGTGCTTTACAGGGAAATCTTCTCCCCTTCTTAAATCTGTTATCACGTATTTAAGAATTATTATTGAAATCCACATTCATCACACAATCTTTACAAACTTCACTCACAGCAACAAAAAGCAATTCCCCACACCAAAATCAAACCCACAATTACAACAACAGAAATCCGCATTCATCCCACTCTCTAACATTGTCCAGTCCATGCTTTGCCCATTACCTCTCCCAATTACTATCCTTATCTCAAATTCCTCCTCCTGTTGCTCTTCTTCCCATTTCTCTTTATACTTCTTGCATCGCCTGCCGATACTACATGCTGAACAACAACGCTTAGGTGTTTTCTTATTTTCTGCCTCTAGCGCCAATACAGCACTTTCACCTTCCATCAAGCCACGCTCCCTACGTATATCATAATTATCCCGCAACGCAAAGAACAAATTCACATATGGTATCTCATGCCATTTTCCTTCGCATCTACAGAACAGCATTAATGGCAACACAGTATTGTAGCTTATACTTCCATTCTTAGGCCATTTCTCCTGATCATCCAGAGTATACAAGGGCCACCAATGACTGCAATATTCTACCAGCTTTTTCCGAGCAAGGGATCACCCCCCAACTTGCTCCAGTGGTTTAGTATACACCCTAGAGGAGAGCGCTTAAGAATTCCCCCTTCAGTAGACTGTCCATCTCCCACTGTATAAAATTACCACGTACGTGTGCCCAAGCCAAACCAAAATCCAGACTCCAGGCGTCCCCGTAGTAGTGTATGGATTACACAGTCATGCACTGCCAATACCAATAGCTCAACAACGCGTACTTAATTCAGATATGACTTCCTTGCAGGCGCCAATATCAATACCAATCCAATATCAATACCAATCCCAATACTAATGCCAATACCAATGATGTCGTTAGTCTCCCAGAGAGCTGTCGCAGAAACTCACCCGACCAGGGAATCGGAGGACCTCCCCGAAAATACTCCGGTGCGTGCTGGAAAATCGTAGCGAAGAAAACTCTCCAAACCAAATGATAGTTTAGAAAGCCGACCTTGGTTTATTGCAGTGCCTAACATGCACACCGACTTAAAACCATGGCAGGTATTTAAAACAGTTAACAAAGTTAGTTACGCCTACTGGTGCTACCCCTAAATTAACTATTGGTTAGTACCTTTCTTACTTCATCTTAAAGATACAGTTCTCTTTTAATTCAATATGCATGCTGAGAGTAGGGGGCTTATTTGGGTTGGGGGTGTTTTCTAGCTAGGAGGTGTGGTTTTCACATTACAATGAGATTATAATGAGGCAGGTTAACTGTAGGGCACTATTTTGGCAGTCCATTCTATTTTTCTAAGATTCGTCCTTGCATTAATCGTTATTGCTAGTTAGTGGAGAGTTAGTGGAGACAGTTTTTATCTTTAATATGTCTAAGTGCCAGGTGCATTTGTTATGAAGTATCTTCTTTCCATTCTTTCCATTCTTTCCATTCTTTTTCACTTGTTTGTGACCTTGTGTTTTGAGATGTTCTGTAACACTGTGGCAGTACCTTGCTGCCTGAACTTCATCCAGAGCCTGCCCATCTTCTTGTGCATTGTCTCCAGGCAATCCCAGCCTCAGTTACTGCCCTGCTAACCTCTATGTCAGACATTCCCCTTGAAATGGGATTACCTTCTTGAGGCTTGTAAATTTTCTTCTGCATTTACAGAAAGAGAGCTGCCTGGATTAAATGGTTTCATAGTATTAAGGAAAAGGAAAACCTAGGAAGCATTACACTTGTTGGGGCCAAGGACTTTGTTTTAAAAAGCAGTGGGGAAAAAACCATTTACTCTTTTCAGGTATCATGGCTGTACAGCTAATGTCAGGGTCTCCAAAATGTAGGCATTTGAAATCTTGTCTTGATTCAGAGCAGGAGTAGAGAAACAGTTCAGGGTTTGGAAGTGAGATGTAAACTAAGCAAAAAGTGAGGAAACAAAACAGATTCCCAGCATGGGAATAAAAAGGGAGAAAGGAAACCCAGGGCTGTGCCTTGAGGTCTGTGCTAGCAGAAGGATCAATGTTCTCCCCTGCAATGGGGGATTGCATTGCTCAGAGGAAGTCAGGGGGAAACATGGCTGAAAGGGGCCAACTTTATTGTCCTTCTTTTTTCAGAAGAAGACAAGTATGAACGCTGCTTGGACAAAGAGGATTATGGGCTGCCTGTTTGGGACTTCATGATTGGCACTTCATGAGGTTGCAGTTAGGTAAGTGATCTCACTGCAGTTATTCAGGAGGAAAAGTTTTGATAGCATCTAAAATGAATGAGTGTTGCAGTCATATTCCTTTCTTTAACGGAGTACTGGAGTTTTTCCTTTATGGGTTGAAGTGGGGGTAGTGGATGCTCCCATCTGCATCCCTGTGATGGTGTAAGCTGTCTGCACCAGCACTTTCCTGCTCTCCCTGGATCCTCATTGCAGCTCTGGTCGTTGCCTTTGCTGTGGCTCTGTCCTCTGCAAGACGCCAGACGTGTCCAGTTATTCTGTGGGTTTGGTCTGGTGAGCGCAGCACTGGTGACAGGAAAGCTATGTTTCTGATGTGCCTGTTTCAACCCCCCGCCCAGGGGCTCTGTTGTTGGTGTTCGGAAGCTAGACAGTGCCTGTGCTGTCAGGTCTCATCTCAGAGCCTGCAGCAGGGCTTTTGGGGATGCTGGCTGATAGTGCTCTGTGTCCCTCTAGCACTGCAGCAAAGGAGAGGTTACTAATGCAACATGGCTGCCTGTTGCCCTTGGCTGTATGCTCATTTGTTTCTGCAGGAGGGTAAGAGCTATGTAAACACCACTTCTCAGGGGATGGGGGGAAGGATTTGGAGCCCTGTAGAGCAGCTCCCTGCATGGATTAACTGTTACCTGTGCCTCTAAGGAGACCAGGGCCAAGAGCCTGCTTTGGTCAGACCCTGCTAGGGTGGAGAAGGGTGGCTTGTCTGAAGTGCTGAGGTGGGTGGCTTGCTTCTGCGCTGGGCTGTGTGCAAGTGTGATCCTCCCCTCTCTGTTTCCTTGGGACTAGCTGCAGTCTGTGCTGCTTGAAACGTGTCCTTTGAGCCAGAAACACAGGCAGCCAACTGAGAGCCACGTGTGAATCGGGAATGGTGGCTCCAAGGTGAACCTAATGGTGAGAGTTGGATATTGTGAAGGAAAACAGAGGCGAGCTCATGGGGCAGAGAGGGTGTTGGCAAGGGAAGAGGGCCTTGTTGGTCCCTGTGGGGTTGTATGTACAGCCCCAGGAATGGAGAAGGAGCAGCGATGTAAACCCTGTAGCTCCTCTGAGTTCATGGTCCTGAGCTACCGTGGTGGTGTGAATTTCAGCTTCTGGGCTCTCTTTTTGAAAGTGTGGGTCTCCCCTGGGGAAGATGGCTGATGCTTCATTTTGTGGCTAGCTTGCAAGTGTTCTTGGAACTGATAAGCCCTGTCCTGAGGAAGAAGCCTGGAAGAGACGTGGTCTTCCCTGTCTCAGCTACACCTGTGCATCTGGCAGCAAGCTCTGTGAGAGGGATGGTCTGTCTTATGACTTTCCACCTGCAAGCATGGTGAAGCCCAGGACTGGGTCAGAAAGCGGTGGCTGCAGTCTTCTACATCCTGCAGGGCATCCTGAACCATGTGTGTAGGTTTGCAAAGTACGTACACCCATGTTGATTTTAATTTCAGGTCTGTTGCTGTTCAAAAATGGCAGCTGGGCAGGGCTGCCTGGTGTCTGTATCCATCAAGAGCCATGGTTATGGTGAAGAAGCTACTGGACAAGCTGGCTGTGGCCTCCCCCTGCTCAGCTGCCAGCACTCTGGCTGGTAGCGTACACCTGCAGCGACACCTCCCCACTGTGCTCTCTGGGAATGCAGTGTATTCCTACCCCTCAAAGTCCCCGTTAGCTCAAAAAAGTAATAATCTGCAGTGTTCACCTTCTATGCCATCAGAAATGAAGCAGCTTTGGCAGACCATGTGTGTTTTGCAAAACGCCGGAGTCCACTGAGGGCTTTGTGTGCAAAAGTCGAGAGAATCCAAGAAAGCTGCTTTTTGCAGAGAGCAGCGGTCCCCTTCAGCTTGCTCACCAGGGTCTCCGTGGCTCCCCTTTCATGGGGCTGCATCAGCTATTCTGTGCTGCCTGCCAGGATTTTGTCTGGGTGTTTAAGGCCCCGGCAAAGGGAGTTGACCTCCCTCGGGGCTGGGAGCAGGTTTTGCAAGGGTTACCCAGGCTCTCCCTCTAGTGATGGGTGCTGCAGGGAGGCTGAAGAGCCTGGCTGAGCGCAGGGATAGAGCTGGGGCCCTCTGGGTGCTGCGCTTCTGTAGCCTGGGTGGCTGAAATTAGCTCCTGCAGAGTGTCTTGGTGTGGTCTTCCCAAGTGGTGACCTCTTCAGGGCTGTCATTTGGAATTTCCACAGTGATAAACCGTGTTGCTGTGCGTGCTGGTGTAGTTGCCCTCCAGGTGATGGGCTTGGGTCTGTCCAGCCCAGGGTCTGGCAAGAGCGGATGGAGATTTGCTGGGAGTTGAAATAAGGGAGTTAATGTATGAGAGTTGGGATGTGGGAAGAGGAGCCAAGGAGAAAAAGGCTTTGGAGTCAAGGCATGCGCATAAAAAAATGTCAGCATATGTTTCTCCCTGTCCGGCATGTTTGAGCTCCCCTGTCCCAGGCTTCTCTTGTACTGTGAGTTCTGCTTTACTTTGGATTGAACCTGTCTAGAAAAAAAACCCGCCTAAACTTTGTGCAACATCTGTAAGATCTCGATGGTCTTCATCTAGATGAGAAAGTACAATGAAATAGCCAGGCTATGGGATCCATATCCCAATGTCCACCTGGTAGAGTGGGGGTGAATGAGCTGGCCTCTGCTGCCCTGAGGCGGATGGAAGGAAAGCAGTGGCTGGGAAGAACTGCAGGTCACATCTTGCCCCGGTTACCTGACCTCGGAGCCCTGCGTTTCCCTCTGTCAGTTAATGACCGGCTCGTCTCTGTGGCAGTGTAGGGAACATAAGGCAAAAATGAGTTGACGCATGGTGGGAGGAGGATGAGCCCAGGTTGTGCTCATGCTGAAGGCACCGGAGGGTGATGTGCTGCATACCAGGGGTGACACTTTATTGCGTGCATTTGTATTTTGTCGCTCAGTCCTTGGAAGAGACTGTACGCTGAGAAGCAGACGTTCTGCTACGTGCCTGTCCTGTGGCACTGGGTGAGCCCTGCCTGAAGGCTTGCTGTTCCCCAGGAGCATGATGCACGTGCCCCCAGGTGAAGTGCGTTAATGGCTGTGGGTCTTCTCAGGTCTAGTTACTTAGGCAGGAGCCTTTTTGTTGGAGAGGCAGTGTGGGGAAGAGGAACAGGGGACCTGTTCTTTTAGATAATGATTTCACACTTTGCAGTCCTGTGGCATTTGCCCAAGGCTCAGAGTTTGAAGTATCCTGGATGGCTTCTTAATGAAATACCAGTGATGCTGACTGTGAAGCAGGAATTAACCTCCAGATATCTGCTTTGGAAGTGCTCTTGTTTGGCATCGTAGGCAACTTGAGTTTTCCACCATGATGGAAACAGCCGGTTCTGTTTTCCTAGTCGCAGAAGCATCTCTGGCCTTGAAATGGGCATGAGGGATTTGAGGAGAACTCTGCAAGCCCTGAGCTCCCTTTAGCCCTGTGTCAGACCCTGCACAAGAGTGCTGGGCAGAGGCACTGGGGTGAAATGCATCCGTTTGAGTGGACCAGCAGTGTGCCCCGTGATGGAGCTCAGAGCCCATCTGGAGCTCCTCAGTGAGGGAGTGAGGGGGAGCCTGGCTGCAGGGAAGAGTGTAGAGCTGTGTCTGTTGGGCTGTGCTTGTCGGGGTGTACCTATTACAGCGCTTCCCTGAGAAATGACAAGGTTGGCTGTGCCGGTTTGTGCATCGGTGTCAGGCTGTGCCGAGCGCCCCGCCACAGGCAGACTGGGAGGTGCGAGGTGGCAGCCGAGCAGGTGAGCCGGTTGGACTGGGGTGCGAGTTATCACCCAGAGAGCAGGAGAAGAGCAGATAGTCCCTTTTGAGGGCAGAGCTGGTACCTCCGTGGGGCGTGTGTGAGTTGATTTTTAGGCTCTGTTGGCACACGGGCTGTGTCCAGGTGGCGTGTGGCTCTTTTCGTGATCAGTGCTGCGTGCTCGCTTGCTTGATGTTAGAGCTGGCAGAGGGGATAGCCCTGGGAGAAACCCTTTGGACTCTGCCATGAGTGTCTCCAATGGCTGCTCTGTTTCAGGGTGACCCCCGCAGGGATGTGGCCGTGCTGGAGCTGGGAGGAGGGTGCGTTGGAGGCAATTCCCGCGCGTGCTTGCCGTGGCCATTGCAGGCTGTCCCTGCGCGGCTGTTCCTGCTCTGGGATAAGGCCCTGCTAGCCGGGCCTCTGCAGTGTCCGTGCCCCCAGAGATGAGGGAAGCGCAGCTGGTCTCTGTGGTGCTGGGGCAGAGGCTCCCTGCCGAAGCCGTGTGAGCTCGTGAAGCCTTTGGCAGGCCTGGGCTCTCTCCGTGCTCTCTGGCTGTCCCCTCCAGCCAGCCGGCAGACGCAGGGGGACCGCAGGCGGCCACGGCTCCTCAGCGGGGCCGTCCGGGCGCTGAGCGCCCCGGGCCCCTCCGCCTCCGCCTCCGTGTCCGCCCTCCTGTCCCGAAGGCGGCGCCTCCCTCCCCTGCCGGCGCCCGGCCCTTGGCCGTTGCCATGGCGGTGTTGGGGCCGGGCGGAGTCCCGGTTGCCTTCGGCAGGAGGGCAACAGCCCGTCTGGCAGCGGGGATCGGGGGTGTGAGTGTGCCCCCGTGTCCCCCGCGGGGTGGGAGAGGTGGGGGGACGCTGGTGACCCCCCCGTGCTGGGGTGGTGGTGGCTGTGTCCCCTCCCCGGAGGAAAGCGGGAGGGCGGTGCCGGCGCGCCCAGGGTGCTTTTTTGGGGAGGCTTTTAGGGGTGAGGTTGCCTGTGGAGCAGAGTGGGGCTCTGGTGCTGGGTGAGGTGCCCCCGGAGGCTGCAGCACTTTCTCTGTGTGGGGACGGGGAGTTGGGGCCCCTTCTTCCCCCCAGAGCTGGACGGGGAGCGAGCTTTGCTTCCTGAAGGAGAAACTTCCCAAACGTCTTCCTTTCTTCCCCGTGGGATGCAGATGTGACTGCACCAGGGCTGTGGGTTAAATGTGGAGGGGGATGGAGGCTGCCTGCCTCGCCGCTGCTGGTCTTGCCCCCCTCGTCTCGCACGTGGGCTTTCGGATGTTTTGGCCTTAAATCTTTGTGTGGCCCAGTCTGTAAATGAGGGACGAGACGATTTATTCTCGCTCTGTCTATAAAATGCCGTGAAGGCTTGTGATGCAAAATGCAACAAATGTCCTAGCTTGTCGCGACTGCACAGGCAACTCACCCTAACTATCCTTTCCTTGCCTTCTAAATCCATAGGTGATTTCCTGAGAAGCAATTCCTGCCTACGTCAAGAGAATACCGAAAAGCTAGACTACTCCAGGAGGGTGCAGCTTGCTCCTGACAGGTTGTCCAGCCTTGCCCCCTGACCGAAGGGTGGGAAATAACTCGGTGAAGCCAAAGTCTGCTCTGTAGCACCTCGGGGTTACAGCCAGTGCTGTAGTGTTACAGGAGTAATCCAGTCAATATTTGGGATATTTGCTATTCTGGTGGCCAGTAATGTATGTGTGCTGGACCATTGGGTACGAGGCTGGAGCCTGCCAAAGTGAGGCCGTGGGGCGGTAGTCCTGCCTCTGCTTACCTGTCTGCTGTTTAGCACCTTTGAATTCAATTAATGTTGATGTTTTTCCAGAGCTTGAAACTCCTTTGAGATCTGGGCATGAATACGCATAAATATTTCACTCGGAAGGTTTTGAAAATTGAGATTAAAAGAGCTTGGCTTGGCTTGAGGTTCACAGGAGCTTGTCAGAGAACTCGGCTGATGCCTGACCTCTCAGGGTCCTGGCTGGTGAAGGCAGCTGGTCAGGATGTGAACATCATCAGCTCTGACCCTGCCTATGGCCGCTTGCTCCTGACCTGCAGACCGATTCGTAGTCCTTTGGTTTCTGCTTTTCCACTCCAAAGTTGCTGCCTGCATGGAAGCTGCGATGCATTGCGAACCAGAATGAAATGTGGTCGAGCTGCCAGGAAAAGAGTAAATAAAAAGGGAGAGCTGATGCAAGTAGCAAAGCCAGGATAGCAGAGATCAGGTGCTGGGAGAGGCAGTTGGGAAAGGGAAAACAGTACTGTAAATACTTAAGGCAGGAGCCACAGTTGTGAATTATAGCATGTGGAGCTGTGGAATCTCCAGCAGACCCTTGGAAGGGAGCTTGGTCCACCTCACTGACAGCTGAGGGTTGAAAGTTTATTAAAAGAAAGAACAGGAAGGTATAACACTAGGCTCCTATTAACTATCTCAGCTGTGGTAGAACTTTTGTAATAAATTGCAGGATGACAGTACCGAAGTGATAAAATACACAGGGAGTGGACTATAAAGGTGATGGGTGAGGCTTCCTGGGTAGCAAGACTGGATTTAGAAAGCACTCAGCCACTTAGCAGTGGGCTGGAGGGACAAGAGCTTAGTCCTGGAAATTGTGCTTCTCCTTTCCTGGCTTCCTTGAGATGCTGTTTCTATGGTAATGATAGCTAAGCAGGTGATTTCTAGTCCCGAAATGTGATCTTGCTACTTAAGCCTGAACAGGGCAAGAAGATTTAGCTGAACAAAATTGTTCAATAGCATCCTGATTCTCACTTTGAACAGATCTCCTGTCTGACTCTTCCAGCAAAGTGTAATAGGAAGGCAAACTAACCAATTAGTCCAGAGAGAGTTGGTTTATCTTTGCAGAAGGAAGAAGAAAGAGGATTTATTGTGTATACGGAAGCAAGACTGAGCCACTAGTCTCTGCTGCTACAAGAAAAGCTGGGTATGGCGTGTTGTAGTGCAGAGTATCTGCAGAGTATCCCCAGCCTTTAAGTTTGGAGGGCGATGGGTTGGTGTCGGACCAGCTCAGAGGTTGGTGCTGCTGCGTCAGCACAAGTGATGTGGGGTCCCTTGAAGTAAGAGCACTGGCACGTGGCATAGTGCCAGCCACAGGATCTGTATAGACATGAAGCTGTGCCTTTAGGTGAAACTTCCTGGTTTTTTTCTTAACATCCATCAAGAAATTGGCTGTTTATTCTTAATTTCCTGTCTTTTTCAGCACAGCGTCATCAGAGAGCAGTTTAGTTTTATTGTGATGAGGGAAGCTGTTGGACACATGCACAAAAGGATCTGGATGCTTAAGGGCCATAGCAAAGTGCTCACCTTAACTTTTTCCTGAGCGCAGCTTTTGCCAAGCTCACGGGCCCTGAAGGGCCCCGCTGTGCCTGTATTTGTGCTGCTGAGCCTTCTGAATTTTCCAGGTCCTGGCATGACTGTGTGACATCTCCACACACGTGTTGGTTGTGAGCGTTGTGCAAGGATGGAGTTCGGGGATTTCTGATAACTCCTCCCCACTCTCTTCAAAGGCTCAATCTGGCTCAATCCAGCAAAACTAAAGAGAAAACAAATGCCCAAAGAGAAGTAATCCCCAAAACATGTCACATCGAATCATGAAGGAGAAGCTAATGGGGCAGAGCCACTTGGTTAGAGCGTGTGTATTCCGCTCTATATCATTAATTTCCTGGTGTTAAATATTTCAGCAGAAACTTGGGGACTTCCAGGACTATCCAGGTGGCTGTGATCACAAATTATTCATCCGTGGCACTTGACCAAGAAAAGCCTTTCAGAAGAAAGGCATTTGTGTAGCTCTTGCTGGTGTTTTGCATTTCAGCTGACTCCCTCGGCCTTCCTGAAGGAGATGTCTCTCACCACGGAGCAGAGGCTGGCCTGGATTATCCAGCTTCTAGAGAGGAGTGAAAGCTCCCATCGAAAGGTAGCCTTTTCCTTGCTGTTTGATGTGGCATTTGAAGAGGGTGCGTGCTTGTGACAGGCTCGCCTCCAGCTTATCTGAATGCCTCAGTGACTAGGTCCTGTTGTCCTTTCAAACTGCTGGTGGTGGTGGAGTTCCTTCTGCCTTCTGCTGGGGGAAAGGTAAAACATTTTTCCCCGGTGAGACATTGAAGTCCTGATATGCTTAGTAGCCAACACAAATAACCTCTGGTGAACTTGGTGGGTTTTGCTGGAATTTAGCTACCAGTGCTAAAGCCCGATACTGGGGGAAGGCTGGGGCAGGACACCAGGGTGCGAGCTTGCCATTTTCCATCCTCCTGCTGAAATAGCCACATCTCGCTTTGGTGTAGCCTCCGTCAAATGCTTACTAGTAAGACTTCAAGTACACACAGAGAGAGATGATAACGCCAAGAGAGGTTAAATCATATCCATATGTTGTTGGCTTTTGGGAATGTCCTAGAGAAAAGCAACATTGTGCTGTGTCTCACCAGTTTCCCAGATTCCTCTGAATCACACTGACTTATACTGCATGGTAGCCTGAGGTTGTCTGCTCCATCAAAATCCAGCTGACAGCAAAGTATATTCCAAAGAGAGGCTCTGTAATCATTCAAATACAGAAGCGCTTCGCCATACACTTACTGCTCTTACTTGTGTTTTGTAAAATTGCTTTTCTGTCTTCAGGCTGCTCCTCGCCACCCTCACATCTTCTGGGTGGCTTTTGCTGAAGGTCTTGGCCATGTGCACTCCTCTCCCAAGGGACTTGGTGACCAAAATGTTTGTCTGCAGTGTGAAATTATCTCTGGGAACTCACTGCCCCAGGGGATTGCTGGGAGCAAAGGGCGTTTGGAGAGTTCAGGACTGCCTCGGCCGTGGGTTATCAGGCTCGGGTGGGTGGTGCAGAATGAATATCCACTTTTGCCAAGCCTCGTGTGGGTTCGTTGTTTCTCAGTGAAGCTGCCTGTCAGTCAAAATCACCTGTTTTAGACTTTCTGAGATGACATTTGGTGCTCAGGGGTTGATACCCGTGTGCTAGAAAATGCCTGTGTGCTGTCTCTGTGCTTGTGGCATCCCAGAGGGCAGAAACTTGCAGCAGGGTGCCTGCAGGGACTCCCGGGTGTGGGGAGGAATGCCCAGAGATCTGCCTTGCCTGCACTGGGAGCTGCCTGGCTACAATCAGCAGGCAGTGAGAGCCTCCGGAGAGCTGAGATTGGCTTTTAGTAATGAAACCACAGTGTGAGTCAGTGCTGGTCATGTATCTCAGGGCAGAAAATGCCTTTGAAGCCCATAATTGATAGGCATAGGCTGGGGGGTCGTCTGGCTTGCCATTAATTGGGTAAGTTGACTGCTCTGATCTTCTGCATCAACCTTTCCTTGTAGAGTATTGTGCTTGTTCCTTGCTTCTCTACAGCCCCCTTTAAATTCTCTTAGCCATCTCCTTGTTTGTGGGGTTGTCCCTTTGTTTTCCTATGTTCCTCCTTTTGCTCCTCAGCTTGCTTTTATTCCCAGTAAGGCCACAATGTCTGTGGTCTCCTTCTCTTGTTGGTCTGCCTGCACAACTCTGTAGCACTGCAGCTTGACTGCTCCGCTCAAACCCGGTATGTTAGAAGTGAATTTCTTCCTTGCCCCAGTATAACACATCCTGTTTTGCCTTCAGATAATACATTCCCCCTCTAGAGGCGTGACAGCATGGATGTGCACAGGCAGAAGCAAGCAGGTTCTATGGGCTTGTTGAATATGCGGATGACTTGATTCGGGTATCATATCGCCATGCTGCTGGTGTCTTATCTGCTTGGCACTTCCTTCACAGCAGGGCATTGCCCTACTGCCTCTGGCCTGGAGCTAATTTCCCCGGCCGAAGGGATTCAGGTCCACCCTTGTGTATTATGTGTATGTACCTCGAGAGGTAAAAGTGCTTTGGAAAGGTGGTTGAGGAAGGATGTCACCAGGGCATGGCTAGGTCTCTTCTCCTCGTGTTTCCACAACTGGCAAAGTCATAGTTTCATGTCTTTCCTGCAGGTTCCTCAGCTGGTGAAGGTCGTCTTGGAGAGCTCACCTTATTTCAAGTTGATCAGCCCCAAGGATTTGTGCCATAAGGTAGCACTTTCCGCATCCTTTTCACCCCCTGAGGAGAACAAGGTGAGACTGGAGGTGCCAAGAGGTTGGTGCCTTCAGGGGAAGCTGCACCTGCAGGGCTGGATTCAGACCAGGGCATGTGGTGTGGGTTTTGAGGACCCATCCTGGTTTTGGTGGGGTTGCACTGGATCTGGAACTGGGGGAAACTCTTTCCCCATGGTGAAGATTATGCTCTCATAGGCTGGAGGCTCTTGTGTGTTTCAGGCTGTTTTTATCCTTCAGCGCTGGCATATTTGACGTAATGTCTATTGGCTTCAGGGATAAGAGAGTCTACTGTCTGTGGTGGGGCAGCCTCTCAAGGTGTCGGTTTCTAGTATCTGTCCGTTGCTGCATAATTATGGGTTTGCTCCACTAATTATAGATACAAAGGTCTGTTTAAAAGTGACCTGTTATTTGGAGGACCCGAAGTGAGCCTGATCAGAGTGAGGACCACCACCTTTGAAAACTGCTGTCACCTTAATGTATATCATGTTGGACACAGTAGTGACACAGCTGAACGTTGTGTCTAAAGTAATCACTATTTTTGCACGTTGGTTCTAGTCCACCCCCTGCTGTGAGGTCTGCTCCAGGCTATGGTCAGGCAGTCTGCAGCTGGTCACATCTTGGCATTGCATGGTGCTGCTAGGCACTGCAGCAGGGACTCACAGGCTGTGCTTTCCCTCCCTGCGCTTTCTTGAGTGTTCCTGAGGGAAGGTGCAGGTGGAAGAGTAGGAGAGCGTCAGGGAGGGGTGTTGATAAGATGTTTAGCCATCTCAGTGGTAGGAGTTTAATTCTTATGGAAAATCCTAGAGGCATGAGTAGATCCAGAGAGCTTTTCTCTTTCCCACCTGGCAGCCACTTCCCTGCCTGGCTCTGGACTGGAGCAAAGATGATGCTTTTTCATCCCCTGTGTTTCCAAGCCTTGCAGCCGTGCTGTCCCTGAGGATACTTGCCTGCCTGCGATCCAGCTGCGAGTCTAGGGGAGAGGGAGTGCTGTGCCCATGGCAGAGAGCCAGGCTGGTGCAGAGCCACTGACCTCTAGATGTCCTTAACTGAGCGGGAGGGTGGTGTGCTGCAGATGACAGTGAGACATCTGCCTGACAGAGCATGTCTAGGAATAAAGGGGCAGATACAGTCTGCAGGCAGACACCTTACTCCAGAGCCTGTAGTACTGGCAGTGGTACTGGGCAGTAATACTGGTGTGGCTGTGTCTTCATGCATGTTACTGTGGTTGCTCTGTCCACTGGCACCTATTCCGTGCCACACATGCATTTGCTTGGCGGTTTGAACATCAGTGCCGTGGCCCTGGCAAGTCTGATTCTCAGTGCAGTGATGTGAAGGGTCAGTGCTGTTACTGGGAGGCTTGTTAATACAGAGGATTTAGTCCATGGCACGGAAGGGAGGAAGCATAGCAGGCAGACAAAGGCAGGCAGGCTGACTCCTTCCATCAGCATTCTGCCACCTCTGAGCACTGTTTTTCGCATTACTTGGTTGGAAAGGCCAGGTTAGGGCATAGCTCTGAGCCAGCTGGTGTTTCTGCACCAGGCCAGAGGTGCAAGATCTCTTTGGGCATAGCTGTTTTCTCATGTTCCGTTTGCAGCTTAGATTTAGTTTAACACTTTGTCCTGTCCTCAAACAGTATGGATATAGAAAACTAAAGAGGAAATGCCCTGTGGTGCCTGGCTCCCCATGCTTGTGAAATAATCTGTTCCTTTGGAGGGACTGAGAAATTACTTCACATGAACCTTATTTAGGGTAAAAATTAGGTTGGCCTAGGGCAGATTTCTATGCTACCCAAGTGACACAAGAGCTTAATGTCACTGAGGTAGGCTTTGCAAAGTACACTGGTGCCTTAAAATGTGATTTATTAGTATAAATTAGTGTTCATTTTTGGGGTGGAAGAGGTAAACGGGCACCCATGAAGGGCGGCAAAGTGCTGCTCTTCAAGTTTCAAGAGGCAGCAGAGCAACACATGAACATCACCACAAGTAGAAGTAGGGTGAGATAACCCCCAAGAGCACTGATGTCCAATACTTTGTCCCTTGTCTTGCCCTTGAACTGGCGAGCATCTGGAGTAGGGAGCTCTGCCAGCGAGAGGTCCTCCGCACAGCTTCAGCAACACTCTGGCAGGTTTCTGCTGAACTGGGTTTTGTGCCCCTTGCAGGGGTTGTGCAGGGCATTGGGAGAGGGGTGCATGCGGCTCGGTGAGGAGCACGTGGGGGTTTATACAGCCGAATCAGAATTTTGTACAAATGGAACGTTTTGTCTCGTCCTTGGTGGAGCGTGAGTCAGCGAAGTACCCGAGCGCTGTAGCTCAGCTAGAAATGCATGAGTAGCGCGGTCAGGAGGTGCATAGCACCTTGAAAACCCCTTAGCGAAGAGGCAGGCTCTGGGAAATGGTTCTGTAAAGTCACCTGCATTGGGCTTGCAGTTGCTTGCATGCAGAATATCTGTGGTTTAGCTGTGGAAGGCTTATGAGTGTTCCCTTTGAACAACATCTGCCTCTCTGCTGCTCCATGATCCACTGGGATTGTGGACAACCCAGTGAATCGGGATGCAGGTACAAACCCCTCTGTCAAGGTTGGTGAGTCTTCCTGGTGTGGAGTTGGTTTCTATAATTCTCTTGCTTTGAATCTGTTTTTCCCCAGGGTACGTCTGACTTCAGTGAAGTCAGTCATGCTTCAAGGGAGTAAAATTGCGGCTAAGCCCTAAATAAAAAGACCATGTGAGTTGTTAGTGGCTGAAGGCCGAAGGACCCTAGGAACAGCAAGAATGGAGGCCACCTGCCAAACTCCTCGACCACAGACGGCTAAAGAACTCCGTACGTTTTTAGGGATGATGGAATGGTGTCATCCATGGATCTATAACTACGGACTCTTAGTAAGGCCACTCTATAAACTGTTGAAATGTAATCCAAAAGACCTCACCTGGAATGGGGAAGCAGTAAGAGCATTCCAGCAACTGAAAAGGAAATTAATGGAAGCCCCTGCTTTGGGGTTACCAGATATTACTAAGACATTCTGGTTGTTCTCCCATGAGAAACAGGGAATAGCCATGGGAATCCTAGCCCAAAACTTGGGACCATATAGAAGAGCAGTGGCGTATTTCTCCAGACAACTTGATGAAGTAAGGAAAGGTTGGCCTAGCTGCTTCAGGGCGGTAGCAGCATTGGTGCTAAATATTCAGGAAGCACGTAAATTTACATTAGGCCAAAAGATTACAGTGCTGACATCTCATACTGTATCCACAGTATTAGAGGTAAAAGGGAGGCATTGGCTCTCACCACAGAGATTCTGTTGTGGTGGAACAGGATGATGTGGAAATAATTGTTACTAACATTGTCAATCCAGCAACTTTCCTCGGTGGAACCATGGGAGAACCGGTATCACATGACTGCCTGGAAACGATTGAAGCGGTCTATTCCAGCTGACCAGATCTAAAGGAGGAGCCACTGGAAGACGCTGAGGATTCCTGGTACACAGATGGAAGTAGCTTTCTTCGACAAGGCATCCGCAGAGCAGGGCATGCAATAACCACCGTGAATCAGGTAATAGAATCCGCAGCCCTTGCCCCAAATACTTCGGCACAAAAAGCAGAAATAACCGCTTTAACCCGAGCATTGGAACTAACCAAAGACGAAAAGATTAATATCTGGACAGACTCCAAATACACTTTTGGGGTAGTCCATGCCTATGGAGACATATGGAAAGAAAGGGGACTCCTATCCACCCAGGGGAAACATATAAAACACACTGAAGAAATTCTTAGGCTCCTGGAAGCAGTACAGCAACCTGAAAAAGCGGCTATCATGCATTGCAAGGCTCATCAGAAAGGATATACCTCTCAAGAATTGGGCAATGCTATGGCAGACCGAGAAGCCAAAAGAGCAGCTGAGAAAGGTGAATTAGAGGTGCAGTCATTGGTCCCAGACGGTAAAATACAAATTGATTGTGAACCCAGGTATTCCAAAGAAGATCAGAAACTAGTTGTAGACGTAGGTTGAGAAATAGAGAACGGTAAGTGGGAGATAGAGAAACTTGTCTTAGGAACCAGAGCCCGAGGTCTTGATGGGCTGGTGCATAATGTTAAGCCTGGTGATTATGTGTATGTGAAGTCCTTTACAGATTCACCTCTGAAACTGAAATGGGAAGGCCCCTTCCAGGTGCTGCTGACATCCCATACAGCGATCAAGACTAAAGAGCAGACCTCGTGGGTGCATCACACCAGAGTGAAGAAAGGCCCTAAGCCACGATGGGAATCAACACCTATGGGACCATTGAAGCTTCGCATTTTAAAGCGATGATATGGATTCTTATGACTCTGCTGAACTGTAACCACTGTTGGGAGTGGTGTCGGACAGATACATATTTTGGGTATATGGGAAGCTCAGGAAAGGATTTAAACGGGTTGAATTTGGCAACTGTGGTAATATATAATAATAACATGACACTGCGACCAACTGAATGGGAAAGAATAGATTCGGTCTGTACCTGGATGTTTGAGAAAGGAAAGGAGGTCCAGGTAGGTTGTAGACTCCTTAATGTAAGTAACCCGCCTCCTCTCCAGACCCAAATTACTGCCAAGAACGGTGCTGTCTGGGACTCTGCCAATAGAACAGGCAGCACGATATGTGAAAGCAAGGAGGTTTGTTGGTATCCCTTCAGTATAACTCAAACGGTGACCATAGTATGTCTGGGGGCAAATCAAGAGGGGGCCCAAGCTCTAACTTTTAGATTTTGGTTGCAGACACCACAGGAAACCACCACTCCCCCTGCCTACACCACCCTGACTCAGGCTACTAAATCAAGTCCCACAGAGCCTGAGCAAATGGGACCATAAGTGTATCCGACAGGACCATACGCAATTCAATATGTCGGTCAGCAACAGGTAATGTCTAATCCAATATGGTCTCTTAAACGAGTGGAATTATTAACACAGAACGATATTTCCACTGTTCAACCAGCTTGTTCGTCATTTATAAGATCCTTACATACGGGGTGGACGTCATGGTTACATAAGAGGACCCTTCCTTCCCGAATGAGGAAAAGGAGACATGCGATTGGTGCAGTAGGAACAGGACTGGGAGTTTTAAATAGTATAGATACTGCGATAATAAGGAACAAACTCGCAATGGTGACCAGTGATCTGAACAAAATACAGAACCCTTTAAGATCTTCCCTCCTATCTTTAGGAACCGGCCAATGGCTTACAGCAAATGTGTTACCACAGTGGGAAAAGCTTAATGAAAAGGACAATGAACTGATTATAAATGCATTAGACGTGGCTCAGACTAATGTTTCTACAGCACTCAGTTGTATCCAAGCTCAGTTATGGTTACAGACAATAGCAGCTGCAATCATTAGGGAAGGTGACGACGGAATCCCACCAAAAGAAATCCGAAAGGTGATTTGGAATAACGCAACGGAATTTGAAAGGAGATTCCCATCGTGGTGGCATTTGGTTAATTTTACCTTTGACCCTACTAACAACACAGCTACAGCTTTTGTACTAACAATATATAAAGCTTTAGTGTATAACATATACCCGATTGTTGCGCTAGGATTAAATTACCATGGAACTGTACTTTATCGCCCAGAATATAGGGTATGGGCTATGAAAACCAGGAATAAGTGGCAAACTACTGATGTCGAGGCCTGTGTCGTACGAGACCAGCAAGGATTTATTTGTGAAGGAAACACCATCAAAGGGCAAGATATTTGTCTTGACACTGAACATAATGTTTGTCACTTTGAGGTGCATCCCAACGAGACCCTAAGAACCTTTATAATTTACAGGGGTATGGGATGTGTTTGTCTGAGAAGTCAGTGTGATTTTGTAGAAGTAGATGATCAAATGGTGGACACGAGCAGCCATTCAAATATTTGCATTTGCAACTTTGTTAGTCTTACAGGATGTGATTTTACCTACACGGCTCCTGTTACTACTTATCAGTTGCTACAGTTTAATTATACGTTGATTCAGGATATACAGCCCACCCCTATTGGAATGAATCTCACTCTAATGAGAAAACTATTACATCATGAAAATTTAAAAAGGTTGTTAAAACAAGTTGAAGAAAGTGGAAGAAAGACTTTAATTACTGTCCATCATGATGCAGATGGGATGTGTTTAGGGGTTATTCCCCGTCAGCTACCAAAATCTTAAACATAATGACCCACCCGATATTGGTGTTACTGATAGCTACGACAACATTAACAATAGTAAATCTTATCCTTTGGTGTAAACTCAAGGAACTTATTGGACAAATGTGGACACTAAAAATAATGATGAAACATAACAGACCACTTTTAAAAGCCAAAGAATTTGCTTAGGGGACAGAAAAGGGGAGAATGTTACAGGACTTCTTGAAAAATAAGTGTTAAAAGCAAGTAAGAAGAATTAGAAGAATGTAAAGAAGATACTTCATAACAACTCCACCTGGCACTTAGACCTATTAGAGATAAAGACTGTCTTCACTGACTCTCTGCTAACTAGCAATAACGATTAGCACAAGGATGTATCTTAGAAAAATAGAATGGACTGCCAAAATAGTGCCCTAGAGTTAACCTGTCTCATTATAATCTCGTTCTAATGCTAAGGAACACACCTCCTAGCTAGAAAAGCCCCAACCCAGTTAAGGCCCCTACTCTCTGAGCATGCGTGCTGAATTAAAAGAGAACTGTAACTTTAAGATGAAGAAAACTATTAACCAATAGTTAATTAAGGGGTAGCACCAGTAGGCGTAACTAACTTTGTTAACTGTTTTAAATACCTGTCATGATTTTAACCCGGTGTGCAAGTTTTGAGGAGAAATCCCCCATGCACCCAGCGCTTCTTTATTTTTTATTATTTTTCTCCCTTCTGTATTTTGCTCCTTTTTGAAGAAAAAAGGGTTAAGAAGAAAGTCAGCATTTTTATTTACTTTCTTTCCCCATGCTCCTCTTCTTGTTTGCCTCTTATGTTGGCAGACACAGGACTCATTCCTAACTGAAAATGGGTAATCTGTTTCTCTTAAGCCGGGAGGGGATTTGGGAGATGGTATATGTCTCAGAGGGTTGAACGTTTAGCTTTTCTTCTAAGGTTTATACAATTTGCCACTTGTTTGTGAACTACTTTGCCCTGTACCTTCCTCCTCATTGGTTTTGAGCCATGTGGCCAATTTCAGACCAATTTGATGCAGCGGGCAGCAGAGATCGGAAAAAAATGAATGCTCAGGAAAACAAACTTCATTAGTTTTCGCAGCTCATGGAATCAGCTTGTTTAAACTCCTCATCTAATGATGATAGGAGAAGCAGAGGGAAATTCCGCCTTTATCCTGAATTTTGCAAGCACCTTAAGTCTGCAGATGTAAGCTTTCAACGTGAGCGGAATTCACCTGGACAGTGGAACACTCTGGGAAGGAGTTTCTAAACATGGTAAAGCCAGAATAACTACCCCGTGCTCAGCCGTACTCTCTCTTAATTTTTGTTCTATCCTTACGAAGTCTAACAATATTTTTTCTTATTTTAGTGAGAAATTTTGACTATAAATATCTCTCCCCAGGTAATGGACTTGCTGTCTAAAACCAGGAACCTGGTGGGCGCAAGATTAGAGAAGACCAGCAGCAAGGTTATTATGTGGACAGTTTGAAGGTGGTGCCTTGTAATTACGCGCAGATCGAGAGGAACAAGGGAGTAAGGTGAGAACGACGGCTACGACTGCCATGAATGCCACCAGCAGTCGGTCTCACGTGGTCGTCACCATGCGATTCAAACAGGTGTAGTGTGCGGGCACTGTTTCCTCTGTTCGGTGTAGCTGTTTAGCACTCTTAATGAATTTAGTCCTGTTAGATGCACCATAAAATGAACTCGTGGAAGTTTATGCAGACACAGAAGCCAGGATGGCTCTGTTTTACCTAGACCCACCATTGTTTATTGCCACCTCCAGGACAGCGAGCAGATGAGAGCATGTTGGGTTTCCTCACCCTGGGCTGCAGGGTCAGCCTCGCCAGCCCACCTTTTTGGCGCTCGCACCCTGTCCACCCCTGCTGCTCTCGGAGTGAGGATCACCAAAGGCAGAGACGTCCTAAACCACTGCCTGTTTGCAGATGGACTCCGTCTTTAAGATCCTCTATGTCCCAAACATGACAAGTGGTCTTGGAAAATCTCTCACTGGTGTCCCGAAATAACCTACGGTCACTGTTTATCTGTGGTAGCTGCTGCTTGCCCGTTAGCGAAACGCAGAACTCCTGGCCTCAGTACAACAAGCGGCCCTATAGCGAGCAAGGTCATACAGCGCGGCACAAGTGTGGGGCAGTCTGTGGCACCTCCCCGAGCCCGCCTAAGGGAACGCCGCAGTGGGGCAGCTGCAAAGACATGACCCCAGAGGGTCACAAGGCCCGAATCGTGCTGTCCTCGCTGTGTGTGCCCGGGGCCAGGCGGAGGGCTGCTGGGTGACCGTGGTGCTGCTGCTGACGCATGGCCGAACCATCTCAGAGCAGCCGTGTCGGGGGAGACGACTGCTCGCGGCTCCGCTCTGGAAAAGGGGCCTTGCTCCTGCCATCGCTCCCCCAGTTTTTCCCCTTGGTAGACAGATACCAGAACTACAGGCTTTGTTGAAGTCCCCTGTCGACAGAGGCAGAGAGGTGTCTGCAGGGCAGCTTACACAGGACAACCCTGGGCTGGGGCCGGCTGAGGAGGAGGGGGGTCCGGCTGGCCCGGACGTGCACGACCCATCTCGGCAGCACGAGCGAGCTCAGCACCCCACGGCTGCTCGCGCAGGCAGCTCCAAAAGCTGCTCAGCCCTGGCAGGCAGGGCCAGTCCTGGGCTCATCTGGAAGGAGAAGAGGAGGGAGACGTCTTCTTTGCAGCCAGGGGAGGTTGGGAGCCAGGGGTGTTTCCATACTCCCTTTCTGCGGGTGCAGGGGATGAGCGGTATTGCCTGTTGCTTAATCCCGAGAGACGGGAGGTCATTTCTTTTCAGGCACACCTTTGCAGTTCTCATATTTAAAGCAATTCTGCACATAGAAGGTGTTCCAATACCGGTAACTATCCCAAGATATTTCCTCTGAGTTTCTGCAGAGTATCGTTTTCTGTATCTTACTTAATAATGTCTGAGCAATTGATTTGGTAATTGTTCCTGCTGTGTTGATACCATATTTTAACAGATTTTTCTCGACTGAAGCAATCACCAAACAGTCAGTTATAAATCTGGTGGGCTTGGCAGGAAGCAAAAGGCAAAAATCCTCAGGACTGGGAAGAGACAGATTGAAGGCAGGAACACGTGTAAATCTAAGTCTAACCACATTAAGAACTGTCATCAGGTTTTTTGGGTTTTTTTTTTTTTAATCCTTTCCTGTGAAGTAAAAAAGAAATTTCTAGATATGAAAAAAATCTTCCCTCCATTCAGGATTCTTTGCTGCATGGTTAATCAATGAATAAAGCCTGAGATGTACATAAGCACAAATATAGTGAAGCATGTACGTAAGCACAAATATAGTGAAGCATGTACATAAGCATGAATATACTGAAGTTTCTAATCTGGTAGCTTTCCCCCTCCGTGCCCCCCTCCCACACCCCCCCCACCCCCCAATTTGATTTTGATAGTTAACGCTTCTATCGTTCACATCTTTTCACTTTATTTTCCCTTAGCGCTCTGGCCGAGGTTGCTACGGAAAAGAAGGTGCTGCATATCCCATGCAGGGACTCGGTCCTGAGGAAACAGCAGGGCCCATCATGGTAAACTGATTCTTGAATTTATCACCCAGTTTACCTGTTGAAATAGAATTGCATGGCTCGAACGTTGGTGAAAGTGGGTGTAGCTTCAAACTTAACTGTTTGCTTTCTATGCAACATAAAGGTGAGAACCCTTCTGCTGGTCAAAAGTTTCTTGCCACTATTAAAGGCACTCCTGAAATGGAGAGCACTTCTGTTTTCAGAGCAGAAATGTGGCTGGCACAAAATATCTCTCTCTCTCCCCCTCTCTCTCTCTCTCTCTCCATTAGAGATACAAACCCTGTTTCTTCTGAAAGAGTTTTTGGCATATTTGTAAAAATGTATCTAAATGCAGATAAATCTAGCTAGATAACTCATAAGCACGTGTTTTATAGAAAAGCCATGTTCTTTACATAAAACTAGGCAGTATTACAAAACAGCTACTTTGTTTCCTGAATGCTGAGATTATTGTTTGTGCTGCGCACCAGATACTGCATTCCTAAATAAGATGCAGCTCCCATAGGTTCTTCTTTGTCTCAGGTGAATTAACTGTATACTCCAGCATCTTTGAAGAGGTATTTTTGTTAAAGAAAGTACTATAAAGTGAAAGATGGAAGGATACAAATAGAAAATGTGCCCATGTGAAAACGTTGCCTGTAAATGCTGGTAGTCCTAAAACAGTTTACTTGAGCTTCTTCAAATGCTAACTCCCGTAATTCACCGAAGATGTTTTGAACAAATTTAAGGACAGATTCTTCAACTGTTACTTGTACAAATACCATCAAAGTGGTTTTGCGAGGTTGGTTTTTTGCGTTGATGCTAGCGTAAGCCAGAGTTACCAGGATTCAAGTGCCTCCAGTATTAATTTTTGCAAAAGCCACCTGTATCCTCTCATCTTTCGGTCTGTCGGTCTGTCTGTCTGTCTGTCTCATTTCTTGTGAAAGTGTTAAAAAGAGTTAAGTTATAGCCAGATTGCGAAGATGCTAGGGTTCTCCTTTTATGTTTAAGGACCTTAATGGTTGATTTTTCCATGTTAATGCTTATCTGATTTTTGGTAGTGTTGACAGCTCTTTCAAAACACCTCCTTCAAAATGTAATGTCAGTTCATACTTTTCATATGCTTACAGATTGCGGACGTGAGTCCAGCAGACGTCTGTTACGAAGAAACTCTGTCAACTTTACGATATGCTGAAAGGTACACTTCCGTAATTTTTCCCTCTCTGGTCTTGGTGCAAATTGCAGCCAGGTGCTGGGCAAAACGACAAAAGATACCAGTTCAAAGTGATTGACAGCTCAGGATGAAGAAAGAGTGAATCTGTCAGTAAGCAAGGGCAGCATATGAAGAGCTTATTCTGTATTCTTATTAACGAACGGCATATATTTTCACAACTACGTTGTATGACAGCGGTAACTCTTTTTCCTGAGAATTCTGGGTCTCTCTCACAGGTGTGACTTAATTCAGCATCTTTCCTTCCCTTTCTCTCCCAGCACCTCTAAAACTAAGCTGTAGTTTGGGGTCCCACAGACCAAACATGGCTGAAACATAGAACATACAGATGATCCCTGCTGCCAGGCGTTTGTCGTCTCTGTTTCCCAATCCCAGATCCCAGCGATAGTGCCACGCAGAGCTATTCCTTCCTGCCCAGGAGCCGCTTGCTCCCCGGCCACTTTCCCAGTCCGTCGGCTCCTTCTGGAGGAGAGGGTTCCCTCTCTCCTCCCCTTTGCTCTGCTCCTGCCCTTTCTGGGGCTCAGCACTGAAAACCGCTCTCTTTGCAGTCCTTTCAGTCAGGCTTTCTCTGGGACTCCAGCACTAATTCCTTCTTATTCCAGCTCCCATAAAAAGAGGTCAGGCACTTACACGTCTCTTATCCCAAAGTGGATGGATCATGGCTCTGCAAGCTCGTAGCCGCAGCAGCCTGGCTGTTAGGAGATATCAGGAGCAGAAGATTTAATGTTTCCAGCACCAGTTCAGTGCTGCAAAGAGCTGAATTGCTTTCACGTGCCGATGAACGCAGACCAACAAACTCCCCACGCCTGAGCCAGCTCCATGCCGGGGCAGGTGGACTTGTCTCTGCAGGGGATTTGTCTGCCTACCTGGCGTACCCACAGTTACAGTGGATGAGGGCTGGTTTTCAGGTGTCCCATCCCACATTGCCCCGCATACTGGCGGCACAGCAGCTATGGCTACGTTGCTGCCGGTTAGGGTTAGCTGGAGAAGAGAAGGTTTTTCCTGGGCTGGCAGGGGCAAAACCAAACCAGGCTGTGATTGCTGGTAACAGTACAGGAGGGGGCATCAGATGCTTCCACCCGAGGAGCAAAGTGGCCGTGAGACCTTTTCGCTTGTGAAGTTCCAGAGCTGCATGGGATATTTCTGAACAGGGAAAAGAACAAAAGAAGGGGGGGGGGAGGGGAAGAAGAGTAATTTTTGACAGGAAATCTTGCTGTTTGCTGGGATTATCTGGGTACCGGCTTCTGTTTTGTCTTTTATGGATTTTCATATTACCACAAAGCAGTGGTAAATGCAAGTCCCGGTGAGAAGCTTATAAGAGACCTGAAGGCTGAAAATAACAAAGTGTTGTCCAGTCTGGCTGGGCTCGGGAGCACAGGGCCACCAACAGCCGACGAAACACGTACGTATTTCAGCATAAATAGCAAGTAGATTTTGACTTCCCCAAACATTAACAGGAGGCATCTTTGGTAATCTGTAAGATCGAGGAAGTGTGGTGGGAATGCAGCTGAGGTAGGTCCACCGGTGGATTTCTTACAAAGTGGGTGGCAGAGAACATTTGGAACAACTGTGAACACGCTGCGTGGCTGCCACGGTGCTGGTCCTCGTCCCTCACGGGGTTTGCTATCTTACACGTAGATACCCTGGTTAAAGCTGTTCAGAAGAGGTGCATTTTTTGCTGGCTGAGCATGAGCGGCAGATCCGGAGCACACGGGCAACGAGGGAGTCCCGGCGGGAGCACCAGTATGCCGCCGTGGCTCAGGCGAGTTTCCCAGTAACAGGCATCGCGGCCAGATACCTTAACCTGTGGTCTGATGTTTTCCCCTTCTTGTCATCTTTAAGATTTGTTACTCACACACCTCTCTGCCAGCAATGCCCCGACAAGACCTTCCAGGGGCTTTTAAGCCTGGGTAAACTGGCAATAACGTAGCCCTTGGTTAGGGGTCCACAATGTAATATCAAATCTCTCATGAGTTCAGCTGACAGAATATGCTGTCTACTTCTAACTACATTATAGTTTCTTGTCTTCATTTTGTAGTTATAAGAAATTATTACGGAAATAAGAGATGCCAGTGAATGCACCGAGCCATGTCGAAGCAGCTCAGGCTTGTGTCGTTTCAAAGTCCTTGACAGGGAGAACCAAAGATATTCCCTGTAAAACCAGCCATGAGATAAACACCCTAGAATGTGGGGCAGACGCGTTCTTTGTTCTTTTTCTTAAAAAAGGTTAATACTGCTTTTAATTTGGGGCATGTTTCTGAAAGCAACCGATCTCAACGTGACTTATTTAGCCAGACAGAAGCATTTCAGTAGGAGGCTGTGGCGTGTAAGAGCCAAGGAGTGCGTGACAGGCTGCTCTGGGAAAGACGGGGTCTGATGGTGACTTGCTTAATAAATTGTTCAAGGCACACCTTCATTGAAAGGCCGTACGCTGCTCCCCTCCCAGTTGCTCTTCGCGAACCGTTTCTTTGCTTCAACATGGGTAACTGCCAAAGGGAGGCGTCAGGAAATTCGCTATCTGCGTAGAGCGGCGATCGCGGCAAGAGGGCTGGGTTTAATGGGGAGAGCACAGCTTTACAGGAATCCAGCGCGTTTTGTGGGGGTCTCTTGATTTTTGCACGAAGCACGCATCACGCAGCAAAGTTGCTGCCTTAAACAAAAGTGCTTGACTTCTTCCTTAATGAAGGAAGGTGACTCCGGGTCTGGAGCTTCTGCCAATGGAAAGAAGCATGGTGTCAGTCTTTCAGGTCTAATAATTGCTTCCTGATCATGCTTGGTAAACTTATGGGAAATTTAGGGACTTAATTCTGTGGGGAATGCTGAACCCCACGTGGTGTGTATGGCTAAACGTGGTAGTTCAAGTGCCTTCTTAGTCTGGACGGTTGTATCAGTCTTGGCTGGCAGCTGCCACAGGCGTTTGGGCACACAGGACCATATCCTGTTCTGCTGAGGACAGCTCCTCATTCACTGACTGCATCAACTCGTTTTCCTGCATTGATTTGCCTGGGGTTTGCTTTTTTAGGACAGTGAAATGAACTTAATCAGGCATCTATTAATTTTGTTTCTTCTACCTAGTAAGCTGTCAGGTACGGTTTTAGAGAAATAACGGTGACAAGGCTTTGCTGGTGTGGTAGTGTTTTCCTTATGTGGTGGAGAGAATGCTTAAATTGGTAGGAGAGAGTCACCAAAAACCAGGGCCTGTTGCACGTGTTGCAAATGCTTTTGCAGTTCAGCTTGTCAGGTTGCTGCTGGTAAAAGTACGTTTCAGAATGAGCTATTCAAAAGCCGTGTGGGCACGGTGCTGGGCAGCCTGCTCTAGGTGACCCTGCTTGAGCGGGGGGGTTGGGCCACGTGGGTTCCAGGGATTGGAATCCTCTTTGTTGTGATTCCGGAACTTGTGCTGAGAGGGGCGAGCGGTGTGGTACACTGGAAATGCCTTGTTAACTACTGTCTCCCTGTGCTGGCAGGCTGCGCGTGTGTTCTGTACTGAGACACTTGGCACCTCCATCCGTCTGTCCAGGTAGAACAAGCAATGTAAAAAAGAGCGCAATTTCAGAACTGGCTTTAGGAACTTTTGCTAGCTTAGCCACGTTAGGCAGGGACTGCAACTCTTGAATGGCAGTATAGTTGTGTTAGAGAATAACCATAGGAGGTAGCTGGGTAAACTGGCTCTAGTGTCAAATTCCGATCTGTGTTGGTTTTGTTTGTTTTCTCATTTAAAGGGAAATCAAGGCTATGGTCTGCATCAGGTACAGGATCTTAGCTGTTGGGGGCTGTTGGGCTAGAGAGCTAAAATTCTTTCTTCTTCTCACCTTCTGCTGTAGATCTGTGCTTCTTGGAGAGCTTGCGGAGCATCCGCACAACCTGTGCAAGACAATGTGTAGGCTGCACTTGTGTGAAGTAAGCCTGACTCCAGAATTCTGATACAGACAGTCTCTGTTGTGCTAGTGGCTTTTAAGACTAAAACTTTGGGTTTGGATTAAATGTAGGGGTTTTGCCTAAAACATTTGGGGGAGGTTTTCTGCCTAAGTGGGAAAGAAATGACCCAGTGATACTCACTAAATCACCGGCTAACTCACTCACAAAATCCTCTTTCTGCAGGAGTAAAATATGGCAAACTTCTGTCAAGCTCAAAACTATTTATGGCTGACATGAGTCTATTTTTGCATTGTTTTCTTTATTTAGAGTGAAGAATGGGAGAGCTAACGGCTCGGGCAACGAGCAGTCTGCTGCAGTTTCCAGAGGTGACTCTTCAGGCACTTGGGGAAGATGGCATACCCCTAGATTCTGTGCTGTGCGGGAAGCTTTCTAGAGGTGAGCATTTTCCCTTAAATTTGGTGGTGGTATAAAGCTGTTACGGCCTGGAGGTTACCTGAAGCATAGGGTCATAGTATCAACTGTGTCAGGTTGGCGCTGTTAAGATGCATCAAGTTTGGAGAGAACAAAAAGGATGTTGTAACGATTGAAAATGCTAATATTAAAACACTAGTATAGTTAAACTTTGAAATTACAACCACGTGCACTGATCTTGTGCTATTAGAATAATTTACTTAAACCTGCTGAGTCAGTGAGCTCTCCTCAATTTCTGCTTAAATACAAGGCAGTTTTGCAAAAAGCAATAGTGTGGTTTGGGCCGTATTTATTTGCACCAGCTCAAGCTCTATGACCGTCATAACATCACACGCAGAAATAGTTCTCCCACACTGTTACAGTGGCAAAAGCCCCTGCTTTTTCTTTTCTAGTCTGAATAAAAACAGAAGGAAGAGGGCAGCACTGTTAAGCGCTGCAGCTCTATTTCCAAAGTATTTAATAGGATGCAGATGAGTAGGCAGCGAGAGCTGCTGGAAGTGGCTAAGCAGATTAGGTAGTTGACTTTCCAGGTGATCTGAAAGCAGAGCTGGGTGCCGAGCTGGATGTCGAGGCTTCTGTCAAGACCAGGTAGAATCTATCTGCCTAACTGTCAATGCAGTAATGGAGTTAATACTTCCTTCGAGTTTGAAGCAGTTCAGTGGAGCAAATGTCTTAAATTCTTTCTGTGATCGGCACGTGTAAAAGTTTAAATTTACTAACGCAGTGCCCGTTTTAAGACAATTTCTTGCTGAAGTCCAAATCCCTGCCCAAAGTAGGCACGCGTCAAGTGAAATTTATAAACTAAAAATGAATTGGCTTAGATTTGTTATATTTGAAGTATGCTTTAAGACTTGTATTCCCGCCTGTATTTAGATGATTTCTAGCAAAACCAAGCCGACTATGGTATAAAGACTATAGATCAATATATTGTAATCTTTATCCCAAACGATCAAAATTCTTCAGTGCAGGAATGACAAGTACAAATGCAAAATAAAAAGGTGGTTGATGTTAAGATGTGTTGCTTGAGGGTTTCAATGGGTGATTTTAGAGAACCGACCAGAATTAGGGAAGTCGGTCTTCCTCTGTTAGGGCCTTTTATTGAAGGAAAGGGGCAGTGACTGTGACTTTTTTCAGATGTTTTGAGTCTTGTGTTGGAAATTTGCTTTAGTCGGCTTTCTTTTCTCTTACAGGGAGAAATGGCCTAGCATGGTTGGCGTGTGGTCCTCAACTGGAGGTGGTGAACTCTGTGACAGGAGAGCGGCGCTCTGCATATCGTTTCAGTGGAGTAAATAAACGGCGTCCCACTGTTCGTGTGGTAAAGGAGTTTTCCTGGCAGAGGAGAACTGGACTACTGGTTGGGTTGGAAGAAGCAGCAGGAAGTGTTCTCTGTCTGTACGACCTTGGAATATCGAGAGTGGTTAAAGCAGTTGTTCTTCCAGGAAGGGTACGTACTTTTTAAGCGGCGAAAGGAAGCTTTTCTGTTGTTAGGTGCTGCATAATCCTGCTTCAGGAAAAGCTTTGGAGCGCCTCTTTGTAGGAGGTGTTTTGTTCTGAATTGCATTAACGTACTGTCACTTCAGAGAATCCAGTCAAGAGAGCCTTGATGTAAAATCTTTGGCATAACGGTACCATTATCTTCTGAGTCTACTGAGAGTAAACCAAATTTCCTGGTTTTATTGTAGAGCACATAGTTACCTAATTCTCCGCTTCCACAAAAAGGCATTGCAAAATACCTTTTCCTGGCCAGAGTGAGAAAGGAAAAAACCCCACTCTTTCAAGCGTCCGTAGCATGCGTTTCCTAAACGGTTAATTTCTGTTAGAAATAATGTCTTTAAAATACCTCAAACTTCCACAGCTGTGCTGTAAATGACTGAGACACATTCCCTTGAATCTCAGGCTAGCAAGCAGGTCTGACTTTAGAGCAGAACACATTTTTGTGTTGACTTAAGTAGGAAAAACGAGCCTTGAGTGAGGTATCTGACAGACTGTTGAAAGATTGACTTTCAGTCTGAAGTCCTTGAATCTCTGCTCATTGAATATTGTGTTTGTGTCGATGGGATGCACTGGTGTGATGTTACTCATTTTTTTCTGTCTTCTGTAACCCAAAAACTCAAGTGTCGTAATGTCCCCTAGTCTCATTGTCTTAATGTAAACAAGAATCAGCATCAGTTAATAGAAAACCCAGATTCCCTGTATTTTTCTCACCTTAGAATCTGCCACAAATAAATACTTTTCTGTTACTCAGCTTTCCATAACATGATTTGGTTTAACTTGCTAGAATACAGCTGGAGGGAGTTTTGTTTGTTTGTAGTGCTACAGCGTGATTACTAGCAGTAAGCATTTGTACTGTGGTAATTTCTAAAGATATGAGTTGGGTTGGTGCTCCGCTGTGTTAGTTTGCCTATCATCTTGATAAATTTTAGAGTTTGAGGTGGAAGGACAAGCTGTGTGCTGACATCAGCATATAATCAGCAAGTAAACTATGTTTGTGAAAAAGGTCATAGCTTTGTTAAGTTTTATTTCTTTGATCTACGTAAGCAGGGAATAGGAAAAGGAAAGGTTAAGAAGGATCACGTCACATACCGAATCTGTGTCTAGCAAAGTGATTTGAAATAGAATGTAGTTAGACCTGCCCGTTGTATTGGGGAGTTCTTCTATACCGCAAGACAATGGTTCAGGAGAAAATATGAAGAAGCCTCGGGGGGAAAAGTTGGCTGTTGTGTGATAAAGGTTATGGATTTTGGAATAAAGCCAAAGCTTACCTGAAGTTCTGCTCTTATGCTCTCAACACTCTTGATGACAAGCATGTTTGGCCTGTTGCTTTCATTTTGCTTCCTATCTTTTTGCTATTAGCTTAGTTAGATCAGCATAGCCAGGCCACAGGTATTGCTAGTCGGACTGTTAACTTCTAAGTTGTGAGTGGGAGTAAGGGTTAGCAAAAACAAGTAGATAAAACTTGCCCTTGGCCACTGTCCCTATGCTTTGAATTTATTCTGTAACTCATACTTCCAAATTATACATTACGTAACATGCGTTTTTAATCTGCCTGAACGTTTCTCTGATTTCCGTAATGATTATTTTTAAAACTAAACTGCAGACCTAGTCTTAACATCACGTTCTGCAGTTTTTGTTGTTACTGTTTTAAGGCTTTGATGAGCACCTTAATTTCTGGACTGTTTTCCATGTGGGTATATCTTCAGTGGACAACTAAGTTCTACAGGTTAACCCTAACTTTGAGCAACTCTGGTCCAAGGTGTCAAGCCATTAGTGTATTAATACAGGGTATTTATAGTGACTATATGACTGCCTTTTAGTGTAAGAGTAGATGTGTAGTCATTCAGAGAGCAAAGAAGGAGTTAAAAAACCCAAACTCACAAGCTGAGAAAGAATTTAGGCATAATTTTTTTTTTTCTTTTTTTTTCCTTTTTTTTTTTCTTGGTCTCTTCTCCCATGTATCTAGCAATAGAACGAGAGGAAACGGCCTCAAGTTGCACCAGGGGAGGTTTAGACTGGATATTAGGAAAAATTTTGTTACGGAGAGAGTGGTCAAACATTGGAAGAGGCTATGCAGGGAGGTGGTGGAGTGACCATCACTGGAGGTGTTCAAAAAACGTGTAGACGTGGCACTTTGGGACATGGTTTAGTGGGCATGGTGGTGTTGGGTTGATGGTTGGACTTGATGATCTCACGGGTCTTTTCCAGCCTTAATGGTTCTGTGATTCTGTGCTCTCTAACTGCCCTCTGGATATACAGGTGAAATGCCGCAGACAACTGAAAGAGTTAATGGAGTATTATTTGAATTGGATTCTAGTAAAAGCAAATCTGAATTTAAAACATTCATTATATTGAATTGGTTTCTAATGGTTGTATGTTTCAGAACTATGGGAGGGTTCAAATTTTGCTGGTTTGTATGAGGCAGAAGGGTAGCATTCAGATTCAGTGAGGTGAGAAAAGCGTCCTTTCTTCATTCCCAGAATGAGTTGGCAGTAGTCTGGGAGAATATGAAAAGCCAGTGCATAGCGCAGTGAAAAAATATGCAGTTTCAGGAGCTTTTACATGGAAAACTGAAGTGTTAAAACCAGGCAACATTTTTGGAAGACCGTATGCAAAAATGGAAGAGATTCCTTTGGGGCCAGTTGTACAACGAAAGAAATCTTAAAAGAAAAAGAAGTTAGAAGGAACACTTGACCTTTGGCTAATTCTGCAGCAAGATATGTACAGTATTTTGAAGACTGGAAATTTCATTAGCTTTCCTATAAATCTGACAGAAACGCAAGTTGTCCAAATTACTGTAGGTACTTCTAAGATTAGAATTCTCGTGACCAAGATGAAAGGTAAATTCTGTGGTAGATTTCCAGGCAGTGTAGTCCCTGCAAGTGCTTGATATGGGAGAGGAGAAAGCTTTGGGGCTTAGGGGTTTGGTTATTTTTCCCCACCTCTTGGGGGGTGGGGGGTGGGGCGGGGGAAATGTATTAAAAAATGGACTGCCTTGTGATGCTCACTTCTTTGTTTTACTTTCCTGTCAAACTGTGCTGTTGATGTAAAGGTTCCTGGTTTTGTTGTAAGAAGGCTAAACCATAGCCTCTGTTCTTTTGTTGTATAGCTTTAGTGCCGGAGTCTTTGTGCGCTTGTATCTCTGCTAGAGCAGTCCGTATAGTCCTGGGACGTGTTGCAGGTGCTGAAAGGTCTGTCTTCCCCTTGTAATAAAGCTGTGTGCAGACTGCTCCACGTGTTCAAGAGCAGCGTGCGCTTCTTCCTTAGCTGGAGTTAGCTCTTTCTCTAACAAGCTGCTGTTCTTTTTGCCGTTGTTTTCGGCTGGCTTTTAAAATTTCTGTTAACATTCCTAAAAGTGCTGGTGTGCATTTACACCTTTTCTGACTTTATCTGGTGGATATTTTTATTCTAAATGAGGACTCGTGTAAATTTTGCTAAGCTACTATCTCCCTTCAACACTTTCCACAAATGTTTCATTCCCATGGAAAATGGTGCGTCTACCATGCAGCTTGACCGCTGCCTCATCTGACTTACAGCCATGATCTCTCCGAATACCTGTTTGGCAAAGAAGGCGTAGACTGTATCGCAGTGCTGATGGGCTGTGAGCAGTGGGAGAACTAGGTGTAGCTTTGTCTTTCTAACTGAAGTCCCTTAAATAGGATGAAGTTTCTTGCATATAACTGGTTTTCTGTGTTTAATTCTTAGAGTTAATTATGTCTAAGTAGCGAGTGGCAACTGGTAAGCTGTAATAATAGAATGGACCTTTTCAGCTGAAGTTAATTCAGTTAAATATTAACTTGTCGCTTTCCTGCAGGTAACTGCCATAGAACCTGTAACTAATCACGGAGGACCCAGTACGAGCACTCGGCACCTACATCAGAGTCTGCGATGGTTCTTCGGAGTGGCAGCCGTGGCTACAGATGTTGGTCATCTACTTCTGGTTGACCTTTGTTTGGATGATTGTTCTTGCACTCAGAATGAAAGAGAAGCATCGGGTAAGCTTGCCGTTTTTAAGCTTGAATTTAAAAGTCAGAAATCTTGTGTCTTTTAAAGAAACTATATGCATCCCGCTTTGAAGATACTCGTGTGCAGACATTCATGGCTACTGGTTACAGGCGACGGTTTGACATCATGTAGTGCTGAAGTGATTAAAAATGGGAGTGGCTTAATACGCCTTCTAATGTTATAAATGCCCCCCTCCCACCAAGATCCCCATGTCACTATGATTCTTGCCAGTGAGGTGTAGGAATTTTCCCATCTGAGTCAGTGCAGCTGCCTGATAGGAAGTTGTGTCAGAGGTGCCCTGTTTCTTGGGAATGTTCTTCTGCTTCTGTTAATTGACTTGGGGCAAATTTTAGGCTTGTTTTTTAAAATCAACCCGACTTATCAAAAGTCATGCATTTGGATGAACGAAATCTCTGATTTGTGTATTCAGATTGCATAGACTGTTTTGGCTATTACAACAGTGGCTTCAGGAGCTGATGTCACTTCAAATAGCTTCGTCATGAGGCCCAAACTCCTGATTTACAGAGTCCAAGAAGAATTTGTCTATGAAGGCTACACTTTTACCTGGTTTTGAACGACGAGTGAGAACAACTTTCTGATCAGAGAGTTGTTGCATTCTTTGAAAACGTACAAAATGGAAATGGCAAAACCAGTGTTGCATAAAGGGGTATTTTGCCTGGGACGGTAGAATTAGGTTATACACCTTGTCACGTCAGTGTTTAAAATGCAACCTCAGTGGCATAACGCATTCATTTATTGCGTGGTGTTGGGTGTCTAGGTCTGGAAGCTGTCACTGGAATTCCTGCTGAAGTTGCACAAAGAAGAGAAACTGTGGCCGGAGAAGGGAGACATCTCTGTTTGCAATTACAAAATCCTTCAGGAACAGCAGTATCAACCCTGTGCTACATAAGCAGAAGCAATCAGCTCGCTGTGGGTTTTTCAGACGGCTACCTGTCACTATGGAATATGAAAACTTTGCAGAGGGAGTAAGTAGGCCTTTACACTTGACCATGCCTGGAGGTGCAGGGCTCTTAATTTTTTGCTTAAGGAAGTATGTTAATTTAAAGAGAACTTTTTCGGGGACTGAAATTCTGAGTATAGTCTTGGAAGGTTTAGCAATCCTCTTCTGAAATAATTGTTAAGTCATACATGGACTAAATGGGACCGCCTTCTCCCCAATGGACTAGGATTGTTTTCCGTATTGTGCCTGTGGATTGAGGAATTGTGGAAAGCACGCTTCTTTGGGTTATGCCAAGCAGTTAGGATGTGATAGAGCTGGTTTCCATACGACGGTTTGTTCTATCAGTAGTATTCAGTGAAAGCAGGAAATGTGTGTATTTTGACGAAACAGATTTTAAAAATTATTTTTCAGAAGAAGTTCCTGCAATTAGGGCATATGTTGAAAGGCTTAAGTATGTTAATAATGTGATTTAACCTGTAGGCACCACTCTCAGCTTGAAGGAAGAAGGATTCCTGTCTATGCTGTTACTTTTCAAGAGCCTGAGAATGATCCTCGCAATTGTTGCTACTTGTGGGCTGTTCAGTCTACACAAGAAAGGTGAAGAAAAACTTACTATTAGCTACTGAATTAATTTTTTTTTTATATACATATATTTGTTCACATACAGTTAATACCTGTATATTTGTTTTGTTTGTTTAGCTGTGCGGGAGATTCTCTCAGGTAGGGAAGCTGTTAAGCTTACAATGCAATTTTGACAGGATTCAACGGACGTGAAGGAGGGACCTAGGAGTTCCTCTCTTCTGAAAGAAGGCAAAGCAACAGTGGCTGTATTTTAGTGCTTGCGTTCTTAAGTGTTTTCCTTTGTTGCTTGATGACTGCTTCATGCTTTGTCTGATATTCACACCATGGTATTAACACAGTAGTTGAGGCTGCAGATCTAGAACACTAACCGTGCCGACATAACAGCCTGCTGCCCCTAAAGGAGGGAGGTGACGGTACTGCCCATTACCTTGTGCCAACTTTAGCAGTCTCTGGAGCCTTCATGAGCCAGTTCAGCTCACCTGGCAGAGAACAACCACTGTTCAGCAGAAAAGTCAATGGCTTTCTGCTGGGCTAATGGATGAAATCGATATGTGGAAGGGTGCAGCATATGCAAGAGAGGGACTGGAACTCTGGTGGTGAGGGAAGGAGAGAAAGGTATCTCTCTCTCTCTCTCTCAGCATCAGCAAGCTATTTAATCAGCTCAGCTGTTCATAGGGTGGTAATCTTTTTAAGTTTGACTTTAAAGCAGTTTTGATTGAGAACTCTTCCCTGTGAAGAACTATTTCCGACAATTTTTAGCCCATACAACACAGTAAAGCTTTCAAAGGGTATGGTTAGCATTTGCCCCTGAAGCGGTTAGTGTCAAAATTTCCTCCTTTCTGATTCAGCGGCCAAATGTGACCAATTATCATGTCTTGGGAAGTGCTGTTTGTCTCTTCAGCAAGAGAGCGCTATTAAGAAAACTTCAGTCTAGATCTAATAAAATGATAATGAGGACTATAAAGCAGCTTTGTAATCAAATTTCATAATGTACACCTTTTTCAGTGAAGGTGATGTTGTGAGTTTACGTCTGTTGCAGTTAGCATTTGGTGACCGAAAACGCTTGGCATCAGGACAGGTCATGTATGAGGTAAGACGTGCACGTATGTGAAAGGATGAAAATCGTAGTTTTCTCTAAGTGAGGATCAGTTAAGTTGGCAGGGGTAATATTTACCATCAAAATTCAGAGGTGACTAAAAAACCGTAATCTTTGACTGCGTCTTCTTGGGCATGGCCTTTGTCCATACTTTTTGACAACAACTCACGCCATTTCATACTGCGGCGTCGTGTGTTCCAACTAGATTCATCTGCAGAGAGCCCGTATAAATTCAGTTGCTGAGGAGGAAGCAGCTTTTACAAATAAAATTATTCTTCATTTAAACACCAGATTAATGGCATGTCAGAAGAGAAGATAGGGCTTTGAATAGCTTTGTTTAACCAAACTGCAAGCTTCTGTCTGTCTCCCTTTCTTAAAGTAAGGTCATGCAGCTTTATTCTTTTCTGATCTTTGGGTTTATATATTCTTGTTTCTCTTTTGAGCTCTGTCAGCAGGACTTCAAATGAACTGTGTCTACAGTGTCTCTCTTAAGTGTTGGTCCTGAAATGTAGGAGCTCTAAAGATATCTCCTTCTACTTTTTGGCTGGGTTACCTATGAAATCTACTCTTAAAGCCAGCAAAATACGTCAATACAGGAACCGGTGGTATGATTTGGTCAAAAGAGTAGACGTAAATTGTTAGAACTGGCTCCAATGATGATGATGTGTTTAAAATAGAGGTGAGGTATCATTATATCTCAGAGATGTAACAGATAGCAGACGCATCTGTATAATGTATAATTCTCTTCGGTAGTATATTTGAAACTCTTCCAAAATCTTTTTGAGGGGGAAGCGATCTTAATTCCGAGCAATTCTTTCCTCCTCTTTTGATACTTTCTCTTCATGTTCTCAATAGGTATGCAATGAAATAGGGGTGATTCTTGCATCGTGGTACTCCGTTTCAATAGGGACGGGGCGTT
The DNA here is from genome assembly GCF_030936135.1 of Gavia stellata. Lineage (NCBI taxonomy): Eukaryota > Metazoa > Chordata > Aves > Gaviiformes > Gaviidae > Gavia > Gavia stellata. Next base: position 179,724 of record NW_026776712.1, on the reverse strand, counting down.
TTGATTTTTTTGAATAAGTTTAAATGTTGACCTTTTTCCTTATATATGGGAAAGCTCCTTCCTCATCTGTAAATGTTGCTGTTGAATAGATGAAGGTTAGGCGTTTGGAAAAGGTGGTGTTTCTTTAAAATGCATTACCTATCCTGGTGACAAGGTATAAATATCTTCAAGTCATTCAGCGTGGTCTAAATATGGATGTCATCTCCTTATCTTTATGTGCATTTTTTATGACACAAATGTACGATGCTCTAGAGGAACAGAGCACCCTGATTGGTTTTTTTCCTAATTTTAAATTAAAATTTAATTTGGTGGGGTTTTGTTGTTGTTGGTTTTTTGTTTGGTGGTTTGTTTGGGTTTTTTCTTAATTGTAGAGCGGCTATTTGTCCACAATACGCACATTCATGTGTTGCATTGTAGACAGTTTGAAGGAATGCTGTATTTGGAGAGGCAGTATTTCAGTTAATGCTTGCTTAGAAAATGGTGGTATCAGAGGTTCAACACAATCCTGCTGGAGTTTCTGAATATCCCAACGTAGTTTGCTGACTCCGTAGGAATTTGTGATCCTAAACGCATTGCCCATGTGCATCCCACGTCCTCTCTGTTTTTCCCTTTTGCTGTTGGGTGTGCTCGGTGAAGGAACTGAGGGATATTTCACCCATTAGTCTCTGACCAGATTAGAGGAGGAGCTGGTAAGAGCTTACGTGGTTTGAAAGGAGATTGCTAAGCAGTAAGAAGTTCTTATAGCTACTAGAGAGAGAGATGCGCTTTCACTCTAGTGGTGAGCTTATAGAGAACACCTCTCAAAAGAGCTTTAGCTGCTGTAATGCCATGACTTCTCTACCTACCTCAGTTCTGTTCTCAAGACATGGAGCAAAGAGCTTTGCATGCATATGACGTGTTGCATTATTTCAGATATCTCTTTGTAGATATATATTTAGGTTTGTAAAGAAACCTTGATGTTGCAAGGCATTCTGCAGAACATGTTTAGAAATGAATAATGTTAGGGAAATGCTAACTTTTGAAAGTGTGCAAAGCCTTTGCAGCCAAACTTACCCGTTACGATTTGGCACTTAATTCTCTTGCATGTCAGCTGTAGTTTCTATTTGCCATCAGAAATAAGCGCGTGGGAAATCTACACTAGAATATGCATATTATATTAGAGATATACGTTCTTTCGTATTTAGGTATAATGTATGTTTTTATCTCCAAATGACCATTTTTTCCCCAGGGTTTGGAATACTGTGACGAAAGGTAGAGTTTAGATCTCACGGATGGAGCCATTCCCCTGAGAGGGGAGGCCAGCAATACCAAATTACTCAGCTGTCAGACTGTAGAAAAATTTCCCAACCATGCTGACGGAGAGGATAGCATTAACAAAGGTTTGTTCTGATGTCCACGTTTGGCTATTCTAAAATAAATGGGTTCGGAATCTAAGCGATGAATGCTGCTCTGTACCCACAGTCTGCAAGTTTTAAGTATCTGTATAGACTAGCTTGTTGGGCTTATTTAAAAAGAAAAATTGGGTGCTTAAGTTATGTGGGACTCCTTTAAAGGAAAAAACAGCCTTTATTTTATGCTTGCTGACATGCCATAGCGATGTATGGTGGGGTCATGTCAGTGTTCTATTCCTCCAGCTGTTGTCTTGGAACAGTAAGATCATTCTCTCCCTTGCTTAGGAATGTTACCTTTCTGTCTCCTTTTTATGAAGTTTGAGGCATGGAGAAATACCTGTAATTTTTCTGATGGTTTCTAATGAGCTTTTTTCCAGAATCTGTTCAAGTTAAGTTCTAGGCACACATGAGCTTCTGCTGGATGTGGGTTGAGGCTAGCAATGAAGCTGTCTTCTGAATGATGAAAATAATTGTTATCTTCAAAGGCAGTTTCAGGGGCTAACAAAACTGAAACGGCACAGAAGTTCACAATGCAACATAGTAAAGTGTGCGAGGATCCCTAAACGGTAATGATGAATTCAAGAGAGAATCATTTTGCCAAACAAAGTGTCGTCTTGTTCCTTGCCCCATTAGGGTGAACGATATACCACATACTTTGCTTCTTACATCTGGAGAATGCATTCTCCCCAGAGAAGAAAGACCATTCCACTTACTGAGAGAACTGGAGTGCAGCATTTTTTTTGTTTTTTGTTACAGTCTTTATTCCACTTTCCTGTTTGTTGGGTTTGGGTTCTTTTTGTATTTATTTTTGTGTGTTAGTTGTGTTCTTTCATTCTGAATATGCTGGAGAGGAGCTATTCTTAAAACTTGTAATTGACTCAGATCTGGAAATTAATAATGCCAGCTGAGCAATACAAGTGTATACAATACGTATTTGTCTGCTTTCTAAAAGTAGCAATGTATGTGTTGCTAGCACATCTTTTTTTGCTAAACTGTTCATCTAGCTAAATGTCTTGGTCAGCTCTTCATGTATGGAAAACCAAATTAGCTAATAAGTGTGTATTTGATTTGGCTTAGAACTGATACAGTTTGAATGAGAAAAAGGGGCAGTATGACAGAAACCTACCACAGGGATGTTTGCTACTCCGTGCATCATTTTTTTTATTATTCTTAGCAAGTGGTGTCTTTCAGGAGTGATAGAACAGAATTAAGCCAAAGTAGAAAGTGGTGTTTTAAAAATATCAGCTGTATCATATTTTCTACAAATAAGAAACAATGTCTTGTCTTTTCCAGTAATATCCCCTGACATCAGCGTATCAATCTTCAGTTGGCAAGTGACTACATGTGGTCAGAGAAAACCATCTACTTATTTGGGTGTGTTTGACATTAATCGCTGGTATCATGCTCAAATGCCAGATTCACTAAGGTAGATTTTCCTTAAGTTGTTCTCAACGTCCCTGCAAATAATGCATTTGAAAGTCGGCGTTCAGCTTATGCACTTGTTTTCTTTAAGGCCAGAAGAGTTCCTTCATGATTGCCCCTATTTTGCACTGTGGTCACTGGATACTGCAATAAGTATGACTTCGCCAAACCTCATTTTGGATATTCTGGTCCATGAGCGGAGTCTAAGTCGGGGACTTCCTCCTTCTTATCCACCACCGGAGCAGTTTTTTCATCCAATCAACTATAATTTTGGTACGTATTTCACCGCTTTTAACAGTGAGAAGCGTAAATTGAGGTCCAACGCCATTTACTGGTTCTCTTGTTCATTGTTTTTCACTCAACAACCAAACCAAACCAAAAAACCCCAACCCCCCACAAACCCAGCTCTGATTACATTGTACCAGCAAGGTATGTAATGTTGTGAAATGCATCTGACATTCTGCTGAGTTTTAGGGTTTGGTGCTTTTGTCACGTAGCCGGTGAAGTGGTGATGGTTGCAAAATGAAACGACTTTGAACTGAAGCTCAAAGCACAGCACCTCGATAGCACTAGAGATGAAATTTCTACACGCAGTAATAATTTTTTAAAAAAGGTTTGCCTGCGATCTGACAAAGAAGATGGGTTATATCAGTTATAGCTTTCCAGATATTGCTGTTTAAAAAAAGTAAAGTGGTCCTAACATAACTGTGAGAGCATGGAATGTTGTCAAACGTTCTTTGTTTCTGCAGATGGTTCGTGCTTGCTGAACTCCGGAGTCGTTCATATGACTTGCACCGGCTTGCAGAAGGAGGTGATCTTTTACTGTATCTTTATTGAGACTGTCAAGAGATGTAGCTTTTCAGAGTTTTCTATTGCACTGCTTTCAGTGTCAGAGACCATTCTATGCTCATCCTGCCCATCCACACGCAGAATCGCAATTGTACCCTGCCACTTTTATGCCAATGGTAACGTTTTCGGTCCGCTCTTGGGACTGTAAAACTACCATTGTCTCCTGTTGAAGCACGATCAGGGGTTGAGTGTCTAGAACGGAATACAACGTTGCTGTAGGAGCAAGAACAAAAATGTCGTGGAAGGCGGCGAAAGCTGTTACTTCTATATTACCCATCAGTCGAACTGCCTGCTTAGGCTTGAGTTAGGGTCTGGATCCCTGATTAACCTGAAAAAGGAGGACGGAATGGAGAAAATGAAAAATTATTTGACTGCTTAAGAAGCAATGAATTCTTTGTTCTCCCAAACTTGGCCAAATCATAACTTCTGAGCCACGGCACAGATTGTAACAAATAATTTTGAATTAAGTTTGAGCTCACTAAACATTTCCAACGTCAACCAGCTTCTGCGCAAACAAGCATAGCAAGGGTCTTCCACAGTGTGATTTAAAGTTGTGTGTCAGTTTTGGCTTCGATAGAAAGCATTTTGCGTCAGTGTTCGGGGAAAAAGAAAGGCCTGTGTATTGACAGAGAAGCTAGAAAATACTTAATTAAGCATTGCAAGGGCTGATATTTTGTTTTACAGGACTTTTTTTATAAACTGTAACTGTTAGTTTGGCTGCCGTCTTTAAGACTCTACATAGTAATGCTTACTGAGATGGCTAATCTAAAGGGTATTACTGACGCAAGCTTTCTGACAGTTTCAGTGAACATTTACGTTATTTCTCGTAGTGGTTATCCAGAACCTTAGTGACTGAATAATAATGCTGTCTTAATCTGTAGTTTTTGATTGATGTTTCAGACCTTGAAATTTTTGAAGAAATCTGGTCCTTTGACAAGTGAGGCCATTCACGATAGCTACAATAGGCGTCTTGCAGCTGGCTTGCTGTCTCCAAGAGTAGTCGATGTCCAGCCATCCAGTTTGAGTCAGGTGAGCGCATATCAGGGAATCAAGGGGGAAACACACCCATCTTGTCTGACGGGGCTCCAGAGGCTACAAGACACGATAATCTGATTTTCCTATTATGTGCAAGTTGCACTGAAATGCAGGTGGTGACTTTAGTGAGCAGAAGTAATAGCAGTCCTAGATCCAAGCTAGTGAGTTTGACTGGGCACAGCCCTAACAGATCTGTCTTTAGAGACCCATCTATTAATTCTGTGCCACAGCTACGCACCAGGAAGCATCTTTCCCTCAGAACAACCTTTATCCCTGTCAGTTTCTCAAAGCATTAGGTTCAGTGCAGTAGCTGATGATGGGGGTGTCTCGCTAGGATGTGAGCTGTTGCAAACATCAGCTTGCTGCACTATACCCGATCATTTGCTTCCAAGGAAGTGGGCTGTGGTAAACGATTCCTGTTGTCAGCTCTACCTGACAATTTCCTCACCGCTTCCCTTCATTTTCCCATCATCACTCGGCTTTTCTGCGGCCTCTCAAAGCAGATCTTCACCTCTGTAGCCTTTGCCTTGCACTCCAGTAGCCCCATTTCCCCCTCTTAGACAGCCCTCTTGTTGCTGCAACACCTTAGCCGCCTATATCTCATGACGCCCTCTCCCTTCGATCCTCTTTATCCCACCATGGTGACTTCAGGCCCCTCTTTCCCAGGTTTTCCATTTGCAGCGCACCACCCCTGCTCTCTCATCTGAAGAGTTTCATGAGAGATGGAGCCTTTGTGATGAACAGCCCATCCTCACCCAGGCAGCATCTAAGCGAAATGATCAGCTGGCTAGTCATCATGCAGTGGAGCAATTAGTAGGAAGGGGAGAGCGGTCTTCCCACTGCCCTCATCTTCCTGTCTACCGGATTCTTTGCCAGAGTTGTGGAAGTGTCTTAGGGCAAATAACACTTCTGCGCAGTGTGGTAGCTAAAATAAATTTCTTGGCCAGCTGACCTAGCCCAGAGACTGCTTATTTTGCAAGCCTGATGTAGACTCTTACATTCAAATTAGATGTTCTGCTGTCAGCTCCAGTTTGGGAATAACTTGGGAAATCAAGGCATTTTTTAATAACCTTTGCTGCATTGTGACTGTATCGTTCAGAGACTTGTTAGGCATTTGAGCAGGGATTTCTTTTGAATGTTAGTAAGGCAAATTTCAGAATTAGGGTCAGGGAGCCTGGTTTGGAGTTTTGTTTGCCACCCTACGTAGTATTTGGTGTGTTTCCTTGTCTGAAAGCAGCTTTCAGAAACAGAAGGAAGTATCACATGTGTATTCTAATGTGTAGAAATCGCTTTGAATGCAATGATTTTACCCAGAAGGGAAAGAGACTTTTGAATTACGTTTCAAACAAAGAAACAAACAAAACCCGACCAAACAAAACAGTGAAATTTTATGAAGGATCATTTCAGCTGAAAGCAGTATCAGAACACCAGCTGAAATAAACTACTCCTTAATATCGCATGCCTGTGCGTACCTGTGCATTATCCTTCTGAAGGATTATCAGCACGTTAGAATACAGTATTTGAACAGCCTAAAATTTAAACCTATTAGAATTTAAATGATTCACTTCTTTTCTGTCATTTGAGAAAAGTATAACTTCATGTTTTGGTGTCAGAACTGCTTCATGTCTTCGTAGTCTAGAAAGCTGCTTGACCTGAGCTTCACTGTTCCCACGCAGAGAGGGTATTTGTTCTGTCCCCTTCATGCATTCCTGATGGCGAGCTCATGCGCACAAAATGCGTAATGGGTATTAGCAGAGGATGTTACCGAAAGTAGTTAACTGGAACTCAGGAAATTGAGACTATAATGCAGAGGCGTGCAAATAAAGATTAGAATTAGCCTTCGGTAAGTTGAAATGTCAGAGGAAAAGTTTAATGTGTTCCTCAGACCAAGCAGCAGTCCAGCCTGTGGCTAGAATTCAGAAGAAGAATGTGGAATTAGTTGCAGGTGTACTACTTGACTTTGTGCTGTCTGCATGAGTATACCGGTAGAAACAACCATTTGCTGTTGATGGTTCAGCTATTGAAAGTATGTAAGATTCTCATTTTACTTTGTCTGTTATGTTTAGAAGGAGCAGTTAGAAGCGGTATTGTCAGCTGCTGTCCAGACAGGTTCTTTAGAACTTCTGACTGGGTGCATTAAACAGTGGGCATCTGAAGGTAATACTTCTTTACATTGTTTTTATGTTATATATTGGTTAGTTTGAAGTTGTTGATTTGTTTCTTTTTTGTTGTCTCTTTTTAAAGAGCAGCCAAGTTCTGCTGCTAATTTACGGCTTGTTCTTGAGTGGACATGGAACAAAGTGATCTCTACAAAAGAAGAATTGGACCAAATATGTGAGTACTAGTGTAGTCATTCCACAAACATAAAATCATTCCTTCTAATTGAGCTTATCCAGTAATCTGCTGGTATATGGCATTGCACGCGGTTCTTTAAGTGTGCTTTGAAACTCTGAAATTGCTCTGTAGGCTAATGCTTTAATGTTTGTTCTTGAAAAGGTGTTCCGCTCTTTGATGGCTCTTGCAACTTCATTGACCCACAGACGTTACAGTCTCTTCAGCACTGCCAGTTGCTTTTGAGCAACCTTAGGACAGTCTTAAACTGTTCTCTAACAGAAGCACAAGAGCTGACTGAAAAAGGTTTGTCATAGTATTATTAAATCTTTGGTATGCTTTCTTAAGGTTTGGAATTATGTTTGGGTTGTAATTGTGGGAACGTGAGCTTTTGTTGGGTTTGGTGATTGGAAGACGGTTAAATTTAGCTGGGCGAAGGGGCTTAAATCTGAGAAGCTGGGACGACCACTCAATATGCGTTGAGTTCAGGGAAACAGTTTCTTGTGGAGTTCATGCAAGCGGCTAGGGGAGACTACGCTCAGCAAGAAGCTATGTAAGCAACTGGGTTGAAATTGCAGCACCTGAATGTGGTAATGCTCAACATCATTCTTTTTAATTCTTAGCCAGCAATTTATAATTGCATGCAAATATTGAATTGCAAATTACTAAAAAAGATAAAGGAAGCGCAAATGAGTGACTTGTAAAGTAAGTTACTTGAGTTTCTATAGCTTTTTAGATCATAAGTTGTTCTTGGCATATTGAGAAAAAGAAAGACTGTCCCTTTGCTCTAGTAAAAATCTCTGCTACTTGAAAACCAGGTGTCGTCTTCATGCATGTATTTAATAGTTCAGGCTTAATTTTGTTTTATGTTAACCTTTGGCGAATCTGGTTCTTTGGAGGGGTTGCTTTCTCTTTTGGTGGTGATTGTGGGTTTTTTCTTCAAATAAGAAAGCGATACAGAGTAGAAAATGCAAAGACGAGAGATTTCTACCGGGTCATTTTTGTATTTTCTATGTAGTATGATGAAGGGAGTTTTGTAAAAAGGAAAGGAATTGCATAACAAAAATCATCCTATGCCTTTTTTCAGGTTTTGCAGACTTGACAAACAAGAAGGTGGTAACTAGCCTCATTTCTTTGTATGCACAAGTGGTCATCTGGTTCTGTCGAGCCAGTCTCCTTCCGGAGGGTTTAGGTAAGCATAAACCATAAGACATTTGTACCAAGGAGACTGTCCAGTAAGTGATTCCTAGGAACACATGCTTAGCCACGCTTTTGTAAATGTTTCATCAGCAGCAACTCCTGTTGGTTCAGTGACAACGTATGCCGAGAAGCTCTGGTGGTGAAATTGAGATTCTACAGGTTTTTCAAATACATAGCGTAGAATAATGCAAGCAGTTTCTTTCCTGGATGTTTTTTTAGAAATAGCAATAAGGCTCTGATTCAAGGAGCTGCTTGTGTCCACAGCCTGAAATACTTGGGATTTTAGACAAATTCCTATTAGGCAACAAACGCCTGTTGGAATGCTTGTTTGGACAGTAAAAGCACTACCTGCATGTTTTGAACTTTTTATGTATTGCTTGAGGAAACAATACGCCTTGGAAATGCTTCTTTATTTGCATGGATTATAAGTTCTATTGTCAGCCCTAATTGTCTTTACAAATGCTCACATGACATGTTTAAAAAGCCATTCCCTTTGAGAACTGGTGTTTTTTATAGTGAACTTCAGCTAACGCTACATGTTCTGAATGCTACATCAACTGCAAGCTTGAAATGGCGCTTGAGACAAGAAGGAATTGAGTTTTGTCTCTTACATCTCTTCTGGCAAAGGCAGAAATGGGCTTGGCTTCTTTCAGAGTTGGAGGCTTCTTGATGCTTACCTTGTGTCTGTCTTTTTAGTCAAAAATTTTAGTCGAAAAACGTGCTATTGTTTCTTTAACTTGCTTTTACGTTATTGCCTGTAGATGATGATATGCATTTGTCTCGACCTTTCTACAACTATCCTCTGATTCAGAGCTACTATGCTGGTCAGCGACAGAAACTTGAGCGTTTGTCAAGGTAAGACTTACTGGAAAACTCTGGAACACTTCCACTGCAAATTTAGAAGTGGAAGGGAACGGCTTTTATCTCAGCCATTGTATTTGCTGTGCTTAATGCATTTGCCGGCCATACTCGTGACTTCAGTGATGCATGTGTTCTCTTGAGCCCAGGGGTTACTTGCCCATGGTAAAATGCTTATATATCCCTCGGCTTAGTACCACTTGTTGGTATCATCGTTTTTTGTAGGGTACTTAATTCATTGGCTCATCTGTATAATTTGTCACTACTGGAAAAGATCACGTGACCAGGCTAGGATCAGTCGTGTCTGGTTCAGGAAAGCACAGCGTTCACAGAACAATTGTTTTGGACACAGAAGAAAGCATGTTTAAAAAGAAAAAAAATCATCTCTTTTATGGGATAGTAATAGATGGTAATAATTGTATTGGCCTAAAGCTCCTACTCGCAAGTACCTTTGTGTAATTTCGTAAGACAGTCAGAGTTACGTGTAGTTGGCACACCTAGCACTCTATCGGCTAGTGCATAGAAGTCCCTTCCTAACGTAAACTCTCTTTCCTGGACTAGCTTGCTAGCATATAGGTGATAGGCCTTGGATTAGACGATAATAGATTTTTCTTTGGAAATGGTACTGGAAACTAAGGAAAGACCTAAACAAGCTTAGGCTATGGCACTGTGAAGAAGAGGCTGCAAGATGAGTTAAGGTGGAAGCTGCAGCGTATTAGGTATTGACTGTAAAGTTCATCTTTCTGAGCTTAATTCTCAAGTAACTTGCACACAGGCTCATGTGATCCTTAGAAGCACACAAGCTCTGGTGTGCTTTTGGCACTTGCTATCGTCGGGAAATTAAAGGGTAGCGTCGCAGTCAGCAGAAGGCTGTGATGGACTTGTGACGAATGTAATTGTTAAAAGTTCAGCCATGCGTAATTGTAATTCTATTTTGACCTCCGTTAATAACTGAACATGATCTAACGAACATCTTTCACCTGACTCAGAAATTTCTTTCACGTGCATTTCAAGTCCTAATCGTGCCTTTGTATGTCTGTTACTTTCTTTGACTCCTGGGAGCTTTTTTGTTTGCTTTTGACTGGAGGAAATCTGTTACACTGCGAGGCTGGAACTCGTGGTTTACTCTGTCTGAATCCTTGCTACCTTCTGTTCCAGAGGAAAATGGGATTCTGACTGCTTGATGATTGATGGAATGGTTTCCCAGTTAGGAGACCAAGTTGAGAAGTTGTGGCGGAGAGATGAAGGAGGAACTGGGAAATAACATGCTAGTTTACATGTGAGTGTTATGTTCACAGAAAACAAGAATGACAACAGCAACAACAACAAACCCTCACCGCCCCCCCCAAAAAAAACCCCACCCAAAAGGCAGTGATTTATGAAAGACAGGAGTTTTTTAAAAAACTTTCAATTTTTCATTTCAGGCACTGCTGGATCTCTATTTACTAGAAAGCCTTGAAGAAAGTTACAAGCATGCAATTGTATCCTTTCTAGTTATTTTTATTACACCTTCAGTATATGCACGTAAATGTTCTTAAATGCTTGTCACCTACGTGTTTCATAACATTTTTTAATTTATCCTTCAAACACAATGCAAGTGAAAACATTTCGTTTAGAATTAAGTCCTAGACAGAAGCATTGTTTTAGTTCTTTGTACTGTGCATTTCTTTTTTCTTTTTTTTTTTAATGTTTTGTTGCAAAGCTTTTGTTCTGTTAAAAGTGCACGCCCACAGAATAGTAAACAGAGGGAAAAGTCATTGGGCAGAAACTTAATTTCTAAGCTGCGGAAATATCCAGAATTGCTTTTGTTGTTTGTTGCCTAAGCCGAGAGGAGAGCCTAGAGAGCAAGGGGTTTAAAAACTGTTGTACCCCAGAGCTGTCTTATTAGAGTACATCCCTAAAAACAGATGTCAGAAAGCGAAGATGACACTGCCAGTGAGTGATCCACATACTGGTGTAAATCCCAATTTAATCATTCCGAGCTGAGTTCTGTTGTAAGGACACCATAATTTACATTGGTTCATATACTCTGGAAATGAGGGAAAAAACCAACTGTAGAATTTGTTTGCTTTAATAACTAAGCGTGGGATGTTCCAATGTTTTGAATGTCCAACTGGTAGCTCCACTGACTAAAGAGGGAGGCTGAGTTTCTAACTGAAGTAGTTAAATACCCGAAGTTAACCTTTTTGAGTGCCTTACAGAAACCAAAGAGCCTTTCTTTCTGGTTATTTATTCAGAATGCAGTTTTGTGGTTAGGACCCGAGTGTCGTCAGGTTAGAATAGCTTAAAACGGCAAGACTAAGCCATTAGTATTTTCTGCTTCCTACCACTTGCATATCCTTACTTCCTGATGTTTTTCTAAATGTTACGTGATAAATTTTGGTCTTACAAATTTATTAGCCTTAATTAGATACGTGATACCAGGCAATTTACTTGCTGCTAGATGTCATGCATTCCTTTCCGAACAAAACAGAAACTTTAATCGACTCCTTCCCAACTGCCTTTGCTATCCCTTGGGGTCTTGTTAAGCTTGTTCAAGGTTTCTGGCTTCTAGATCACAATGATTATGAAGTAAGTATGTAACAGTTTAGCAAGACATACATTGCAGTACAAAGCGATAATCTAGAAAGCAATTTTAATAAATTGGTGCTTAGCTAGTAACAGGTGATAAAACTTCAGAAGCTTTTTTGTAATACTGCCACGACATCTTCAGCAATAAATTATGCTTTGAAATGTTTGTTTCAATGACTTTGACAGGCAGTTGGTGAAAAGGAAGACAAAGTCCACTTTAATAATGCTTGATATTTGACTTTTCAAAGCCATCCGTTTAGGCTGTTTTCGGCAGACCAGTTGAGCACTTTCTCCAAAACAGTGGTTTAGGTACTTTAAGTACTAAAGCTAAGATCATAGCAGCCAGAGTTGAGACAGAAGACTGCAAAAGTGACTTTTCGACCTAATCCATGTTCTTTCTGATGCTGAAGGTTGTTCTTTGCCTGTCACAGCGTTGATGGAATCGGTTTGTCTGGGAGAAGAACTTATTATTTAGTAGTGTATTTATAAAAAGCCATGTTTGTATACAGAGATATGATGAACCTAGAAAAGTGTGACCTACTCCTTTTAAAACACTCACTTTGTTCTGTATGGCTAACTGAATGCTCTAATGCTTTTTCCTGCAAATACTTGTTATTTACATGTCCCGTATCAGATATTTCATTGGTTAGTCACCTAAGTTTATTTAACACCCGTTCACCCTTCCTTAAGAAACTTTTGAATATTTTTGTTGCCTGCGTGTATGTATGTATCTTAGTAAACGTGATCTCTGACTTCTACAGAATTCACTGGCCCTGCTCTTTCATCCAGCTACAATCAAAACTGTGTCATGGCAACATATGAGAATTCTTCAGTCCCTCATGTGCCAAGGAGAGCATAGGCGAGCCCTCAGATACGTACAGATGATGAAGCCCTCAATGTCAAGCATTAGTGAAGCGCGGCTTTTCCTCACTGTGTTGTTGTCCAATAGGTAAAGAAATATATCCCCCCGTTTTGGCACTCAAATATTGTGACAGGTGGAGAACAAATAATACAAATCATGACGCCCTAAATTTCCTTTAAACTTTGAATACCACAACTTTGGGGCATCTTTTTGGTTATACTATTAATATTCCTTTACGTCCCAAAAAAATTAATTGCAGGTGCATGGTGGAGGCTTGGGGTCTGTTGCAGCAACATACCACTAATTTAAACCTAGAAGAGCTGTTAAAACACATGTTTGAAGTCTGTCAGGAGGTGGGACTAATGGAAGACTTACTGAACCTACCTTTCACAGGCCCTGAACGAGTAAGTGTGGACAAGAAAATAAAAATCTTAATCGTCTCTTTGAACAGAGAAGAGGCAGATTCATAATCGATTTTTGAAATGTGTTATTTCTCATAGGAGTGTTTGGAGAAGTTTTTACAGACCACTGCTGGTGTTCAGAATCGCAAACTTCTTTTAGTCCAGCATCTGCAGCGTACCAACTATATCCCAGCACTACAGTTGAATCAGACAATGAAGGTTAATCGCATGGTAAGCGTTAAGTGTGCAAGGTTCTCTTAGGTGTTACTAACCGTTTTTGATAGTACTCAACAATGCTTGGGGTTTTATACCGTTCTTTGAAATACTAGGAATAAGCTTCTACACCTTAAGTTACAGCCGAACCTAAAAGTTGAACAAAATATTCCACTACTCCAAAGCGTGTGCTGATGGGTAGCACTTGCTGCTGTTCTGTGCGGTGGATGCATTTTACTATATCTGCAGAGGACGTTTATTCACTCATTAGAAATAGCACAGGCAGTTCTGTGCAACGAACTTCTTGTAATTCGTCAGCGTTCTGCTTTACGCTTTTCATTCATCAGAATGATCATGATCCTCGCTTGAGAGAGAGCGCGCTTGCCAGAAATTCTGTATTAGACCAATATGGCAAGATCCTTCCTAGAGAAAGGAAGCTGGATGTAGAGAGAGCCAAGCCTTACCATTTGCCTTCATCGGTCTTAAGAGAAGGTAATTTTTCGGGGGGGAAATACAATGGACAGCTAACCATCGCTTTGATTCCACGAGGCTGAGAGTTTTTCCCTCTGGCTTTACAGTCGTAAGACCAAAGCCATTATCAACAGTAACAAAACAAGCTAATGCAGGAAATGTGCACCCAAGAGCAACTTTCATCAGTAATGTATTGTCCAAAATTGGAGAAGGATGGGGAGCAAACAAGCAGAAAACCAGTTTCTCACAGCATGATAGGTAAGCAGCCTTTTAACAAACTTTAGTCTTGAGCTACATGTTTGGAGAGAGAGAGAAAAATCCATTTGAATTGCGTTAGCGTTTTGGAGGGAAGGTGCGCCTGAATAGAGCTTTGTCTGGCTTTTTTGCGCGTACAATATGTAGCATTTAAGAATCAATACATCGTAAGTAATATTTGGAGAGTGAGTTTTTCTGCTATGATAATAGAGCGGAAAAGAGGCTAGTAGTTGTCAGATGATTTTCCTGCAGGTGGTATGGTCAAATAAACTTGGATTCTGGTATGTTTGGACTTCAGGGGAATGAAAGTCATTTACATTTTCCTTTTAATTCTAGTCCTGGAGTGACAGAACCACCAGTCATAACACATCCTCTCCCTGATGCAGAGTCGCGCAATGCATCTGTTGGGGCACGAGTTAGAAAATTTTCAGGAAAATGTTCCAGGTATAGTAGATCTACAGAATGAATATTTCAAAAAGGTGTTGCTTCTCATATATATATATTTGTGTATGTGTGTGGGTGTGTACACTTCCCGTGCTTGCAAAGCGTTCTGTTTGCATTTAGTTTTGTGTCTGTTAAAGAAAAGGCCAACTTAGGGACACAACTAAATGGAGAATTTGAAGTGGTCCCAGCATTGAAATGTGGATGCATTTTCTTCTGACACGAGAATGACATCACTTGTGCAACTTAACATTGGATTACTCTTGCCTCAGAGGCAGTGATTTAGGAAATTAAGTACGAAATGTAACGAAATAATTGAAAAGAAGAAAATGCCTCTGACTTGTTGGTGGGCCTGAGACATCACCCCAACAGCGAGGGTTCACCTGTATTTCTTGTTCATGGAATGTTTTTGAAACGTACCATCTCAGATTTCTTGAACGCAGCATGATTCTTTCCATTGATTTATTTCTTTTCGTATTTTAAATTGTGTACCATAACAGATTGCTGGATTTGGTGGTTCGTCCTGTTCCTTCACGCTCTGCAGCACGGGGTGGTAGCTCACATTCGCCATGCAGAGCTTCTACTTCATTCATGCCATCCAGCCCACTGAAACCAAATACGCATGGTTCCGTCTCACAAAAGAAGTTTTCAGGAGCATCAGAGCTGAATTTACTAGAGACTCCTCTTGTGGTTAAGGTTCGTACTGTAAAAAAACGGTAACAACCAACCAAACAAAAAGCCTGTAAACTTTGTTTAAAATGAAACCACCAGAAAAGTCTTTAGAAACAAACACTGATTGGTCTCGAGGAATGGAAAAAGGTTTTCGGTGTCCCAGACTTCAGATGAAGTTAAATAGGCTGTCAGTTAGTTAGCTCATCTCGGCTTTGGGAACAGAAATCTCAGAAATGGAGCATGTGATTGCGTACACTGAATACTCTGTTCTCTGTCCCTTAACCGCATAAACTTTTCTTTGTAGGAGAGAGTACATTGTATGTTTCTAACTTTACATTCAGTGGTGATGTGAAAGGAAACGCAGTATTTCGCTGTCCTCAGTTTTGTCTCACTCAGTTGGAAGTTAGTCTGTTTGGTAATTAATAATGCATTAACAGACTTTTTTTAACTCTAGGTCATTGAAGATAGTGCGGGTAAGGCACAAACCTCAGAAGCAGCACCTGAAGCATCACCATCTAGTGAACTACATCCGTCAGGCAATCTTCAATACAGCTATAATACCACAGAGCAACAGTTTCCATGGGATTTGCCTGCTAACCAAGATGGTGAATGTGATGCAGCTGAGGGAGATGGAGAGCAGAGTAATTTTCCTTTAGTCTTGGAAGGAGAAGGTGGTGAAGCAGAGATGGGAGACCCTACACTGTTAAATGCTTCTAAACCGTCTGGCACAACAACAGGGGAAAAACCTGTGAACAGTTTAGGAAATACTGAAAACCAAGAACATGTGACAAATTCAGTGTCCCCTGTAACTAGTGATCAGGAATCTCAAAATATTGCAGAGTCACTCCCATATGTGCCTGAACCCCTTAAGGTAGCTTTTGAGAACATATTGTATGTAATCAAAAGCACAAGAATTAAAGAATTGACATCTGGAGTTGTAGAACAATCTATTCATGAAACCACAGGCAGAAAGGAAACTAGATCCCAGAAGGCAAAAGCTCCCTTACCAACTGTGCCAGAAGAAGTGGAAGATGAAACCAGCACACGTCAAGTAGAGCATGCCGTCACTCCTAGAAGACGCGCAAGGGGACAACTGACTACCAGTCAAAGTATTCCATCGGCAGGCCATCAGCAACTACTGAAGACAGCCAAACCCGTTTTGTTAGGGCTGTCTCCTAGGAGAAGTACCAGGCAAACAAAAGAAGCATCTGAGTCTTCTAGCCTTCAAACAGAAGAAAATGCTCAAGTTGATGAGCACATACCTGTGATTCCTGTTACTCCTAGGAGAGGTAGGAAGCCTAAACGGGCCAATTCAGAAAAAGTAGAAAGCAGACATTCTGGAGGGATTCTCCAGATCCGCGTGTTTTGAGTAAGACAGGTCAAAACATTTGCCTGTCCTGTTTTAGACGTCTTGTAGTTGGAGAAGAAATCCAGGGTGCTTTTCCTTAGAAATAATGCTAAGGTCCTAATCATTAAAGAATAACCGTATAAAGAAACTTTGTCGTTGCTGGACTGTGGTACAAAGAGTTCTGTACAATTTCCGTAGTCTGGAAGCATTAGAGGGCAGTCAGTATAGCTCTTGTTTGGCCTGAGCTAGCAAAATTATCCCAGTCCTGCATGCTGTCTGCAAAGGTAATTGCTGGATCTGGAGGAAGCAGACAGTAGAAACAAAGAAGAGGAGGAGGATGTTTCTAGAACGGAACCTGTTGAGATAAAAACAGGTTAGCAAGCAGTTGGGTTTCAACGCCACCAGTCAATCTCTAGAGAAAAGAACAAGCAAGGACCTTAGCTGCATTCTTGTAGAAGAGGGGAAATGGAGTCAAGAAAGGAAAGGAGCGTTGCTGGAATGAGACAGGTATCCAAAGAGAAATGAGAAAACTTGCTACCGGATTTTAAGAAGGAGGGGTGTTTTCTGAAGTTTTTATGTGTTAGGTCCGTAACATACCAAGTTTAGTTTGTAAACAGAATATCAATGGCCATTTTGTTTTCTTGACTGAAATTACGCATCAGACTTCTTGTTTTACTGGAAAGAAGACTTCAGACCTCCTGTGCATTTGAAGTCTTGGTAGCATTATTTTGTTAGATCACTATCGTAGGTGAAATGTGTAAAGGCTCACTGTAAAATCATATGATCATTTTAAAAGAAGTGATGTTAAGTGCAACAGGGAAGTCATCCTTCTGTCTGTTTTTGTAGGATTTGTGGAAGAATCAAATGCTGACTGTCTTACCCTTCCTGAGGATGGTAAATTGGTGTTTAAAGCTGCTGAGGCTGCTCCTTTGGGGACTGCACGTGAAGGGTAAGTTTATAAAACAGATACACCGTTGGGTTCACACAACATGTAACTGCTGGCTTTCCTGTGTTTGAAAACTATGATTGCGAGCCGGTATTGCTTCTTTCCTGTGTTCTGATATACAACGGCTTTTCGATTCCTTTCTGGCTGTGAACAGAACTAATTTGGCGTGAACAGAAGTCAAATTGACTAGCTGTCCATTTGAACCTTTTTTCTGAAATCATTGCAGACCCCCAAGTACAGTGATAAAGATTTCATTCAACAGGCTATATGAACCTTTGAACGGTTTGAGGGTTACTAAGCCGATACTGTGAACAGAAGCCCTGCTTTTGTCTGAAAATGGTGTAGCTAAAAATTACACCTGAGATTTCTGTAACGTTAGTGAGTTTATCTGGGGGCTTTGGATACTTTCTGGCAGTATTTTAGACACTTAATTTCTATTTTCTGTGTGTGCTCCATTAGCATCTCCTTGCTTATGGAAAGGGAAGCAGTTTTCTCACCAGATACTTTAAAAGCTGCAAGTGCTTAGCGAGAAAGACAAACTGTTAGCAATGAAACAACCCTTGATTTCAAGTGGTAACATACCCTGGTACAAACTTTTGTTCGGTTTGTTCTAAACCTCCAATAGAGCCGTTGCACTCTTTCTACAGAAGACAAATGGTATCTTGTTCTTCAATATTGCTCTGTTGTTATGTTATTATCTAGTGTTAGATAGCCGGGAAGAATGCTAAGGACTTGATTCATTGCATAAGAATGAGTCACAAATTGAATGCAGATATGTTGCTAAAGGAATTTCTGATTTTTCTTAATTTTTTCTGTTTTGAAACATGAAGATTTTACAGTGAGAAAGCAACTTGTAAAGCTCTTCAGGGTTTGTTTTGAAGCTTACTGACGACTGTCTCTCTCTCTGTTCATGAAGTGAAACACACCACCAGGAGTCCAAAATGTCCTCTGCATCAGAAGAAAAAGCCATACCAGTTGCAACAAACCCACAGCTTTTCTGGATCCCATCACAGGGTGATAGCTCACATTCGCCATGCAGAGCTTCTACTTCATTCATGCCATCCAGCGTACTGAAACCAAATACGCATGGTTCCGTCTCACAAAATGAAAAAATTCATGAAACCACAGGTAGAAAGGAAACTAGATCCCAGAAGGCAAAAGCTCCCTTACCAACTGTGCCAGAAGAAGTGGAAGGTGAAACCAGCACACGTCAAGTAGAGCATGCCGTCACTCCTAGAAGACGCGCAAGGGAACAACTGACTAGCAGTCAAAGTATTCCATCGGCAGGCCATCAGCAACTACTGAAGACAGCCAAACCCGTTTTGTTAGGGCTGTCTCCTAGGAGAAGTACCAGGCAAACAAAAGAAGCATCTGAGACTTCTAGCCTTCAAACAGAAGAAAATGCTCAAGATGATGAGCGCATACCTGTGATCCCTGTTACTCCTAGGAGAGGTAGGATGCCTAAACGGGCCAATTCAGAAGAAGTAGAAAGCAGCCATTTTGATGGGCAAACATCGCCCGTCAGTACGCAGTCCGTAGCTGTTACTCCAAGAAGTGGATTAAAAAGAGCAAAGGAAGCCGCATCTGAGCTCATGGAAGTGGCTAATGAGGAAACTTCTCTTGCTGGAGGTAGCATTATTGCTTCTGCTGCTTCCAAAATGACTAGAGGAGGAAAACGTTCAGCAGGAGATCAGGGAACTGGCCAGAATGACACTGATCATGAGACAAAAATGGCAGTCCGTCCCAGCAGAAGAGCAAGAAAACGGGAAATCATTCTTTTACAGTTTACTGAAAATATTGTCAAGGATCAAGAGGTGCAGCCTAGTGACCACCTCCTTTTTCCTGTGCCAACTAAGAGAGGCGGAAGAATAAAGAGGAGTTCATTGGAAGCTTCAGAAAATTCTGACCTTGATCTGTGTAAACCATTGCTGCCTCAAACAGAATTTCAACTTCCTGTCACTCCTAGAAAAAGTGCTCTGAAGAGGGCACACAATCTCTTGGCAGGCACAGAATCTGTCTTTACTCAGGAAGACATACGTTCAGGAGGGAGAGCGGAAATCTGTGATACTCCTAAGAGAAGAACAATAAGTGTTCCACATGCTAAACCAGAAAAAATGGCTACTCATGAGCAAACACCCGCCCGGACGGCTGGGGACTCAAGCACACCCAGGAGTACAGGAGGGACAGGGCGGTGCGGCAGAAAGAGACGCTCAGTATTGGAGGAGAGCACAGGGGAGGAGGCCTTCCCCCAAGGACCTGGTGGCAATCCTTTGCTGCCTAAATCCACCAGGATGTGCTGAAATACTTAGAATTTTAGCAGATCGTATGGCAAGAATATGCCCAGTGTGCAAACAAGGCCGCAGATAGCTAAGTAGTTTAATTCCCCCGTCAGAAGTTCCTTTTGTTAGGAATTGTTCCATTGTTAGGCAATGCTTGTAACCTGTTAGCCTAGGCCAAAGGGAAAATACTACGAAAAAAATAGAATTTCAAGTAATAAGCTAGCATTTGTTTCTTATTTGGTTTGTACTTTTGTCTTCTATGCAAAACTTGCAGGTTTCCATTCCAGAAATGCTTTTTTCACCAAAGTAGTCAAGGTACTGAGTCTCTTTGATAGGCTTGGCAAGAACTGTACCATGGTTCCTTTTGAATTAAAGCTGTTCCTAAAAGAAAACGCATTTTCCAGTGCACTGTGCTATGCGGCTGACCGGTATGTGAGGTAGAGGGAAGAAGGCATGTGATGGTTACTGATCCGTCCCTTCGTTCAGGTCACTTCCTCCTTGGCTCTGTTATCACCTCGCATGGTTCCAGAGCAGGCTTCTCCCACAGCAGTCATGGATGCCCTGGCCCCCTCCCAGAACAGAC
This sequence comes from Gavia stellata, assembly GCF_030936135.1. Taxonomy (NCBI): domain Eukaryota; kingdom Metazoa; phylum Chordata; class Aves; order Gaviiformes; family Gaviidae; genus Gavia; species Gavia stellata. The sequence goes on along the minus strand of NW_026776712.1, from coordinate 159,596 downwards.
TGGAATCATTCCCAGTCCAAACTGGATCCGCTTGCCCCCTCCCAGGACAGACTGGGATCATTCCCAGTCCAAACTGGAGCCCCTGGCCCCCTCCCAGGACAGATTGGGATCATTCCCAGTCCTAACTGGATCCCCTGGCCCGCTACCAGGACAGACTGGGATCATTCCCAGTGCAAACTGGATCCCCTGGCCCACTCCCAGGATAGACTGGGATCATTCCCAGTCCCAGCTGGACCCCCTGGCCCCCTCCCAGTACAGAGTGGGCCTTGACCCAGTCCAAACTGGATCCCCTGGCCCCCTCCCAGGACAGACTGGGATTATTCACAGTCCAAACTGGATCCCCTGGCCCCCTCCCAGGACAGACTGGGATCATTCCCAGTCCAAACTGGATCCCCTGGCCCCCTCCCAGGACAGACTGGGATCATTCCCAGTCCAAAATGCATCCCCTGGCCCCCTCCCAGGACAGACTGGGACCATTCCCAGTCCAAACTGGAGCCCCTCGCCCTTTCCCAGGACAGACTGGGATCAATCCCAGTCCAAACTGGATCCCCTGGCCCCCTCCCAGGACAGACAGGGATCAATCCCAGTTCAAACTGGATCCGGTGGCCTCCTTCCAGTACAGACTGGGATAATTCCCAGTCCAAATCAGATCCCCTGACCCACCTCAGGACAGAATGGGCCATGTCCCAGTCCAAATTGGATCCCCTGGCCCACTCCCAGGACAGACTGGGATCATTCCCACTCTAAACTGAATCCCCTGGCCCCCTCCCAGGACAGACTGGGATCAATCCCAGTCCAAACTGGATCCCCTGGGCCCCTCCCAGTATGGACTGGAATCATTCCCAGTCCAAAGTACATCCCCTGGCCCCCTCCCAGGACAGACTGGGAGCATTCCCAGTCCAAACTGGATCCCCAGGCCCCTTTCCAGGACAGAATGGGCCCTGTCCCAGTCCAAACTGGATCCCCTGGCCCCCTCCCAGGACAGACTGGGATCATTCCCAGTCCAAACTGGATCCCCTGGCCCCCTCCCAGGAGAGATTGGGATCAATCCCAGTCCAAACTGGATCCCCTGGCCCCCTCCCAGGACAGACTGGGATCATTCCCAGTCCAAATCAGATCCCCTGACCCACCTCAGGACACAATGGGCCATGTCCCAGTCCAAATTGGATCCCCTGGCCCACTCCCAGGACAGACTGGGATCATTCCCACTCCAAACTGGATCCCCTGGCCCCCTCCCAGGACAGACTGGGATCAATCCCAGTCCAAACTGGATCCCCTGGGCCCCTCCCAGTATGGACTGGAATCATTCCCAGTCCAAAGTACATCCCCTGGCCCCCTCCCAGGACAGACTGGGAGCATTCCCAGTCCAAACTGGATCCCCAGGCCCCTTTCCAGGACAGAATGGGCCCTGTCCCAGTCCAAACTGGATCCCCTGGCCCCTCCCAGGACAGGCTGGGATCATTCCCAGTCCAAACTGGATCCCCTGGCCCCCTCCCAGGATAGACTGGTGTCGTGGTTTGAGCCCAGCTGGCAACTAAGCACCACACAGCCGCTCGCTCACTCCCCCCCTGCCCCAGTGGGATGGGGGAGAGAATAGGAAAAGTAAAAGCGAGAAAACTCGTGGGTTGAGATAAAAACAGTTTAATAAATGAAATGAAGTAAAATAATAATAATAATAATGATAATAAAAATTGTAATGAAAACAACAACAAACAAGAAAGGCAAGTGATGCAAATGAAAACAATTGCTCACCACCCTCCGACCGATGCCCAGCCCAAGCAGCGGTCCCCCGGCCAGCCTTCCCCCTAGTTTATATACTGAGCATGACATCATATGGTATGGAATATCCCTTTGGTCAGTTGTGGTCAGCTGTCCCGGCTGTGTCCCCTCCCAACTTCTTGTGCACCCCCAGCCTACTTGCTGGCGGGGCGGTGTGAGAAGCAGAAAAGGCCTTGACTCTGTGTAAGCACTGCTCAGCAGTAACTAAAACATCCCTGTGTATCAATACTGTTTTTAGTACAAATCCAAAACACAGCCCTATACTAGCTACTATGAAGAAAATTAACTCTATCCCAGCCAAAACCAGCACAACTGGGATCAATCCCAGTCCAAACTGGATCCCCTGGCCCCCTCCCAGGACAGACTGGGATCATTCCCAGTCCAAACTGGATCCCATGGCCACCTCCCAATACAGACTGGGCCCTGTCCCAGTCCAAACTGCATCCCCTGGCCCCCTCACAGGACAGACTGGGATCATTCCCAGTCCAAACTGGAGCCCCTGGCCAGGGGGCACACGTTTGAAACGGAGGTCTCGCCAGCTTGTGTTCTGCTGGCACTGGCACTGGACAGGTACGTCTTTGTGTAACACCACCACCCCCAAAAAAAACCCCACTCCCCCCTGAAACTGAAGTCCAGTTCTGGACCCCTTGTGTGTCTTTTAGCGGCGAGTCATTTTCTTTCAGGCGACGTGGATCCAGACGTATATCCTGTGTCACTTCACTGTTGAGTGCACAGACTTCTTGTAAACCTCAGCTGCTCAGGTCACATCCTCTGTCGGTGTCGGAATAAGAATTTCAGGTAAGACGGATTGATGTCTGCGTGCTGCTGGGATTGTATTTGGGAGATCACAGACGGCCTTCAGCTTTGAGGATCAAATGTAACCATGATTCTAAACGAGAAGTAGAAATACCTTGTATATATTTGTACTGAACAATAGACTACAACACAGATCCTGAACACATGAAAGGGAATGTTAGAAGTTATCATCTCATCTGACCATGAGGAAAATGTTTGTAGTACTTGCGTTACAAAGAGAAGAGCTGCTGATGCCTCTGCTGAGGGAAAGCGGGGGGAACACAACTCGATGTTCTAGACAAGTCAAATGTTTTGGTCTGAATGCGACAATACGGATAATCGTGGTACTCAAAGCATTCGACAGATTTTTCTAAATAGGCTCAAGGCCTTGTAACTGTCCTGTGCTCTCACTGACTCACTTACTCTGAATCTTTGAGAACTGAGTGGCTTTAGGTTGCACAGTATTTGAACAAATATTACTGCCTAAGACTAGATTAGTCTGAGAAGCTGTGCTTACCTGAAACATGTCATTAAAGAGTTTAAAAACCCCTTTGCTTCCTGCCTGATGAAGAATGTCTGCTTTTGCTTTTTTATCAAAGTTTTTCTAAATACTTCACCGTTTCCCATGGGAGATCATAGTGACCGCTGCAGGAGAAAATGACTTGTTATGGCTGACCTGCAACTCTAAATGTACTCCTGGTAGAGGCCACTATGGTAGAGCACAAGTTAGAGCCGAACACGGAAGTGGATTTCTTGTCACTTTGTCACTTGCAGCTTCCTGCGCTACCATGGCCATTTACCACACTGCAGTGGTTACCAGCAGGGGCATCACCACAGAACAGTGGTGCACACCGCTCCTTTCTGAGGAAGGTTGATGTTGTGAACGTAGGGGAGCGATTTAACCACTTACTTCCATTGGTAAATTCGTATTTCTAGCAGAAATTCTTTTATTTCCTACAGTTAGGGAAAAAAATCCTCCCACCTTATACTCGTTACATAGGTAGTATAACTGAAAAAAATTTGCATCCTCCTGTTCATAAAGCTACTGTGAAAACTCAGTTCAGTTAACAGCACTTCTCAAATGCAATTTTTGTACACTTACTATATGTATTTACAGTGGAATTCCTCTCGGAAAAGTGTGCAAGGTAAATATGCAGTAGAAGGCAACAGTGCTTTAATGAAGAGGAAAAGTTAATGTCTGGGGGAAGGAAAAGTGTGTAGGAAGAGGGGAGTCCCTGTGGTTCTTAGGTGCCGCTCAGAGCTTCGGTGAATACCTTCTCCATCTTCTGCTGTGTGGATGCTATTATCCCTGAATTCATGGGTTGTATGGATTTCCTGTCTTGTGACAGATGAGTGAAGGCAGCAAATTCTGTGCCTGAGCCTTAGTCCCTGTGCATACAGGTGTTGTAAATACTCTGATTTTCTAAAATAATCAAAATATGATCATATAGAAAGGTTAAATTTGATTAATAAATAAAATAATAAAATACAAAGGCATAAGTTAGGATTTTTCAGTTAGAAACAATAACCATAGGAACCTCACCAGGGAGTCGCTGTTCCATACCAAGGAACTAACAGTAACGAGATGCAACGATGAAGAATTGAATAGAAAAGTCTTGTTTGAGTCCTGTGACAATGTGACCTGATATGCACCAGTGATGCTGCTTGGAAAATTCCTTACCTTTCCCACCTTGATTCAAATATCAAGAATGCCAATCAATAAATATTAATAGAAATAACCACTGATTGTTTTAAGGATGGATATTGGTAGAATAGTATAATCCAGAGAGCGATTAATAAAAATTAAATTATATATATTCTGTATGAAGGTAACTAGGTATGAATTATCTGTGATTTAATCATAAACTAACTGTTGAATAATGTAGCATCATGAATAGGTAGAATTTGCTTGTCAAGACAATGATAAGTTGTAGGCCTGATCAGTAAACCGAGGAAAACTTAGGAAGATTCCAAGAATGGGATTTCACAACCAAGCTCAGCATGCACAAAGATGGGGTTCAACTAAAGGACACCATGAGGAAGACTATGGACGACCACCAGAGGACCTTGGATGACCACCTGTGTACCTGAAGGCGCATGCGTCACGAGCATTTACATATATTAATGAGTTCTCGGAAACGGTATGAGTATGTTAATTGTTTATTGGAAATGTGATGAATATGTATACTTTGATTGTAAATAACTTTTGTAGCAGAGAAACTAAGCACGCACACGAGGTGGAGTGATCCCCTGTGCGTCCAGCGCTGCAATAAAGAAGTGTCTGCTCACCTACATACAGTGTGTAGGTGACTTTTTATATTACAGATTTGTAACACAGGGAACAGTGAAGTTGTAAAAGAATGGGAAGGGGTGGGGGGAGCTATCGGCCTAGATCATCTCTGCCTAGAAAAACAGAAATTTTAACTAAGTCATAAGTAGGTTCTGACACAAGTTTTGTTTAAAAGAGAAGTAACTGAGCAAGCAAGACAGTAAGAATTACCTTCTTTGTAAGGTGTTGATGAAAGGTTGGGTGGAGCCAGACAAACTCCACTATTTCATCTGTTGGATAGCATTGCCCTCATCTGACCTAGGCACAGATCTCAATATGGGACACGGAGAATTCGTGGTTTGATGGTCACAGTGACATCTCATTGGGCACACGGAGACTGCATGCCTCTCGGCCGGGTTAAACGAGGCCTTCTGGATGTCTGTTAAATGCCAGGAAGACTGATACTCTCCTGGCAGTGCAGAAATGAGAAGTTGCAAGCTTCTGGAAGATTGCATTGGGTTAAAGATGAGGTCACTTGCATCTTTAATGCAGCGTGGATGCGGCAGAGCGGCTGGCCTGCGTGTCCACAGACCGGCTGGAGCCTTTTTCTCTGACTGAGTGCTTATGCTCGGAGCTGAAATGAGGTGTTCTCCGGGTCCTGATGGTTCCTTATGCCCTGACACAGTGCCCCTCCAGCTCTGCCTGTGCCTGATAGCTCAGCTGAGATGGGCCATTTTGTATAGCTTTGCTACAAGAAAACACTCACACATGTTTAATATTTTTAACGTGCTTTACTGAACTTGTGATTATAAAGGCAATTTACAATAAAGCAATTAAATAAACAATAAGTTAAAACACCATACATTTATACAAAGTATTTCAAAGGGCTCAAATGACTATCAGGTTCCAACTCATTAAGACTTTAAAACAACATCAATCTTCAAAGTGTATCCACACCTATACTTAGCATTGTAACATGTTTGAAGACTCCCATCAACGATTAAGAGCACTGCATGAGACAGGCATGAATGATGTGCTTGAAGCTTCCTGGGAAATACGGGTTTTACCTCTAAATTGAATTGACTCTTTGGACAACAAATTGTAAACACTAGCAGCCTTTCTGGAGTACATGAGTGATACCCTTAGTGGGAACCAGTCTCCACGTCCCTCACTTAACACTGTAGTTTCACAAATGTTTCAGGTTAGTGCTGCCTAAAGACATGCCCCACCTTTCTCCGGCCATCTGTTCCCATGCGCATCTCGTGCTACCCTTGAGCCAGCGCAAAGCACTTGTACGTTTGCTCAGTGAACCGGCCAGGGAAACTGATTGAGCTTCAAGCTAATTCAGCAAACAAACATGGCAGAGCGCTAGCTGTAATTCTGCTTGATTTCCCTGGTCATGTTCACTGTGCAGATGTGCTGGCACCAGAAAGACATCAGCACAGGGGAGAGACACAGTGCCTGGGAGCAGGAAGACTATTTCTGTAGGCAGCAGTACTGTTAAAAACACCAGTTAAAACCATCTTGTGGAACTACAGGGTTCAGCTTTTTCATTTTGAAACAAGAAATGTGTTTTCGAAACAATTTATAGCGCCGATCAAATAGTCAGGAGCAAAATAGTGGACTATCAGAATAGACAATAACTTTTTATGATCTCTCTCACCCCTCTTTCTCTCTGCCTCAGCCAGCCGGTGCCCGGGGATGGAGTGGACTTCAGGTTTTCATCTCGAAGGGTGTATGGTGTAGAGTGCAGGGCCACCAGGCCGCAAACACGAAGCAATGCTCCAATACTGTAAACGGGATCTGTTCCTCCTCTCCGAGTATGGAAAGCCCACAGGATAGTTGGTACAACAGGGGCTGCTACAGTATCTCTTCTTTATTCCTGTCTTGACATACCCAAAGGCTTCATCATCATGAGGTTCTGTAAAATCACGTTCCTTCACGAAATGGTTTTCATTAACTCCGTGCTCCACCTTCCTGCATGGAGACTCCATAGGTGACAAAAGGATGGCAGCGTTTAGATGACTTGGAGTTAAGTCCACTACGATACCAGAGTCACTGAACCTTCCAGGAGAAAATTCACCCAGTTCCTTCAGTGAAGACGGTGGGCTTAGAGGACAGGCGTCTTGAGCTCTGAAGATGTTTTGAATGAGCTGCTCCACATCTAGGCTAGATGCCACCACGTCAGTCTGGATGGCCTGTTCCACCATCATGTTGCTGACTTTCTCCTCCTCCTGGAAAGAAGTTAGTTTCTCATCCAGAACACTTTCAAGCATCTCTTGATTCACAGCAGAACTGGAGGGAGCTGGATCACTCAACTCAGAGGTTATGGTGGTGAAACTGTCTTCACAGGAATCAGTCCCGTTAGCTGTGCCCTCATTAAAAAGCAGCCCACTATCTGCCACCTCCTTCAGAGCTTGGTCCTCTGTGGTGAGGCTGTCTGGCATTGTGGCACACACCACCAACGGCTTCCCCTCTGAGTCACGCCTGTGCTCCAGGCACTGCTCATCTCTCACAGAGCTGCTCTGAGCCATCTCCATGCTCTGCAGCAAAGATTCCAGTTTCTTGTTTTCAATGCTAATGTCTATGAAGTATTGCTGCATTTTTTTGTCTTTCTCAGCCAAGCTGTTTTTCATGCTTTCAATAACCTGCTTGAGTTGTTTAACTTCCCTTCTTGCTTCCAAGGCGGCCAGCTCTGCCTCCACACGATGACACTCTTCCTCAACCCAGTCTTCCTTCATCCGTCCCAGCTGAGCTTTGAGTTCTTCTATTTCCATTTCCCTGTAGCAAAATAAAAAAGTTACAACGCTTCTGCTGACCGGTCAGTTAAAGAGTCAACGTGAGGCTCCACTGCACTGGGATGGCTATGCTGCGGAGATGCTCCAAGAAAGAAGCAAGCTTTTCCATGCAGCACTTGCTGCTGCCTTCGACGGAGCTGGCAGAGATGTAAGTCGGCTGCCCAGACACGCCGGCTGATTGCTAACTAGAGTCACCGACCTCGCCACACAGCCAGCAGCCTTGTGGGCTGTGCTCTGATCCTGGACATACTGAGGTGCAAGTGCTGGCTCTAGGTAAGGTCCAACCAGTGCAGCGCTTAACATCTCACCTACTGCCTCACTCTGGAGGAAATGGAAAGCTGGAGGCTGGAATGCTGCCCGGCAGAAAAGGACCTGGGGCTGTTGATTGACAGCCGGCTGAAGATGAGCCAGCAGTGTGCCCAGGTGGCCAAGGCGGCCAACAGCATCCTGGCCTGTATCAGAAATGGTGTGGCCAGCAGGAGTAGGGAGGTGATCATGCCTCTGTACTCGGCGCTGGTGAGGCCGCACCTCGAATGCTGTGTTCGGTTTTGGGCCCCTCACTACAAGAAAGACATTGAGGTGCTGGAGCATGTCCAGAGGAGGAAGGGCAAGGAAGCTGGTGAGGGGTCTGGAGCACAAGTCTGATGAGGAGCGGCTGAGGGAACTGGGGATGTTCAGTCTGGAGAAGAGGAGGCTGTGGGGAGACCTTATCGCTCTCTACAGCTACCTGAAAGGGGGTTGCGGAGAGGTGGGTGTTGGTCTCTTCTCCCAGGTGACTAGTGACAGGACTAGAGGAAATGGCCTCAAGTTGCGCCAGGGGAGGTTCAGGTTGGATATTAGGAAAAACTTCTATACTGAGAAAGTGGTGAAGCATTGGGACAGGCTGCCCAGGGAGGTGGTGGAGTCACCATCGCTGGAGGTGTTCAAGGAATGTGTGGACGTGGCATTGTGGGACACGGTTTAGTGGGCATGGTGGTGTGGGGTTGATGGTTTGACTAGCTGATCTCACAGGTCATTTCCAACCTTAATGATTCTGTGATTCTGTGAAATGAGGAACTGCTGCCTGGATGCGTCCCCTGTGCCTGCCAGCAGCTCATCACGTACAGCCAGAGCCAACACTGGCCTCAGACAGCAGGAGGGCTCGGGGCTGCAGGCATCTGGCTTGCTTTGCACCCACCCAGCCCAGCGTGGAGCCAGAGGCTGCTGCCTTGACTTGCAAGCAAGTGGGGAGAGGGGGCCCTTACTGAGATCCAGCCCTCCCAGATGCAGAGGTCGGGCTATCCCGAGCTGGTCCAAGGGGTCCCTGGGACTCTGCCTTGGGGCTCCACTCAAACACCCCTTTGTGCCCGCTTGGGCTGTGTGTGCTGGAGAGCCAGCTCTCAGAGTGCAGCTTTAGTAAAAGAGATGACAGAGAGGACGTCTGTTGCTGTGGAATGCACATTGTCGCTTTTTTGCTCAGCATCCATACAAAGGGCTCTTGCGAAAAATTCAGTATCTAAGCGACAAAACCACAAGCAGGCACACTGGTTGGTCTAAGAGCTTTTCTTTCATTAGGGGAGAAGGGGGACAGCTGTAGTCATCTTTCACTGAATCAAGTAGAACAGGAGACTAAGGTAATAACATGCTTGCAAGTCGAAACTCTTATGTAGAAAAGGTCTCAATGCTAAATTAGACTGGTAAAAAATGACCCTTTAAAAACATTCTGCTAGGGAAGTTCAGAAAAGGGAAAAGAGGCAGCCATATTCATAACTAAACTGCATGGTACGTATTCACGGAGCATGCTATGAAACCTGAAATACCTGAAACGAACCTGATCAGATTGATCATATTTCAAATTTCTTAATGAAGACTTTATGTGGTCCAGAAGATTCCCACCCCTAAATGCTCCTGAATTAGTCTTTCTAATTCTGATTTCTGAAGTGAAATATACCTTTCTTTAAGTTTGCTCTCAGATTCCTTCAGCTTTGTTTTCCAATGCTGCACTGTAAGTTCCTTCTGCTGCAGAGGAGTCAAGCACTGCTCTGGATTTTCTGGCTTCACACTGTGATTGTCACCACAAGAAATGGTGACAAGAAAGAAAAATCAAACCATCACATAACATCGCTCCTACAGTTCGTAAGTCCTGGCAAAAAGAAAAACATCCCATACACTAATACAAAGCTTGACTCATTTGGGGCTCCTCACCGCCTGCACAAGTGACTCCCTCCGGCAAATCAAAGTACTTGAGGAAATGGCTGATTTGTGGCTATGTGCAAAATTTGCTATTTATTATACTTGTCTTCAGTGCAGGGAGACATTTAACTTTAAAACACCCAGCCAACCCCTCACCCTAAACAGGTGGTGTGCCCAAGGGCAGGCAGCCGGGCCACCGGCAAAGGCACCCAGCTGCAGACACGGTCAGGTGAGGTAGTGTAGGGACTGCGTTCAGCTCCACATGTGAGGTAGGAAGCTGAGCACCCTGAAACCTAGATTCATCCTGTCTGGCTTTAGGTGCATATCTGACATGCTTGGCTGTTGAGTTGCCTGAAAGAGAGAGAGAGAGAGAGAGAGGGCAACAGCAGCAGCGTGGTGGCAATTTCTTCTCTGCAATATGTGTTGCATGCTCTGACAGGTATCTGTTTTCTTTCCTGTACGGGAAACTGCACAGAGAGGTGCCTAAGGCTGGGCAGGGTGAATTTTCACCTGAGTGTATCATATTTTCTATACTACCCCATCCAAGACTCTCCAAAGCGAAAGGACCCTTATACAAAAGAACCAGTAAATCCACATGGGAATTGATGCCATGAAACCACATGAAGGAGCCTGCCTTGGAGTGAAAAACAACTATAAGGGGCTTTGACTAAAAGTAACCTTGAATTTTACAGTGCTGAAACAATAAAGCTTTTACAGGGGATGGAGCACCCTGTTGACTGGCGAGCCACCAATATGAGGAGTCACACCTATGCTGAGGAGCAAGTTGACCTGCACGGCAACCCAGACAGCCAATGCCACATTACCGTGCAGAGACAGTAAGTCAGTGTGCTGAACACTGGCATGCTGAAATAAAGACTTGCCTCATCACTGAGCTGCTGTCGCTTCCTTTGCATGAGCCTGGCTTGCTCCTGCTGGCTGAAGAAGCCCCGTAATTCTGGCGGACGTTAGCAGGACACAGCTGGCTTTTGCCCAGTCTTGACAAAGGGTCCTTTTCACGAGAAGCAGGTGGGCTGGCTCTGGACTTGTAGGATAAGGATCCATTATTCCGACCATAAGGGCCACGGCTGCAGGGGAAGCAACACGGTTAAGGCATATTGGATTATCCTCATCACGCAATCCATTATGTGTCTTATTTTACACACAAAGTTGTCTAAACACTAAAACAGACAGGTAACTGTGAGTGGCTGTGAAGAAAGTCAGTCCCAAAGTTATCAGCCACTGCACGTTCTTTCACTGACTGTGGGGCACTCAGTCTGAATTACGTGATCTAGGAAAACCTCAGCCATTTTCACATTTCTCAGTGGATAGCACGATTCCCAGTGACTCCATCAGATCATCCACGTTCCCTGAACCTCTGACTCCATTAAGTAATGAGAGAACTGCAGCCTGGACTAGTGCCAAAAGAACCACGCTTCAGCCTTTCCCAGCCAGGTCTGCATAGAGATGCCTGTCCACGGAGGTCTGCTGTAAGACTGCTTTCAAGCTCCTCAGCAAGCAGCCGGAAGGATCACAGCGTGCAGCGAAAACAGATTTTGGTTGAGCCACTGTTCTTTCCTGCCTTTGGCATACCGGCTGCTTCAGCTGCCATTGTCAGCTATTCACTTGCTTAGATATAGTTCAAAACCCACTGTGAGCAGTCTGAAAGAGTATTAAAAAAGCACAGCCTTTTCTTTCTTCCTTCCAGTTTCCCCTCATACATATCTACCTTTCTTTTCCCACTCTTGACTAAATAATCGGACTGTCAACTGTGTGCTTGACAGCAATTGGTATCGGCATTGCCTGACAGCTGCCAAAGGGCTGGGGTGCTCTGAGGACAGCTTCTCGAGGGGCATTCCTCACTTGCTTTGCCTTCTGCACTACTACGCTGCTAACTTCGTCCTCTCATGCCAGTTTTCTTCTAAACTGTAACGGAAGGGCTGGTTTCAAAAAAATATGGTAAAAGGCAAATCCAGACAGCAAAAGAGAAACCTTAAACATAAAAATTGAAATACCACAGAATTATGAAGCAAGCTCTCTTCTCAAAATCATCTGACTTGGTTTCCTCCCTTCTCCGAAAATGGAACCGTTTATAAGGAACAGGTGATGGAGTGGCTGCTGCAGACCTCCATCGCACTGCTGCCGTTTGGGTCATTTTATAACCATTTTACAATGAAGTGCAGGACTGTGGCTTGTGACAACGTGGAAACGTTTCACAGCGACTTAAGCCAAACAGTTAAAAGAGAACATATTGCAAAGGAGACATCTCTTTCCACTCGGTACAGTACAGCATCAACTCTTGTGTGAGGCAGAATTTGCCCAGACTGTGCGTAACACAGCCATGCATTTGAAGGAGCATTCTTACAGAGGACTTCTGTCCAATTAAGTAGGTCAGTATGCTCTAACGTAAAGTTACATTTAAATGCACAATAATCTATCAAATGACACATCATCTTACTGCAAGTAAGGTGATTTTAGGGCTTCATATTATATCTAGTATTGCTTTTTCCCCCAGCCAGTACTTTGACTTGTTAGATTTAACCTAGAGAGCACTTAAGTAACATTTATTTTTCCAACAGTCTCATGACACAGACAGGAAACTGCTCATTAAGCATCATTCTGCCAACCTCTGTACACTGGGGCAAGCTGCGACCTTGGAGACGTGTGTGCCTTAAGCACAGGGCTATCCCACTGCCAGTCCCAGCCTGCCTGCCAGCTCTTCCACAAAGGGCAGGAAACCAGTCCTGTCAGTTTGAACTCTTTGGTTTTGGTCTCCACACACAGCATTTGTATTTTTTTTTTCTTCTTTCTCATATCACAGGTCTCATCAACATAAGTACTGCCCGAGAGCACAGCATCACCCAAATTGTTTTACAACTCACAATACTGCTATTGTCTGTATTAGCTGCAAGACCTTACAGAGTAGTCTACCTCTGCACTAGTGACACCTGCACTATTCACGAAAGATTGCTTTGCTTACTTGAGAGAAAAAGAAGATCTTTTGCTTCCAGCAGCAGACACGTGGACTTCAGGCGCTGAAATACCGCCCATGCTGCCTGAAGAGCTGAAATCGGCTTCACTCCCTGGCAAGGAAAAGGGAAGAGTAAAAACATGATGATAACTCAAAGTCTGTTTTCAAAATAACAATGAATCACAAGCATCCTTCCTTTGTCCATCCTGTGTGCATTTTAGAAGTCGCATGAATTTTCAAACATCCCTGAGGACAAGCGCTGGGCTTGTTCCAGATTTTCAACGTGTCTTCAGAACCGGCACTTCAACAAGAGCAGAAAAAACATTTGAACACAAACCCCTCATGCTACAGAAGCCATTGTAGGACGCGGCCAGGAACATTTGTTGTGACAACCTGTTTGCTTTCTCACAGCCATCAGCACGTGAATGAGGCTGCTCACGTGGCTCCTTCAGAAGCCCAGTGATTCGGAACACACAATTGTGATGTCAAATGAGAACCAAAAATAGAGCGAAGGCATCTAAAACACAACCTCCCCAGGATTTAGATATCTAGGTACATAAATGCAAGTAAAATCCCAGTGTTTAAAGGGGCCAAATGTTCGAAATGCCACCACTATCTCTCTGCAAAGACCTGCTTAGGTCTTTATGGTCGAGCTTCCACTTTTGAGCCCAGTAACCACCACTTACCCCATGCTCTTATACCACAGTGGAATCAAATAAGTGAGATTTGCATGACTAAGATAAAGACATTTGCTTCGCTTTCTATGCCTACACATAAATAGAGATACATAAACAGAAGGAACATATAGACATATGCACTCAATACTGCTCAAAAAGTGTTAAAAGGAATCACTCTGAGGGAAACAAATACTTTTAGGGAAGTAATTTGGCCACCAAAAAACAAAGTTCAGCGAACACTGAAACTGTTTATGATTTGAAGTCAAACATGGCCAGAAAATGGAAAACCAGAATTTTCTGTTTTCTGTCTGAAATAACGCTTTCATTTTGAAAACTGTCAAATTTCTTTCTTCTTTTAAAAAGGGGTGAAAACATTAAAAAATCTCCCCAGTCATTCTAAAGATTTTAGGTTGAGTATCATCTCTGTTCAGTCTGAAACACAGGTTTTCTTTAATGCATTGATTTGGCAGCAAAGCCCCAAATCAGTTATTCCCATAGCTCCACTTTGAACATAACAGGGTGTCAGACAAAAAAAGAAATAGGGGATGTAAAGGAAAAGAGAACAGGGAATAATCTACCAATTCCTGAGTAAACATTGCTCAGAAAACAGTTCCAATCCCAGGATTCTCATTAAAAAGGCGTTAATAACCTGCAGGAATCCCCGAAAAGGTCAACAAAAATGGTAACACAATTACAGGGCACTGTTTAGGAAGGGAGATGATGGGAACTTGTGTGTTCTAAGATAAAAAGAAATACTGGCAACACAGGGAGGAGGAACACAGCTGGAAAACTGTAGAGGAACTGTAGAGAAAACCAGGTAACAGCAACACAGGATTCTGGCTGCGATGCGTGTTATTTCATGAAAAATGACTTGAGATAAAATCTGATGGTTGGTGGGAGTTGTGCATAGTAAAATGTAGCTGGAGTAGGTTCAGAATACTTTAACCAGGGAATCAGAAAGCTATTTTAAACGTTGGCATAAATAATAAAGATTGTAATTTAAAAGCAGAGCACAAAAAAAGTATCTCCCAAGGGAAGATTCATAACGGTCTCTTTCATATGCACAGTATTTCTTTCTGTGGAGGTGAAACGAGCTAAAAGTCACAGAAAACAGTCAGAAAGAGCAGAAAATTTGCTGCAGTAAATACCCAAATTGCAAAGCATGTTCTAGCTTGACCTCACGCCTATTTTAAAACAAAGACTTAAGAGTGCGCAGTGTGTGTAGCATTGGCTTCTCTTTTTTGACTCATCTTCCAGACTACTTGAATATACAAAAAGGAATTTTTTTGACTAAAGATCACAGCTATTGCCATCTTCCATACCTGCCTCAACTCTGACCTTGAAACCCCAGGGCCCTTCTTACGCCAGAACTCAGCCATCTTTTCCAGATGCAGGAGCACGTCCCCACAATCCCCACGAGACCTGCATCTCTGCCAAAAGGCATGTGGAGCTAAAAGATGAATTGGCTGGCATGGGTCTCACCCTGTCCAGCAGCCCGGCGGCTCAGGCGCTCCCTGCAAAAGTCCCATCTCTGCATCCCCTACTCACTCAGCTTTGCAGTCAGAGCCGTGGCTTTCTCATGGACCAAGCGCAAGGCTAAGCTCGAGGTGGCAGGCATCCTGAGGCGAGAACCTCCCTTTAACGGTGGGCATCCCACTCTCTGTAAATCTGGAGCAGTATCGAGACAATTAATGGGCCAGAGAGAGAGAGAGAAAGGAGTTATGGTGTGCCTGCTGGGAACTCGGCTTCAAACCCCCAACAAAACAGTTACTAAATTCTACGAAGGGGAACAGCTTCCCTGGGAGCAGACTCCCCGCATCCCCTCAGCCTACCCAGCAGACTGCTATTAGGGTGCCCTTCTTCTCTGTCCTCAAGTCCATCCTACACACACATCTAAATAGAAGTTTCTTTTCCCTTTACTGAACTAAGTAACAGGCATCTCCTTTTTTTTTTTTTTTTTTTTTTTTTTCCCCTTCTGTGAGGAAGGAGATAAGTACCTAACTGCAGAAGATTTGTGCCCGACACCCTGAATTGCAGGTGGCCTGTGCCACCAGCCCAGGGCTGAGCAGTTCATTATTTAGGACAGATGGGACTCAGGCTTTTGCCTTTTACTTGCCCATTCCTCCTTTGTAACTTGCTGACTTCTTTTTTGCATCCTCCATTTTCGCTGTGACGTCTGGGCGCTTGCTACAGCCTAAGAGTCTTCTGAACAAAAGGAGAGACGTGTCTTGAGAGGCCACAGCCCAACCACTAATTGTCAACATCTCCACTAAGCAACGGCAACCATCATTTTTTAGAAGGGGGCGGCTCATAAAATTTGCGACACAGAATTAAAAGATCACTTTTCTAGGCCACTTGAATTCAACAGAAACTTGTAGATTTGCATTCAAACATACAAAACACTTCAAAGCCAAAACTGTAAGTGCTACTTAGCTTACTCTCCTTTGAAAGAAATGCTTGGCTATTTGAACATCTTTTCCACATCCATTCAACTAAATTTGTTTAAATTCAAACTTTAAATTGAAGAACTATAAAAATCCAAACTAAAGAAAATAGCGCTATGCTAATAATTTTTATCTAACACTTAAAGCATCTTTTGCTCAAAATATTTATATTCCGATTACATTCCAGAATTATCTCTCGGATGTTACGGAGCACCTTTTTCACTTCAGTGCCATTTAGTTAGCTTATGTTCTAAAAATACTTCATGCCTGCTGACTAACAAAATTCATGATGCGAAATGAGATACAGAAATTTCCCTGTGCAATGCTAGGCGCCTTGGGCAGCGGTCCTCAGAAACAGGACAAACAGAGAGTGCCTAAGCTTATCAGGGATGAACAGAAGAGGAAAAGGCATCTAATAAGACCTACTTGAAAGATCCAAGCGTGATCTTCAAACACAAACTTTCTTCTGCAGCTGAATGTCCAAGACTGACTTTCCTTTCTGTTAAACAAAAAAACCCCCAAAACCCTAAACAAACAAAAAAGGAGAGATGAAAGAGACAGTGACTGTACTTGGCTTCCATAAGGGCTAACAGCAGAGCTGTCAGAGACCTGATGAGGACCACAGGAGACTGGGGTGGGATTCATCTGACTAAACACGAATGTCTCTAACGTAGACACCCGCGTCTGAGCCAACCTCGGTCCCATTTTTAGACAACGGAGAGTTACTCAGTAGAACCAGTGAGTTCAAGGCACTGCTTACCTTATCCTAAAGTAAATGCTTACATATTTGGGCAGAAAGACCGCACACTAGAGTCACTGATTTTATTTGTTATATCTCCTTTAAAACAAAATAGGACCTCAGTCCACTTCTGCAGGCGGAGGCAATTACGGCTACATTACAGATACACAGCTGAGGTCAGACAAATGACAGTCCATCTCTGCTCTATCCAATTTGGCTCAAGACCGTGAATGTACATCTCCCTCACCTCCCAAACAGCTCCCGTAACCCCCAGAAGAAGGGAAATGGCAGATTCACCTCTTAAAGCTGTTCCACTTAGGAAGTGGAAAGAGAGCCAGTCCCCACCCACAGCCCACAGCTCCTGAAGGTCATCTAAGGAGACCTGGAGATTCAAATGTCACCTCTTCTAAATCTCCAACACCGAGGGATTCATGCCAGAGAGAGGAGCTCCAGCGGGATCCACTGGCTGTGCCGGGTCCGTTGAGCCAACTGGGAGGGACCACTCACAAACTGCCACCGGAACCCAAACGTTCTGAAGCGTGCGGGGGAGGGCGGGGCTATGCAAATGACGGACCCCCCAACAGCCGCATCCACCCCCCCACCACCCACCAGACTTCACAGCGCTGGTGCCTTCCAGACCTCACAGCTCCAACTGCTACAGCACACCACACCTTCCCAGGGTGACGCCCCTCCATGCCCAACTCCAGGACGCAAGCTTTGAGGATAGCACGGGCTTGAACCCGGACACGGCGTCCTCGCTCCTGGAGGGCGAGATGTGCATGTTCATCTCCCTCTGAAAGAGGAAAAAATAACTTTAGAAACCCTCAACCTGACACGACAAGAGCTTTAACTCATTTAAACCAGACACAGAAGATGTTTCTATGAACTTCTGATCCTAGTATTTAGGAACAAAAATACAGGCTTTAGACAAGTATGATTAATTGAAGGAAATCACGCCAGATAATCTCAATGCCACTTTAAAGAGGATTTCATATTGAAGCAAGCTGGGAGGGGATTTTGTCAGCCAGGAATCCATCAGCAAGCACTTCAATCTTTAAGGGAACTGATTTTGGAACACTGAAGGGATATTTTTAATGATAAAACCATTTACTCCAAGCAGGAGAAGATCATTCACTGTACACTCGCATCAGCTATTCACACACCCCTCCCCTCTCTCCTTTTGTTTTTTAAAAAAAAAACAAGTGCCACTAAGCAGTATTTCCGATGGAAGGCAAATGTGGGTAAGCCTTCCAGAAATACAGGCAGCTCAAAGCAATTGTCCTGTCCCACAGAGAGCATCCCAAAGGAAGACTGAGCTCCCCAACACGCCTTGCACAACTGCAACCCCTCCCCAGGAAGCCCAAAGAGAAACATGATGCTTTTGAAAAATCCCAGTCCTCCGCACTTGATGGTGTCAGAGCAAAAGTCTGGACAAGAACAAGAGCCCCACCTGAGGCTCAACAAAGCTGGATTTGATGCACAGTCTGGGAAAACCAGAGCCAGCAGATGAACTGAGAGCTTTTACAGAAGGCCTCAGACCTCCCAGCGTCAGCGCTGAGAGCAGCTTCCATACACCAAGCACAGGGATGGAGAAACAGCTGGTCACGAGCAATGGGTCCTTCCCAAGGTCTCCAGGCAGCCTGCACCACAGAGGGTTGCTTAAGCAAGCCGTTTGTAAGAGACAAGGTCTAGGAGGAGGCTCTTCCATAAACGGCATTCTCAAGCCGAGATCCTCGAGAACACGACCTTGCTGCTCGCTCTCTTCCCCTACAGAGCCTGAAGGAGCTGCCCAACGGCTCAGGCAATCGCCATTTTCAAGAGAGGCAGAGTCCAGCAGTATGTAAGGCTGCCAGATCCAGAGACATCTCCTGTATGGATCCTTCCCCTGACATACAGGCCCATGCTGGCCAGACTGGTATTTATGACTGGAGCTGAAGTGCTCTGGAAGGTCTGCACACACTGGCCACTGAAAAGCTCTGCTCAGTGCTACCAGATGACTTCTAGTTAAATTCAGCGGCAGAAAGACCAACACGGGAGAGGCCACAGTCCCGCGTGCAAAGGGAGCAGAGAACAAAACAAAAGATACCGGGGGCAATTCTGGAAGCAGCAACTGGCCGTCTGGCAGACGCATTTTTACCCTCACCTGGTTCAGGTTTTGGGGGGAAGATCTCCGAACCAAAGTCTTCTTTAAGCAACTCCAGCGGGTGGAGAGGAAGGCAGTTGGGAATGGGGACGAGGTAGCCGTGTCACAGGGAGAAGAACTGCAGGAATAGAATGACAAGCATTAGAACCACAAACAGCCAGGGAAATCGAACTAGAGCAGTCTTCAGCCTCAGAAAGACAAAAAGAATGGAGAAGAGAAGGCAAGTCAGGAGGCAGGCAGGGAGATTTCCCGTTTTGAGTTGTACGTAGAGGATCTTCAAACAAATCTCTGTTTTCACAAAAAATATGATCTCGAGCAGGTGGGGCGAGGAAGCAAGGACTGAGTTCAGCAGGCTGGATCAAAGGAGTCAGGGAACTTCTTTCAGAATTCAGAAAGAACTCACCCATGAAACTGAAGCCCTCTCTCAGAGCAAGAACTTCTGACATCATCCACCTCTGACTTAGCAGGTTTGTTACTGAGCTACAGAAAACATTTCCCCAAAGAACTGGAGTCAGGCAGCTGCGCAGCTATAGCCTAACGGGTTTGACATCAGTAGTATGCAAGGCTCTGGAGAATTTGAAAAGGAATTAATCAACACCATCAAACTAAGCAGGATAAAAGACACCCCTGGGCAACCAAAACAATGCCAGCATCCCAGCCCCTCTAGCACATCTCTGAAACTCTCCCAGCATCATCTGGGTGCTGGTGATTACTCAAATCGTGTTGTACATGAACGCTCCAAGATGAGAAGAACCCTGCGTCAAACCCCATTTGGGGTGCCCCCATTTGGCTGGGACACCTCATGCACAGGAATAAATAGTTACCCTTGTAGTTCTATACTTTGTGTCCCAGCATCGCTCCTCGGTTGGCATGGGCCACTTGCCAATTTTCTCAACAGCCCTACAGAGGAGAGTTTTGCTTGCCTGAAGTAAACTCTGCAATTGGGTTCACTGTGATCACACAAAAAAGTGCTAACCAGAATTATGTGTTTCTTTTCTTCTTAGCCTTTTATGACTTTCTCTAGCAGTTTCACTTCAAATAAAAGTAAGAAAAGAAAAGCATAGGGGGAAAATGAGGCAATTATTTAAAAATTCAGTCAAGATGAAATGAACACTAAAATCATTGATGCAAGTCAACAACGGTGGCTAGCACGGCTCCACGGGCATCCCACTCATTCTATTAAGTCGCATATTTATAAACTTCTATTAAAATCACTTTTGCCAATACCTTGAACAGCGATTCTTTAAGCAGCCTAAACCACTCATTCGCAACAGTGCCCAGTATTTCTTTTTCTTTAAACCTTCATGCCATTCCTGTCAGTGTTTTCTGGCTTCAGCTGTCTCCTGCACTTACCGCCACGCCTGTCTTGAAAAGGAGCTAAGGGACCGTCCATGTCACATCTGTGGCGTGCTTCAGGTTGTGACAAGGATTTTTGCACGGGCCGTAGCCAACATGCCTTTTTTTGTACCCCAGTGGACGAACAAAGGCAGACAATCTTCGCTTTCGAATGGGAAAATCCCACAACAGGAAGAAAGGCGCAGCTGTGCTGGACTCTGCTGCCTCACGGATTTAACAACAGCCCTACTCTGTTCGGTAACGTACTGGCAAAGGAATTGGAACAGTGGCAAGGTAAATATGACAACGTAAATAACCCTGTTACAATATGTTGATGACATACTAACAGGAGCTGACACCAAAGAAAGCTGCTTGGAAGCCACGGTTAGTTTGCTGAATTATTTGGGATTAGCAGGATACAGAGTTTCCCAGAAAAAGGCTCAAGTTGCAAAGGAAAAGGTTCGATACCCACGCTTCAAAATATCAAGAGACTTGGGAATAGAGAGAAAAGAAGCAAGCTGTAAAACTGCAGAACCAAAATCAAAAAGAAAACAATTGAGAGGGTTTCTGGGGATGGCTGGATTCTGTCGAGCATGGATTCCTAACTTTGGATCGATGGCCAAACCATTATATGAGGCGGTGAAAGGACGAGGAGAATTGCTAGAATGGACTTCTGGATGTCGGAAAAGTTTTGAAATGGTAAAGAAAAGTCTGATGGATGCCCCAGTATTGGGATTGCCAGATAGGACAAAACCTTTTCGCTTGTATGTGCGTGAAAGGCAGCACATGGCCCTGGCAGTGATGACCCAAGTTCTTGGAAGCTGGGAAAGACCCGTTGCTGACTTCTCAAAGCAATTGGATGAAGTAAGCAAAGGGTGGCCAGCATGCTTACGAGCTGTAGCTGCAACCGCCTTCTTGATCCAGGGAGCTCGAAAACTGACCCTGGGACAGCCTCCCACTGCGGAACAAAAACATTTACAGCATGACTGCACAGCCACCATTGAACAAGTTAACAGGAAATTAACCACAAGAAGTAGTCATAATAGAGGACAAGGAGAAATAATGGAAGGAAACAGAAAAGCTGATTTAACAGCAAAGAAAGCTGCCTTATGTGCATGTGTAAGTGGAGCCTTGATACCCAGAAATTGATAGGAAACCTCCTCAATATTCTGAAAAAGACGACCGATCAGCAGAGACGTTAGTGTTCGAAAAATTCAGAAGGATGGCAGGTAATACCAAGTCAACAGTTTCTCACCACAGCCAAAAGGATGGAAGCCCTCCTCAAAAACTTCCACGGGGAAATGCAAATGGGAGCAGATGCTACGATAAGCAGCGTGAAAAGATACGCTCTAGGACCAAAGATGCAAACAAATGCAGATGCAATAGTAAGAAGATACTGAACTTTTTGTGTAAACAATCCCAAAATACAAAGAAAACCTCCTGCGCGTGATGTGAAAAGAGGAATAACCCCCGGGGAACGCTGGCAAATAGATTTCTCTGAGTTACCAAAATGTAGACAGTATCTACTAGTGTTAGTAGATACATTTCCAGGATTGCCAGAAGCTTTCCCTTGCCACACCAATCGGGCTAGAGAGGTTGTTAAAGCATTATATTAAAGGAAATAATCCCTAGATTTGGGATTCCTGAAGGGCTATCTTCTGACAATGGGCCTCATTTCGTTTCAGAGGTGGTCCAGGGAGTGTCAAAATTTCTCCAGTTTAAATGGGATTTACATACCGCATGGAGGCCACAGCCGAGTGGGAAAGTAAAAAACAAAAAAATGAACCAGACTCTTAAGAGGCACATCTCAAAATTATGCCAAGAAACTCGACTTTCGTGGGTGGATGTTTTACCAATTGCTTTAATGAGGAACAGTGTGAAAAGTGGATGGTTAAATAAAATACTTCATGGGATGGGATTCTCCTTAACAGGTTGGTCACAGAGCTTACTTCAAACTCTGATTATGTTTATAATACTGATTGTAGTAGTTTGTATCGTTTTTGGATGTATCGAGAGTATAATTGTTCGGGCTGTAATGTCACGATCCTCACCCCTAATGATAACCACAACTCAGGAAAGAAAAAAGCCCCCTCCTCACAGGATATGCGCAGTAAAAAGAGAGGATCCTGTGACTTCAAGTGAAGATGAGGCACCTAAGAGGCAATGGGAACGAGGGCAACTAAGCTCAACTGTAAAAAGTACTTGTAACTGTTGCTCGGAATGTAGAAATGCTTAACCGTGTGTTTACCGAGGGGTGCTAGCTTTGTGGAGTTACCACCTAGCACCCACCTCTGCGTAGACATGAAATAAACAAGGATCTCGACTCTGCGTGTGTGTCAGCCTCTTGCACAGTGGGTAAAGAACCCAACTTCTGGGACAACGCTGGGAGCCAGCAGCTTCCCCCCGCAGGCGAGCATCTCTGCTGCAGGGCTGGTGGCCCCACAGCCACCCTCGGGCCTGAAGCGCTGGGGGCTGCTTAGTCTGAAGAAAATAAAGGGAAAGTGCGGTGAGAGTCTGCACGCGAGGAAGAGGGTGGCAGGAACAGGATCTCTGCCTCTCTAGTACCACACACCTCTCTCCAGCCTGACATTGCTTGGACACGGTCTCTCTCACTGGTTCTGGTTTCTGCCTGTCGGTTGCAGTATTTGTCTCTTCTTCTGATTTGCTCTTGAGAAGCGATGGGTTTTCTTGAGAGACATTGTCTTTTTTCCCCTCATGCCCATGAAGCTTTCTCCAAATAGAGATAACATCCAGCCAACACTTTGGCTCCTCGAGGACAAGGCTTTTCATCTCATGCAGCATTTTCCCTGGAAGAAAAAGCGGGTTCAGATTAAGTAGTTCAGTCTCAGCATTTAATTTTCCTGCCGACTGAGAACAGCTGTTAACAGAGACTGTGTTCAGATCTCATCCACGTGTGAATCCAGGAACCACAGCAGCAGCAGACATCACAGGCACAGCTGAGCTCTCAACACCCACATACCCCACCAGCAGAGACCCAGGCATTACTCTGATTACGACGAATACAGAGGCCAATTCACTTAAAAACCTTGCAGCCGGTCAAGGGGAGGAAAATAAAAAAGGTATTTCTATTTCTCATTTAGAATCATGGTTAAATTGGACCCTAAAGCTGAAGGCCATTTGCGATCTCCCAAATAAGAATCCACCAGCATGCAGATATCGGTCCATCTTACTTAAAATTCTTATTCCAGCACTGACAGAGAACGTGACCTGAGTAGCTGAGATTCACAAGAAATCTGTGCACTGAACACTTAAGTGACACAAGATACACGTCTGGATCCACTTCACCTACAAGAAAATGACTCATCCTTCAAATGCACACAACGGGTCCAGAACTGGACTTCAGTTTCAGGTGGGGCTGTTGTAAAATCACTGAATTTAGTTGTAAGTAGAAATAGAATGTTAGAATATTGGTGTGTTTTGAGACTCGTAACCATAGGAACCTCACCAGGGAGTCACTGTTTTGTATTAAGAAACTAATCGCAACGAGATGGAAAAATGAAGAATCGAATAGAGAAGTTTCATTTGAGTCCCGTAACTATGGGGACCTGGTATGCACCAGTGATGCTGCTTGGAAATCCCCTTACCCTTCCCATCTGGATTTGAATATCAAGAACGCCAATCAATAGACATTAAGAGAAATAACCATTGATTATTTTGGGTATGGATATTGATCGAATTGTATAATCAAGAGACTAATCAACGAAAATTAAAAACCATGATATATTTTGTGCTAAATAATTTGTGTAATGGCAACTAGGTATGATTTATCTATGATTTGATTATGAACTAATTGTTAAACAGTGTAGCTTTGTCGATAAGGAGGATATTCCTGTCAAGACAATGGTAAGTTGTAGGCCTGGTTAGTAAACGGAGAAAATCTTCTGGAGGTTCCAAGATTAAAGGGGAACGGAATTTTGCAACTAAGCTGAGCATGCGCAAAGATTGGGTTCAACTAGCGGACACAATGAGGGAGACTATGGATGACCACCAGAGGACTTTGGACAACCACCAGTGTACCTGAAAGCGCATGCGTTATGAACATTTACATATATTAATGAGGTCTCAGAAGTTGTATGGATATGTTAATTGTTTCCTGGAAATATGATGAATATGTATACTTTGATTGTATATAACTTTTGTAGCAGAGTAACTCGGCACAACACTAGGCGGAGTGATCCCCTGTGCGTCCAGCGCTGCAATAAAGAAGTGCCTGCTTTCTAAACTTCAAATTAAGTCTTAGAAAGTTCTTGGTTTTGCTGACTTACGGTAACAGTTTTGGCGACCCAGATGGGACCTTGCGAGTGAGACTGGAAGGGATCGAGTGCTGATCAGACTCCAGCCGGCACCGAGGGATTCTCGGCGAGGACCATTGCCCTCGACCCACACAAGCTCCTCGCAACGTTCCCTGGAAAAGGGTAAGGCACTTCTTGGGAATTTGTTTGGATAGCCTGCCCATAAGGTGCAGTGAAAGCTTCGCAGGGTTGGGGCTTTGTTTGCATTGGAAGCCTAGGCATCTGCCCCTAAGTCATAAGCGAAAGCTATTGCTGGGTTGGACATTTGTGTATTTGAGACAGTCGTCATTTGCATTTGGTAATTTGATATTTGATAATATAATTATATAAGAATAATAAACATAATGGCGTTAACAAAATTGTTTAAGAGTAAGAGCACGGGGAATTTAGCTGTTGACGAGAAGATACCAAAGACGTCACCCTTGGGACATTTATTGACACATTGGAATGAGTTGCACGATGATTTGCGTAAAAGTCAAATGATTGAGTATTGTAATAATTGGTGGCCTTTATATGTTTTAGATGATGAAGAGAAATGGCCAACTAATGGGACTTTAAATTATAATACTATCTTGCAATTGATGTTGTCCTGTAGGAGGGATGGCAAATGGAATGAGGTACCTTACGTGGATTTGTTCTTTTACTTGAGACAGCGAACTGACTGGCAAAAGGAGTGTAAATTGATAAGTCGAGGTCATTTAGTGATGGCTTTAACCTCTGAAAACAGGAAATCTAAAAGCTGTTGCTCAGCTTGTGTTATTGGAAAGAGATGCAGAAAATGCACAACTCCAACAGAGGATGAAATGGAGCTAGAATTAAATATAACCCCACCGTCGCGTGAGCGAAATTCTTCCCTGTATCAGGCGCAAGAGGGAGGTATTAGACCAGGAGAAAGGGTGGAACCAGATAGTAGTAGTGGAATGGAAAAGGATGTGGCGGGACCACCTGAAGTAGCGGTTCATACACCGGTGTCACGGAGAATCAGACACCAGACACAATTGTTAGCTCCTTTGCGACAAGGGGTTGGTCAGTACGGACCGCTATATGTGAAAGTTCCGTTTTCTGTTACTGACTTAATGGCGTGGAAACAGGCCGCAGGAACGTATAGAGAAGATCCGGAGAGTGTTACAGAACATCTTGAGAAGAATGAGAAGAATGTAAAGAAGATACTTCATAACAAACGCACCTGGCACTTAGACATATTAAAGATAAAAACTGTCTCCACTAACTCTCTACTAACTAGCAATAATGATTAACACAAGGACGAATCGTAGAAAAATAGAATGGACTGCCAAAATAGTGCGCTAGAGTTAACCTGTCTCATTATAATCTCATTATAATGTTAAAGAACACACCTCCTAGCTAGAAAAGCCCCCAACCCAACTAAGCCCCCTACTCTCTGAGCATGCGTAGTGAATTCAAAGAGAACTGTAGCTTTAAGATGAAGTAAGAAAAGTATTAACCAAGAGTTAATTAAGGGGTAGCACCAGTAGGCATAACTAACTTTGTTAACTGTTTTAAATACCTGTCATGATCTTAACCGGCTGTGCATGTTAGGAGAAATCCCCCATGCCCCCAGCTGCAATAAACCAATGTCGGCTTTCTAAACTATCATTTGGTTTGGAGAGTTTTCTTCGTTACGATTTTTGGTAACAAGAGTAGCTAGAGTTGTGGAAACGATTATTAGGACTCAGGACCCTGCCTGGAATGATTTGCAAGTGGTATTAGACAATTTCTTAGATTGCACGGAAAAACGGATGGTGTTAAAAGTGGCGAAAACACAGGCAGAGGCAGCAGGTGCAAATGGTATACTTACAGGAACTATAGAAAAGAACTTCCCTTCGGGGGACCCCCAGTGGGATCCAAATGTTGTGGACCACAGGCAGAAGCTGACTCATTACCAAAGATGGGTATGGTATGGAGTTAGACGTGCAATGCCAAAAGCTATCAATTGGTCGAAGTTATATGAGGTGAGACAGGATAAAAATGAATCCCCCTCGGTATTTCTAGAAAGATTAAAAGAGATGGCTAGAAAATATACTGATAGGAAATCGGAAACACAAGCAGAGCAGCAACAGTCAGCTTCGATTTTTATGGGACAAGCAGCACCACATATCAGGAGGAAACTTCAAAAATTAGAAGGAGAGGATTCAAGGAACCTAAGTAAGATGCTTCAAGTAGCACAGAAAGTTTACAATAATCGGGAAAGAGAAGAAGAACAGAAGAAGGAGAAGAAGGAAAAAGTTAGGGAGAATCGCCTGATAGCTGGTTTAATAGGAAATTCTGGAAGGGGAATAGGGAGAGGACAAGCAAGGGGAAGAGGAGCTTTTAGGAATTTTGGAGAAAGAGAATTCAACACGCCACTAGGGATAAATCAGCGTGCGTACTGCAGGGAAGAGGGGCATTGGAAGAAGAATTGCCCTAAACTAAAGGCAAACCAGCAGGAAGCTGTGAGAATGATGATTTTGGATGAATGAAGGGAACCCAGCTGAGCCTCTGGTTACAATCAGGCTGAGAGATTCTAAAGTTGAGTTTTTGGTAGATACCGGGGCAACGTATTCAGTATTAAATACCTGTAAGGGAAGATTGGGAAATAAAACTGCTAATATAATTGGAGCAACCGGGAAGCAGGAAAACAGGATGTTCCTTCAACCCCTAGATCTGGAATTTGGAAACAAAATTATTACACATGAATTTTTGTATATGCCAGAATGTCCAATACCCTTGTTGGGACGGGATTTGTTATCCAAACCGAGTGCACAAATAGTTTTCGAGGAAGGGGATATTCTTTTGAAAATACCTGACTCAAAGGCAGCAGAAGTATTACTGACACAAGAGAAAGTGCAGGCGCAGGGGACAGATACCACAAGAAGTGGATGAGGCTGTGATACCGACGGTCTGGAACACAGAAGTGCCTGTGGGGTGGGGTTTTTTTGGGGCGGGTGGTGGTGCACGTACACATCTATGCACAGTGCCAGCAGAACACCTATTTAAAACAATTTTAAAGCCATTTTCAGCACAAAAAAAAGCACTGAAAACATATCTGGGTGAAGGATACTTCAGAATCTATGACTGCCAATGAGAACCACAGCCGTCAGAAACTAAATAAAATAATCAAACGGTGACTGTATGAACAGGACTTGAACTGGGGCTTCCCGCTCCTGCGCACACCCCCCCGAGCAAACCGGCGGGTGACCCGAGGGAGGCGCAGGGCCGTACCTGGGCCGAGGCACTGCCGGGGAGGGGGGGTTCTTCCGCAGCAGAAACAGCCGCTCCCCGGGCCCGCGTCTGCTCCGCCCGCCCGCCCGCCCCGCTCCGTGCCGGAGAAGACCTTTCCCAGGCGCCGTCCACCCGGGGAAGAAGCGGAGCCGAACCCCCGCGGGAAGGCGTTCCGGGCGAGCGCTGCCCGCAGCCCCGCAGCCCCTCAGGCCCGCTCGCCCCGGGCAGGGCGGAGGGCAGCGCGGAGCTCAGCTCCCCGCGGGGGGCGAGGGGACGCGGCCCGGCCGAGCGGCTCATGTCCCTGCCCGCGGCAGCGGCGGGACCAGGGGGCTTTAGAGGTTCCCTCCGGCTCCGGGGCGCGAAGCGGACGAGGCCGCCTTCCCCGCCGCTCCGGACCGGCCCGGACCGCCCCGGGTGAGCGCCGGCACCGGCGCTGAGCCGCGCCCGCCCCTCCTGCGCGAAGAAGGGCTCCCGCCCGCGCCCGCCGCGCAGACGCACCGCCCGCCCCCCGCCGCCATTCCGCTCCGCCCCGCCGCCCTCAGCGCGGGCCCCGGGGCTCCGGGGGGCTCCGGGGGGACCGGCGGGACCGGCGCTCCGCGGCGGGGCCCCTCCTCGGGGGGGCCATAAACTTCCATGCAAGTTTACTCATTATTCTGAACCTTGATACTAAAGCATAATTCACACGTTCCAAGTCAAGTAAGAATCCCATTTCGCTGAGTCCTAACTTTTCTGTATTTCATTGGGCCAAAGTATGTTCACAGAGAATGGTGCAAAAGAAATCTTCTGTTTTCAATGGCCTCATCATCACGAGCACAGACTGTGCACAAAGGGAGAGTCTGAGGCTGCCTTAAATTCGCATACATCTGGTGTTTACTTTGGTGGTATGAGTTCCCTGGACCACCACACGGAGGAAGCGCTAGATGAGCACATTTAACGACTATTGCGGACCTGTGCTTTTTGATTCTGGGCAGTAACGATTTGAGTGGCTTAATCGAAAAGCCTGCTGTACCTTGTGCAGAAAAGACCTGAAGCCCAAGAATGCCTTGACATGAAAAGGCACAAACTGCAGGAATTGAAATCCAGTACTAATTCCGGTTTGTTTTGTTTCAACCATCAGAAGTACAGGATGCTCAATCTCTAGCCCAATATTTCAGATGTGATAGTCACCCCCACTGAAAAGCAAGGTGAATTATTACTGTGACTGTTTACTATTTCTGTACTGCCAAATACCCCAGTAACAGTACCTATAAACAAGGACACTTTTTGAACAAAGTAGTCTCCGCAAGCAGGAAGCCCTAAAATGCTGCTTTAATTTAGAGCATTATATCACTTTATATGCTACTATATTTTATAGAATATGATACTAAAATTTATTTATTAATTTTACAATACCAAAGTCAAACAGTCAAGGGCTTTCACTACTGAATTCAATCGTTACCCGGATGTTATGCCCTTAATGCACAAGGAGCAGTATTTCTTACCATGCTGGCTTACTGACAGTTAAGCAACACCCACCACTACCACCTGTTCTGATTTTTCTTTAAATTACATCTGTCTTAAAAATATCAAGCTAACTAAATTTACATTTTCTATGTTTCCTGCCATGGTTCAAAGCAGTTTAAAGCAGAAGCCTGCCTTTCTAGCGGGCTGTCTTCTTCTGCCAAACTCATCTGCTGAACCCCACCTTTAAGGGAAGGGTGTGGAATTTGGATAATGAGGTGGGATTCCTGTGCTCAAAGAACCACTAAGACCAACCTTGCTATCTCCTGTGCGACCTGGGGGAGTGGAGACCTGCCTGGCTATCACAGGATGCAGATAAGGAGGGGGCCCCGTGGAGGCAGGACAGCCCTGCTTATGGTCAGCAAAGATGGCAAGATAACAGAAACCTGAATGGTTCTTTGTTTCTTCCAAAGGCTCTGTGTCCGGTCACTGACCTTTGCCTCATTACCGGTGAAATGCACATTACAACTCACACCCCAGCATATGCTAATGAAGATTACAGAGATGATGCTAAACATATACGACTATAGCACTCGTCTCTCCACCCAAATCATGCTACACCTCACATATGGGGAGGGCTAGACCTCACATATGGGGAGGGGAACCTCGTAGTTTTTGGGGATAAAAGCTGTTAAGAGCGGCTATACGTTTGGGGCCATATACTGCCTTTTACAATATAAAACCAAGTCCACTTGGCCCATGAAAAAAGTGCACCTCTTGGCAGTACCTCCCCACATTGCGTCAGTTCAAAAGGTTTAAAGTCCTACCTGTCTTTTCAAAATTAAGCCCCTGGATGTGTTATTTTTCATACATGTTAGCTACCAGCAAGCTTTGACTGGTAGCTTTTTTCTGTCCCTCGTCTTTTCTCTGCTAATGTTCAGGTATCACTGGAAATCTCATCACATTGGATAGGTTACGGAAAACTTTTTATTGTAATCAAAAAGTGACATCACAGGGCTGTAATGTATTCTGCAAATTGTTCTGATGATATTTTATAACTGATACCAGCTTCTTCTGCCAGGCAATTAAAAAAAAATTCAACTGTGAAAATTTTCACAGTACAGTGAACTCCACCCAAACTAATTAACAGTGGTTAAAAATAAGATGCCCCAGCAAAACCTTTCATGTTACACGGTCACAACTCACAATTCTGTACAAAAAGTTCACTTTTATAAAGCTCTGATGCAAAAATCAAATAATCAGGCAGCAATATTTTAAGTGCGGCACAGGGTCTTCATGTCATTAGTTGCAATGCCTGAATTCATTTACATTTTAACAACATTTAGCACAAATGACCTGGGAATTAAGTAATTTTTTTGTTATCTCTCATTCTACGTAGTGACAGATTTCACTTTTTGGCCATCTTTATCTTTGCTCTTCTTTGATTTTTTCTTCTTGCGTTGGTGCTTTTGGCTCTTCTCCAATTCCGTTTCATTTCCAATGTGTTTCTTATGCTTCTTGTGTTTCTTATGCTCCTTGTGCTTCTTTTTCTCTTTTTTCTTTTTCTTTTTCTTGCTGTCTTGTCTCTCTCCTGAGCTGGCACTGCTGCTGTGGCGTCGAGCCTGACTCTCAAAAGGGCTTTGACTATAGCTGCGGCTAACGCTGGGACTGCTTTGACTTTGGCTTGCTTCAGGCTGCTCGACTGCAGCAGGTGCTGCTGTATCCTCTTCCGCCCTATCAACAGCCTTTTCTTTCGGTTCTTTAGGATTTTTTCCTGCAGCTTCCTCATCTTTTGCAGATACATTACTCTCACTGTCACTTTCACTGTAGTCTGGTACAATCACAGCCTCATCAGTCTCTCGAATTAGATCAGAAGAGAGCCATGAGGAGCCGCTTACCTGAGGCTTAGGCTTGACAACACTTCTATCATTTTGCCCAGTGACGTTCTCTTTCTCATTTCTTACACCTGGCGATTCGTCTCTCAAAGGCGGTTTATTACCATCTGGCTCTTTCTCTTTATTGCCCTTTACTTCTGGTACATGCTTCTCTTTCTCTTTCCCGGAATTTTTATCTAGAGGCTTGTGTTCCTCCAATATACACTTGGAATCGTGAGCAGCTTTGTGATCAGACTGCTTCTGCTCATGCGGAGGAACGTAGCTGCTCCTTTTGACATCTTCAGCACCCTTTTTGGACGGCTCTGCTCGTTCATCTCTCAGCTTACTTCTCTGTATTGATGTAGGTTCTGTGTTTCGAGAAGGGGAGTCTTTTCTCCTTGCTAATTCACTCTTTTCATCTCTACATTTGGAACTAGAATGATCTCTGTTGCCATCATGGTCAGATTTTTTGTCTCGGTTAAGAGTGATGTCTGTAGCAGTGGATGCACAGCCAGTATCATGCTTCTCTGAAGACCTGCGGAATTTGGAAGACTGAGAAATATTTTTTCCATTTCCTTCTTCAGTTGCATGTCCCGAGTGGTCTTCTTCTTGCTGAACACTGCACTTTCTCTTCTCAGAAGTGTCTTTGCCTGACAAAGAATGATCCTGGTCTTTGGTTTTTCCTTTTTCATTTGACATCGAACTTCTTGAACTTTTTGCATCACGCTGGGAGCTTTCATAACTCGCCTCTTTTGTAGTTTTCTGTGTTTCCTCCAAAGGCTCAGTCTTGTTTTCATTATATTTTACAGTGTTTGGTGGTTTAGCACTCACATTTTCGTTTGCGGGCACCCGGGTAGATTTAATGTCTTCCTCTTCAGACTCAGAGTCATCTTTATCCCACTTGGACCGAGGGACCTGGATCATAACAATGACATCTTCAGCAGGGGCCGTTGTATCATGATGATACTCCTCCATGGTCTTAATGACAGTTTGTTTTGTATCTGGTTGTTCTTCAGTCTTTCTAACAGGGCTTCCTCCAGGAGAAGTAGTGCTAAGTGGAAAAAAGCGTACGTTAGTAATGGGTGAGAGACACGCACTGCCATCTTTTGGAACATTTCGTAAAACGGTTTTTGTTTCAATTCTAAATCTTCAGTATTTTTTCAAAAGATGTTCAATTAAGGGAACAAACAAGAGAAAGGATGAGTCCACTAGCTAAGATTATGAGTAATCAATTCATCTAGTATCTTCCTACCCTACATTTAGTTAAGAAAGACACAAGATTATCAGATTGGGGACTGTCTGATCTGGTAATTCCTTCATGTCTGGCTTCTACCAATGGTAGATGAATTAGATATACATTCTTGTTTCAACAAGTAAGCAGGCAGTTATGGAGAGGTATACACAACCAAAGTGTTATCCTCGTGTCCCACTGTTCTTCTTTAGAAAAATGTACATTTTAAAAACTTTTTAGACTATCAAGACACTATCCTAAGTCTCCAGTGATGTCTTAAATGCTTTGAGTTTGCTTTGCCCTGCTTCTTTAGACGCTGAAATGTAAGTAATAACAGCTCCACACTAGATCACTTTTCTTTTTTTCTTTAACAAAATTTGGTTTTGACCCAAATACAGTTTCACAGGAAAGATCACAGATTATTCACTCGTTTCGCACAGATATAACTGTTCCTTTCATTTTAGTCACCATAAAGAATTTTACATTTTTGGGGGGATGAGGGAGGAAAGAAAGAATAGGAAAAGAAATGATGAGGTACCTGGTGTAATCTACAAGAGCTTTCCGCTTTGACTTGTCAATTTCTGCTTTTGGCTTAGCCTTCTCTTTTTTCTTCTTTCCAGGCAGCGCTTTGAAAGCAACGGAATCTGCTTCCATAGGCTCATCTCTCACAGGGGTGGCATCATCTCTACTTGGGTGCATGAACAGAGAGTCCGTTTTAACGTCTTCTGCTGTAACTGACTCTTTTGGTTTTCTTGCACCTTCTAACAGCTCAGCATTGGGAAATCTTTCTTTCTCATCCCCTTTTCTTCTCTTCCGGTGTTCTTTATGTTTATTTCCTTTGCCATCTCCCAGTGGATATTCCACCTTCTTCTCTTTTGATTTTGTAGGCTCTTTGAGGCCATGGCTCTCTCTTCCAGAAAGTTTTTCAGGGTCATTTCTAGCTATATTACGATTTCGATGGCTCTGCCCATCAGGGTAATCCTCTCTATGTCCCCAAGCATATGGCGAATTCTCTTGCCCAGATGGACCAAACCGATGTGGAGAATAGTTCTCTCTAGAGAGAGAAGTTCTCTTTAGAGCTGGAGGTTGAGTGCCAACAGTATAGCCCTTGTAAAACTTTTCATGCCATTTGCTATAGTTCCTTTCCCATTCTCTGTATCTTTCCTTTTCAAACGGATCTCTAAAGTCAACAGATCTGCCATAGTAAGCTTTCATATCATATGATGGAACTTCTTTTATCTGGTAAAATACTTCCTTCCTACCTTGAGGTATAGTCCGTTTAGTGGGAGACCTGCCTCTAAATACTGGAGACCTTGACTGAGAATGGTATCTTCTGTATGGGGGTGACCTTGACCTCGAACGATGGTTACAACTCTTCCCTTTGCCTCTTCTTGGATATGGGGGTGATCGCAAGTAGGAACGACAATGGGAACGACTAAATGATCGAGAGTAGGAGTGAGAGCGGGAAGAACCTGATCTTGACTTGGAGCAGGTATATGAACTTCGAGAATAAGACGAAGCACGATAGGGAGACGTGGACCTTAAAAAAAACACAACACAAGAAAAAAAAAAAGAAGTTTGAATTAATAGTCACTCTCCCCAGTTTTCTTCCTGCCCAACTTGGATTGGTTCTTTTTTTTCCTCTCCATATGCTTATGTCAAAGCTTCTTTCAGCTGCTGACATAGTGCTACTGCAAACTGAAGAACTTGAGAACAGATAAAAGTTTCTGCCTGCAAGACAGAACAGCTGCTGCTTTGTTAGTGTAAAAACATCCAGGAAGTGAGTCCATTTCCCTTCACTTCACTACTTATTTAGCAACTGGTACAGCATGCAAAACACTTGTACTGCAATCCTACATACAGGACTATTTAATCAACACTTCTAGCCAGATGTCCTAGCAACATTTTGCACACACCTCTAGCTCTAACCAAGGATCGTGACCGCATTTCAAGAAAAATCATATGCAAAAGCTTCTAAACTCAGCCTCTAGTACCATGACTCAATGCCATTAGCCTAGGAAAGAGACTGACAGCATTACTAATGGAGAGCTCTTCAGGCTCCTGCCCAAGTGAGTTTTGGGGATAGAAAACATCAGCTACCCTAAGTTTTTTCTTCACGAGTTTTTCTTTTATGATTTTTCAAAGAACCATTTCACATTATTCCGCAGATGTTCATTAGCGTCACCCCTCCTCTTAAAGTCCTTCAACAGTTTAAGATTTCCTTGCAAACAAGTCTGATCTTTTAGTTCCTAAGAAAAATTCAACAAAGTCAACAAAACACTAGCAAAAGCCTCCAGTTTGCCGTCCAGGTTAAAATCTCTCCGTGAACCCACATGAGATAAAGAAAAGAGGAAATGAAGGCAATTTCTCTCACAGATCTCCTCCCAAGTGCTTTGAGGTAATGGTTACAATCAGAACAGGGAGATGCAGAAAATCCAGCAACTACATCTCTCCAGTTTCTAGCCTCTTCACGGTTTCAGGAGGTGAAGGATGTCATGGCAGAGTGTGCTGGATTTGGCTGGGGTAGAGTTAGCTTTCTTCGTAGTCACTAGTATGGGGCTGTGTTTTGGATTTGAGCGGGAAACAGTGTTGATAAGACAGGGATGCTTTCCTTATTGCTGAGGAGTGCTTACATTGAGTCAAGGCCTTTTCTGCTCCTCATACCACCCCACCAGCGAGTGGGCTGGGGGTGCCCAAAAAATGGGAGGAGACACAGCTGGCACAGCTGACCCCAAGTGACCAAAGGGATACTCCATACCATATAGAATCATAGAATGGTTTGGGTTCGAAGGGACCTTAAAGATCATCTAGTTCCAACCCCCCTGCCACGGGCAGGGACAACTTCCACTAGATCAGGTTTTATTCCAGGTTGTCATTACAGAGAAGCGTTAGTGAAAGAGACACCTGTTCCTTAACAACTACTGCCCAATTATTACTATTAGTCAACTGTAAACTCTGCCATGTTTGAGTTAGTAACCTACATATGGAACTCCTACCACTGCTAATCCCTTGAATCATCCAATCCATCTAATGACAGAGAGGTGGAGTGGAACTCCTCCTGCTTCTCCTAGAAAATCTGCTTCTCCATTATGCACATGTAAAGCAGTTACCCAGAAAACAAACACCTACGCTCCTTTTGATTTTTTTTTATATTCCATCAGGTCCTTAGCAAAACCATTTGTAAACTCATCAAGTTTGGACTTTTTCTTTTCCCTCTTAAAATAAGTTTGACCTTTATTACAATTATAGTTTGACCTTTATTACAGAAAGACATCAAGAAACAAACCATGGCCAACATGAGAAAATGTATACTGCGTGCAAACGCAAAAGGTGACCATCCTATTTAGGCAAAAACAGTTTAGAATTCCTACCAGTTTTAGGGAAAGTTTTAGAATTATGTTTGCCTTGTTTTAGTTTTGCATGTTTACCATCTGCAGTGAAAATCATATTGGAAAAAACACTATGTCATTTCTGCTTATATCAGATGCACTTTGGTGTAACTGCAGTCTGATATGCTATCGAAATACAAAAAAAGAAAAACAATGCAACTTCATTGAGCCAAATACTTACTCCTCTTTAAGTCTCTGTTGTTCTCTGTAAAACTCCTCCCTACATAAAGGAGCTGCCTGTGTTGTTGGTACTGCCCTTGGCACCCAAGCTGATGACACGTTTGCAGGAGCTGGGAGATATCCTGGAGGGTGGACAGTGTAGCCAGCAGATGGAAGCTGACCAGGTGGAAACTGAGCAGGAAACTGTGGTGGTGGTACCCCCAGTGGAAGAGGAAGTGCATGGGGTGGTGGAGGAAACAAGGGAGGTGGAGGCACAGGCACAAAGACTGGTGTTGATGCTGGTAGCGCTGGGGCCTCAGTCCTTTGGGTACGTTCACTGTGCAGGTGTCCTCGATTTGAATTCCTGAAGAAACCCAAAAACCTGTGTCACTCTTTATTACACTCTGCCCTGATTTTAAAGAGGGAAGCACATGAAGCGGGAGCGTGGTGAGCGCTTCTTCTCTGTAACAAATATATACCAAAAGGAAGGACTAACTTGAGGCTGCAATAATAGATACAACAGACTCCTCTCTCTCTCCGACTGAGAGAAAGCAGCTTGGCTAATTCAGATGACTAAATTGAAGAAATTCACAATTGCCACAAAATGACAGCGTTGACTTTTTCAGTAATTTGCTCCATCAGTATCAACTAAGTTGTTAAAAACAGAATGTTGGAGGCTGATTTTGATTGGGAAATCAAGTTCTTCAGCCAGTAATCAAAAGGGTTGGCTTTCCACCTGACCCTTTAATGATATTTCATTTTTCTATGCAATTAGGGTTTCCTCAAAAAGCATTCATTTCTTGGAGTCCTTTTTTCAGTCATGTACTGGAGTTGGATTTTCAATAATCTTACTGCAAGCACAGATCCCCTTTGTTAAAGCCAATTCAAATGCAGCCATTTAAAAATCAGCTACCACTTGCCTTCTCCACAACTATCTGTGGACATACCTATTTCATTATAAATCAGCTGTTGTGTAAGTTATGTGTTACGGCCTCATTTAACAGGTTACAAGTAGTAATATACTGAATTTCTGTAGAATACTTACAGTTCCCAGCCTGGTCCGCCACCTGCTGAGCGAATCGTACTGGCTCTCATTGGAACACCTTTTGGAGTGGGGAGCGGAGAAAGAAAAAAGTCCCATTCAGTTTCTCAGAAGGTAGTTTTTTAAAAGAAATTCTAAAGTTGTAGCTACTTACCACTTGTGGATATTGATTGTCCTTGGGGGCCCAGAAGACTTGGTAATGCTGGTTGCCTTAGTACAGGAACCTGATAGCCCTTGCGAATCAATGCAAGCAGTTGGTAAATAAGTTCCACTAAAATACAAGAACCACTGCATATGTTGAAATAAAACTTACCTCCTCTTCCAACAAACTGCTGATTGACAGAGAGGAAGATTTACAAAGTTCAGAGGTAGTCACCAGAGCAGCAGGAGGTAGAACACTATCGGCATCACTACAAAAAACCCAAATTCTTATTATTCAGTGTTTTGAAGTGCTACTTGAAATACAAAGTCCAAGGTGAGAAAAGGCTGACTACTGTAAATGGAAAAAAAAAATTTTAAAAAATAATCTTCACCAGATTTACAAATGTGAAGTTGGCCTATTCCAAATGAAGCACTGACGAGATGTCTATTTGGACTACTGGCATTTAAAGAGAAAGCTCCCTGGAAAATATAATAAAATATTAAACTAGCTGCACATGAAAGGACGAGAGTACGTGCTGAATCTCAGTCTTGGAAGATGCAAGAACTGAAACTTGATTAGGAAATGTGTATGTGCCACTTCAGAGGCTGCCTTAGAGGTTCTTTTGAATTATGATCCTTTGTATTCAACAGTACAGCTGAGATTGACAGTCTTCTGGACAGAGTGGCTAATTGCATTCAAGGCATAAAACTGAAAGGATATAAGCCCTAAACAACAGTACAGATTTTTAATGTATTTTCATATGACTTCACTGGGTTGCCAGCTTAGACTGTCATGTTTGTAAATGCCTCAAATTTACAGTGCTTCAATGTTTAGTATCCAAATCTGTATGTGTCACTGACTACACTGTGTATTACTGAGGACAACTCTGAACTGATCATGATATTGATGACAGAAATACTGTAGAAAAAAGTCATGTGGAAACACCTGGTCAATTTTACCTCTCCTTGTGCTTTTACGCTTTTCATGAGAAGATTATTTCCTCAGTACTAAAGAGAAACTAATGCCCCTAAGAAGGTTTGACATAACTAAATGGTAACTTTAGGAATTGCTAGCCACTTAAAATCAAAGGGCTTCTGGGGAAAAAAAGTTCCTCTTTCAGAGAAACCTGTACTGAATGACTGATAGATACTTTGGAGGAAATTCTTGCATGAAGCACACTTTCAACTTACCAAAGTGTCCTCATTCAAAGTAAACACAAAACCCGGAACTTCCACAATTATCTGGAACTGTCACTAATGATACAGAAATCGCTAGCTGAGAAGCTCAAGAAGAAGAGCCTAACTTCAGCATTTTGGTGTCTTTTATATTCGTGTTGATCTACAGATTTACTTACCCAAAAGGTCCATCTGGCTTTTCAGCACGGGGAGATAGGGACACTGCTGGAGGGAGACCAGAGACAACGACAGTAGATTGATTTATTGGCAGCCCAGCTGCCACAGATGACTGACCAGGGGCCAACAATGACAAAGCAGCAGCAGAACAAGAAGCCAGAGAACCTAATGGAATCATTGGTGGATCCTGCTGTCTGGAAGTTGTTGGCCGGAGTAGAGGCTGCAGGTTGTGCGTTACTGCTTGTCTCATGAGTGGTGGTGGTGGTTGTGGCGGCTGCTGCTGCTGTGGCTGCTGAATCTGCTGACGGAGCCTTTTTGTGTAGCCAGTTCCATTTTTGAAGTTGTTCACAGCCTAGAGGCAGAAAAACATTGACAGAAAGGTAGTATGAAACTTCAGTAGACAGACGGAGAAAAGCCTGCACAGAGTAAAATTCCTTGCGTCCTTGCTTGGTAAATGCTACCAATCCTAAAATAAATCAGCATACAGATACATGAACACATCACATTCAACCCTGATATTAATGATTGGTAACTCAGAGTATCTGTATTTAAAGTACTTCTGTGTAAACCCCAAACTTGAAAGTGAGGCAATCATGTCAAACAAAAGGGTGACCTGAATTTGCCAGATTGTCTCTAGAGTTGTAAGCTTCTGTGACAACAAATAATGTATTTGAGCAGTAAATTGAGCCTCATTCAATTCAGCCTTGCTTAAGGAGATGGAAATTCTTATTTTCTTCCCTTTCCGCTTTTTACAGAGACTTTTCCTACGAACAGTTTACGTAACAGTCATCAGGTTACCTTGCGTAGGAACTGGTTGGCAATTAAAGAATCAGGAGAAACATCTGTCTGATGACACATTGGGCATGTATGTTCCTCAGAGTCCAGTAACACTGTTCTAATACCTGTGAATCGTTAGAATTGTCAAAATAGTTTTCAGCCAAACTAAGGAAATTTTGGGGGGTTCTAATCAATTATAAAAACAAGTATAGGATTAATAGCTGAATATGGTCTTGAATTGAGAGCACGAATCTATAAATGTGCA
Source organism: Gavia stellata (assembly GCF_030936135.1). Lineage (NCBI taxonomy): Eukaryota > Metazoa > Chordata > Aves > Gaviiformes > Gaviidae > Gavia > Gavia stellata. The sequence continues at coordinate 120,274 of NW_026776712.1, read as the reverse complement.
GTAGCATAAAACATTTCTAGTATGCAGCAAATAACTACACAGTTTTCATATTCCACTATTGTAACATTTGAAGATGTACAGTGGGCTGTGTCTTGATGTTTCGACTAGTCTTCTTTCCACTATCTAGTACAGTGAGAAGTCACCAACCTCAAGGTTCATTAATAAAACACATCTCAAAAAACCATTAGCAGGTTTGAGTTCTGAAGGTTTTAAGCAACTCTCCTGTGGAGTAGAATGTGGATTAAATGCCTAACTATCCATTTGTGGCAGACCACAGTAAGTCACCAGAGTTGGCTACATAATTTTGTACAAGAGAAAGGGCTGTGGGCAAACTAAATGCATTCGATATCTAACACTGTAATCACCTGCACAATTACGCACTCTTCTCATACTCATCCTACTGCATGTAAAGAGGATTTAACTAGAGACGTCAAAAGTGAAAAAAACCTTTCTGCCTTTTTTTTTTTTTCCTTTGTACGAGAAGAATCCTTCCCTGGTAACAAAATAATTTCATTATCTCCTATTTCTGCTTTCAGAAGATCAGACGTGATGTGTTGAATTAACGAACATGGGAGTAACACTTACATTCGTCACAAAAACTGTTTCCACAGCAGGGAATGACAGCAGCATCAGTCATTATATCTTTACAGATAAGACATAACAACTCATCTGGAATAGGATCATCGGACGAGGTGGAGGAGAACGGCTCCTCTGGTAAAAAGGGAGGCTTTTCCTTCTTTCCTCTAGCATAAGCTTCCCTGGAGGTGGGGTGGGGAAGGAAAAAGAAAAAAGCTAGAGATGGGTAAAGGAAAACTTTTCCGAGCTTTGGATTTTATCAAATGATGATAATAGATGGAATTCTCCTCACTCCATGTTAGCCTTCTAAAACATAGGCATTAATTTAAATTACTTTTCTATAGCCACAGCTCCAGAAGAGGAGAGGGGGGAACAATTTTCCTCCTGCAGAACTCTCCCATTCATTGAATCAACTGAGAAATGAGCCCAGACTAGAAAATGCATTTTTTGACAGCTAGAAAGCAGATGCAGTGAATCCCACCTCTCCTTTGCCAGAGGGTAAATGTAAATGGCAGGCTCAGGATAAAGTTAGTCTCTGAGTAATTACATTTTATAAATGAAAGAAGTCTAAGTTACAGCTTCTGCAAAAGGAGATCCATGACAGAAAAACAGAAGTGCTACCAAGTGTATTTTAAAACAGCCACTCTTGTCAGCACACAGTAGTCTTCTCTTAGCTTAGAACAACAGGAAAACTCTGTTTCACACACGGGATTTGACAAGAGTCAGAGGGGGAGGAAATCTCAGTCCACCAGCCATTTATTAAGTTTTGCAAGAAGCCTTTGAAACATAAAACAGAAGCAAAACAAACTTTCAAAGAGAACGACTCCACTGTAAACGTGACTTGGATGTTTTGCAGAAATACAGACTCTTAACATACCACGAATTTAACCAACTTCCAGGGTCATGAAGAGTAGGACCACCCTATTTTAATATTAGAACAACGTATCACCGATTTTAAGGTTAAGATACAATGCCAATGCTTCCTCCCCCATAACTACAGAGGCTGGCCAACTTGGTTGCACTGCCACTCAGACATTTATGCATGGTTTCTCTCGTTCACTTTTTGAACAGTCCAATTGTGCTGGTTTTGGCTGGGATAGAGTTAATTTTCTTCATAGGAGCTAGCATGGGGCCATGTTTTGGATTTGTGCTGAAAACAGTGTGGATACACAGGGATGTTTTGGTTACTGCTGAGCAGTGCTTACACAGAGTCAAGGCCTTTTCTGCTTCTCACACCACCCCACCAGCGAGTAGGCTGGGGGTGCACAAAAAGCTGGGAGGAGACACAGCCGGGACAGCTGACCCCAACTGACCAAAGGGATATTCCATACCATATGACGTCATGGTCAGCATATAAAGCTGGGGGAAGAAGAAGGAAGGGGGGGGACATTCGGAGTAATGGCGTTTGTCTTCCCAAGCAACCGTTAGGCGTGATGGAGCCCTGCTTTCCTAGAGATGGCTGAACACCTGCCTGCCGATGGGACGTAGTGAATGAATTCCTTGCTTTGCTTTGCTTGCCTGCGCAACTTTTGCTTTACTTATTAAACTGTCTTTATCTTAACCCACAAGTTTTCTCACTTTTACGCTTCCCATTCTCTCCCCCATCCCACCTGGGAGGGAGTGAGCGAGTGGCTGTGTGGTGCTTAGTTGCCAGCTGGGGCTAAACCACAACACCAATTTATGCCGTACTTACACATTAATAGTTGGGATTGCATATTTTCCAGTGCTTGTCAGCATAGCACCCTTTGTGTTGGGATCTTTCACCTCCGTCATGAAACTCCTTGGAATTCCTGTGCTCTTTTTAATTCTGGGAACAGACTCAAAAGCTTTGTCCTGTTCAGAAAAGAAATGCAGACATATCTCATCTTAAGACCCACACGTAAAATGGCATTTCAATGATTATTTGAAGCAGCAAAAGCCTGTAATCCTCTCCTTTTACCAAGTGTAAGGGTTGCTCGACTACAATACTTATTTTCCTGAATGAATATAGCCAGGATGTTCCAAAGGCTTGAGCAGTGTGTTGAACTCAATCGACATTCTTTGGCTTAATTTCAGGTTCCTTAAGGGAGGCCCTCAGCTCACCATTCCCTCAGAGAAGAGACACAAACCTGCTCCTCCTCCAAAGCGCAATTCAGAGTGAGAGCTTAATTTGGTGCTCTGAATCAGTCTCTGGAGAAACTTACATTCACCACCCAGACAGGAAGGTTGAATTCATAGCTCAAGCACATGCATTCAGTGACTAACGTTAAATGGCATGAATACTCACTCAGGGACTTGTGTAATTAACACATGCAAATATTCAATAGATGGGGTCAACAGAAACCGCCTGTTCTTACACGAAATACTACAAACTGTGAACTGCCATTAAAGAGAGTTAAAAGCATAAACATTTCCAGTAATATTGCAATATATAAAAATACGCACGAAAGTTCACAGAGAAAGCTCTATGCACACATTTAATGTCTATGACCTCGAAAAAAGAAAATTTCACATTTGTGATTCCAGGTTTCCCTTGAATTTTGAAGGGCTTTGCAACATTGCCATATAACCGACGTATTTCACCCCAAGAGAAACAATTCTTCCTAGGAGCGTTCATGGACTTGTTACCTAACTGCCAAGATAAAAAAATGAAAAACTAAGTCACACCACAAGTCCCCCACAATCTTACCCTAGTTCTTGGGCAGTTCTTCCTATAGTGGCCCGGTTTTCCACAACGAAAGAAAGTATATGATGGTGGAGGCGGACCCAAGGGTTTCTTCATGTAACTAAAAATTTTTGGGGAAAAGAAGAACAAGGTATGCATGTGTCTCTTGTGTTGAAACAAACATCTCTACAATTTTTCCGTCAGCTTCAAAGAACAGTTTTGACATGATCAACACTTACTTGATTGGATCATATGCACAGCAAGATTGTGTCATCATAGCTTTTATTTTCTCTTCTTCAGAAGCATTGGCTTCAGCCAGATTGACGGTCTGTTTAACAGGAAATTATTTGACACACACATTAGAAACACACGTTCTCCCCCTACTAACTTCTTCATATTAAGGCATTTAACTGCAGTAAGCAAAACCTGCAGGTTTTTTCCAGTTGACTCTGTCCTTTTAATACACAAATTGGAATACAAACCTTATGTAGAACTAGATCTTCAAATTATTGAAGCCAGTGGATTGTTTTTAAGTAGTACTTGCTCAAATGTTTTTATGACACGCTAGTCCAGATACAAGCAGGGTCTAAGGGAGTGACTGTAAAAGATGTGGCCCTTCAAGCACCTACCATTCAGATCAGCCACTCATGTTTTTGAGAGCAAGACAATGAAGAGAGTCAAAGTACAAGCTTTTGTGCAGCCTTTTAAAAAACATCTTAACTGGTTTTCATTTTGCTGCTTACTGTTCAACAACAATTGGCAAGCTTTCCAGTGATTTATTTCTGCCACACTAAGATCCAGGTTCTGCTTTGAAATACATACAGAAATCTGTGTGTGTATATATATATATATATATATAAAAATCAAACCAAAACAAAAACCCTGCACTTTAGATGAAGACCTGAGTCAGCTTTAAGAAGAAAGGTCATTGTGTCTCCAACACTAGAAGCACCTGAGGCTGCCGTGCTTTGACACTGAGAGAGAGAGAGGACTTGTAAAGAGAGATGCCAGGCTTCCACCCTCCCTGTGGCTACCCACAACCCAAATCAGGTACAGTCAGAGCAAACAAGAAGGGAATGTTTCTGCTTTGTCTTTCATTTACTTTAATAAGTTCTAATGAACACTAAGTCTTCCCTCCCACTCCAGGATTTCTCCTTTTCTTAAAATTTTTTTTGAGACATCTATGTTAGCTTATGGTAAGATGCTAATTAGAAATGTAATGCAGACATGCCAGGCAACACACGAGGCTAAAAGAATGTTAACCTTATTGATGAACACGTGATTTGTGTTTATACGCATGCTAGTAAAAAAAAAAGAAAAATAACTGTTTCCAAGAAATAAAACCCCATCTGAATTAGATCAAAGGCTATAAGCATGGTTTGCGTAAATGCATTACAGCAACTACTAGGGTCACTGGGCCAGTTAAACTAACTCAAACTCACAATGAGAGGTATTCATGTCCAAAAAGGAAGTCGAACCAATCAGGGAGAGAATTACGGATGTCAGATTTAGACTTAGTGTTTATAGAGCAACATAAAAAAAGTTTTCAAATTTAAGTTGATTGTCTACCATTCCACGAGAATCACAGGCTGTATTCTTCACAGAACACACACCCAGAGTTCATGAATTTCTAGATTAAGTTATCCTAACAGCCAATCAAATGATCAGATCCAGTGATCCAGGGTTAGTGTAATGCCTTACACCGTTCTAGCAAAGAAAAAGCGGTTATCCTTAAAATAAAGATGAAAAATAAAAAACACCACATGGTAGTTTTTATACTCTGAGGACTATTTTGAAATGCGTAGTTACACATGGTATTGGAGCCAAGCGGCAAACCAAGAGCTAGTCCCTTACCAGTCAAATATTCCCTTATCATAGAATCATAGAATCTCTCGAGTTGGAAGAGACCCATAAGGATCATCAAGTCCAACTCCCTGCTCCTCACAGGACTACCTAAAACTAAGCCATATGACTAAGAGCATCATCCAGATGCTCCTTGAACTCTGACAGGCTTGGTGTCATGACCACTTCCCTGGGGAGCTCCTTCCAGTGACCTTGTGTCACTTATTTATATTTTAGCAGCAGAATGACAGTGTTTTCAAACCTGAAGAAAAATGCTGCCGCTCTTCCAAATCTAGATTCAGAGTGGTGGTATACTAAAGAAAGGCTTAACCTCTGGGAAATTAAAGCAGCATCCAACGCTGGAGTCACCCAGAGCCCAAAATGGGCTGCAGGCAGAAGTTAAGAAAAATGGCAGGGATTTGACCGACAAATGCACCAGGCTCTAACCTTGTGCCAAAACTTGTACACTGGGTTTTAGATGTTTTCATTTGCAGGCAAACTATTAAACTAAATTGCTTCGTCAGATAAAGTGGAAAGTTCAAATGCAGAGATTTAGAATACCACTTTGTGTAGCCATGATATTTAAATTCATGGCAATCTATTAAAGGCATTTATGTACTCAAAGGGGCCCAAATAATATCACTTAAATTACAGAGTTTGAGGAATAAATGTCCAATGCACAGATCTGTCCTCAAAACGTATGGGCTATGCTGGGTTTGGCATTTGTTTGAACCCCCAAGTCAAAAGTAAGAAACAGTACCAATTTCAACACACATGGTTTCTCAGTGGTTTTTGATTACATTTTCAAAAACGATTAGGCAAAAAAAAGTATTTAAAAACAAAAGCTACATGACAGAATGTGAAAATGGCAAAAAATACACTCCAAATAATTTTTATTGCAAGGAACAAAAAAAAGCACACAACCACCTATACCAACATCCATATTCCTAGCTGTAGACAGACAGATGTAGAACATGGCACCACGTTCAATTGTGCAAAGCTTGAACCTACATGATCTAAAAACGATCCTACACTATCTGTACAACACAAAGTCATTCAGGAAATATTCTGGCTTATTCAATGTGAAATACAATGCATTACTAGGCACAAATACCAAGATTCACATCAGAACTGTGCAGACGATGGCATGACTCAGTTTTTACTAGGCTCAATCAAATACATGCTATTACCAACAGATACTATGTTTTACTGGGAAATATAGATAGTTAATGTTTGGAAAATTAATACAAGGCTACACTGTTGAGAATTAAGTGCAGTGTGTAGAAAAAAATGTGAGATTGTGTTTTTACATACCGCTTTCAATGTTCCACTCACTGGCTCAGTTCGACCTCTAGAAGAAAAAATAAAGGTGATCAGAACATAAAATAAAGCACTTGTACCCAACACAAAGCAGAGAAAACACATTATAAAGCCTGAATGTCAAAACATTATGTTCTGATAGTCTAGTGAGTGTGGAAATTTATTCCTATACATAAACTCTCCTCTCTTTTGATACAATTCAGTGCAACTGAAACAAACCCCCCAAAATCCAATTACTACTTTGTCACAAATTCCTCTAAGACTTACAGCTCTAGAACACAACAGTGCAAGAGAAAGCCCTCAAATATTTTGTCTCTGCTGTATAAGTACCAAAAATATGAATTCTGTACTGCAGTTTTGTGTTCTTAAATAATCAACCATCAACATAGGAAGGTAACTTCAGCCAATCTGTATATCCCTAGTATTACAAATAGGTACCAGAAAGAGTACTTTAGTGTCCAAGAATGAACAGGGGTAGTCGAGACCCTTCGCAGTGCAAGTTTACTTAAGAGAAAAAAATCAGTCCTCTGACAAAGAAAGAACAACAATGTCAGCAGCAGAGTCTGTAGAACAGTGTTTCTTTGTGGAAGCCTAAGCACTGTGTTCAGATAGCGACCACACTTAGCCATGAAAGTGCCAAAATACTACGTGTTACATATGCTGTATTGACTAAAAATAGTAGTAGAAATGTCACCTGAGAGCAGTTCCTAGGATTTTGTGCGATTTAGGAGCCCTGTGACAAAAAAACAAAAAGTCTTAATTGCCGGAATTTGCTTTAAGATAATCTTGAAAAAGCCACAATATCTCAGGGAATATTTATCACATTTGAAAACTTGCTGAGCTTCCACATACTCATTGATCTGTATCTGCATGTTGCTCATGAGGAATCAGACATGCAACCATTGGTACAGTTAACAAACCCTTCATACATCATCCAAAGTGTCCCATGAGCAGAGGCAATTCAAAGGCTGCTGTGGAACTGATGCACAAATAGAAAGGTTCATGCTTCCTGCCACTGCTAGGACACCACCAGGCTCGCAGTTACAGCCACGTACCTCCTGAAGATGAAGAAGTACGAGGAAACACTTTAGATTGCCACACACGGGTTTCTTCATCGATTGACCTTGAAGACCATACTAGAAGGCAAGTAACACAGTGCCATTCTTTCCTTACCCCCACATACAGCTGTTTATTTCATCTTTCATGTTAGCAGCATCTGTCCTGTCATTTTAGGGCAGCATTCCAACAGCAGGAGAGGGTGCCATCCAACCAGAAACGGAGGATGCACTGACATGACAGCACTAAGCATACAGCTTTCAATTAACCCCAGAGACAAGGCCATGTTTATAAGCACAACGCTGTCGTGTCCAGAATTACTAGAGAGCACCTCAAAGCACTGCAAGAACTACTGCGGTAATATGCCCAAAGTTTACATGCAGAGCCACGTGAGTTCAGGGTTTTTTGCTTGTAAATGCTTCATGGGCACCAGGATGCTGCTGTACTGTTTGTTCGAGAGACACTATAACTCATCAGTCTACTTTATTTCTTGAGAACCCACGTTACAAAGACGTGGCAAAACCACAAGCTAGTAACAGCTACTCATTGTGGTGGAGACGCATATCTTTAAGGCGGCTGCAAAACATGACCATTCAAACAATGCTAATGTAGCTGATACAGAACTGGACTGTATGAATACAGAAATGACAGCCATAATCCTGCAGTCACGATTGCATTTGCATAGCTGTAATTGTAACCAATATACCCCATTCTCTGTCCTCCGTAAATCTTAGGAACACAGAATTAAACCCTGGAGCAGAGATATCAGCTTAGGGGAAAAGCAGGCTTAGACAGACAGCTAGTAACATTTGGGAAGGTCCTAAACTGCTTACGCAGTTTCAGGTTTGGAAAGGATTCACTGTTCCTTCATCGTACTCGCACAAAAGGCAGTACACTTTAGGATATTGTTCTTTTTCTCTGCCTGAAACGGGCATTGTCTTTAGGAAACTAAGAGGAATCACTTATGAATGCCACTTCTTGTTTGCGTGGTTCATCAGCAGGCAACCTTGGTCTTTCCTCTCTAGCTAGTATGCAAAAACCCCAGATTTGGGGCAAAAGAAAACCTGCCATATCCTACCCCCTGCTCCTCCAAATACCAGAAATAGTCAAACACTCAGAATCAGACTCTTCTGAGATGGCAACAAATTCGAAGTTTACACTACAATGCGTATCTCCCTCTACTATAAAAGCAATAAAAGCAAACACACAGAATGAGGAATCTCTCCACCGAGAGGAAACGGGGTCTACAACTTGGCCCTCAGAACAACCAACCCCAAGAACAAACACAAAAGAATCATCGCACAAGTTACCAATGTTGGAGTTCGAACCCCGTGTCCCAGCAGGCCCAAAAATGTAAGTCTACTTTGGGACAGATGCATTAAAATCTACCCCACGACAACAAAACTTGTCGGCAGCTTTAACAAGAAAGAGCCCATCTGAATGTGCTTTATGGATACTTACAGAACACAGGTTTTGCTGGTAGCTTTAACTCCTCCCGCAGGGATTCTTCTAACGATTACTGAGGAGTTCTTAGGAATCAGGGCCCGATCATCGGTGTATTCTGAAAACAACATAAAAACAGAACAAAACAGGAGTCAATTCCTAAGAATGTGTATTAATCTGCAATTATATAGCACTTCAGAGAATCCCTTTAGGGATACAGAAGCAAAACTTTATACGTAACATCACGCTGTTACCGTCCCAACACACTAACGGTACATTTCAAGAAATCTTCAGGTTTGATAATCAAACACAAGCAGCAAAATCTTTTCCAGTTTTTTACAATAGTTTGAACGCCAACAGCGAAATAGTCTCAAAGGTCACTAAAGGAGAGCCTGCTAATGCACAAGGTTCTTTCCTGACCTAGCTTAAGTTGCTTTTGCTTCCATTAGGCTACAAAACCAACAGAACTTTGGAGAAAAACAAAGCACAGCAAAGTCTCACCTGCATAAACCGGATTCTAAAGCTCACTAGCTTGCCCTGCAACAAAAAAGGCACTTAGCTAAAGCATGAAAACTCTGTGCCATCGCTTTCATAGCTGTGAACTAGAAAGGATTCACCCATGCTGTCCGTGCTCCAGACTGACCAAACACAGAAGAGAGCCGGACATCGCTGCCTATTTCTTGGAGCTTAATCCACCAACAACCACACTTCTCAGCTGCTCTGTGCTTTACATTGAAATGGAAATGAAACTGGCAGGGCTAGAGTATTCTTTCTGGTCCAGATCACAAACCACTGGATGAAGACCAGTTCAGAGCCCCATTTTTGGTGTTTGGGTTTGGTGGTTTTTTTTTTTTTTGTTTTTTTTTTGTATTTTGTCTGATCAGCAGAACTACACATTCTCCAAGTGTTTTGAGTCAGAATGTTACAGGGCAGGAAAGAGTACTCAAGAAACCTGAGTTCTGGAGTTTGCAGTTCTTCCACTATATTGCAAGAACATTTATTAGAAAAGACAGGTCAAGAAATTCAGACCAAATTAAAAGGAGGCAAGTTTAAATGCATCATTCTTGAGGATAGGTTTTTTGAAGGGAATTCTGCCTTTATAGAACATGCCTGTATAGTAAGCATGGAAGAGGACACAGACATCCCCCTGCCGCCTTTTAAAATAGGTCCCAACCATCCATTTTGCCTTCCCAGCATCTTAACAAGAGTCCATTATATCATTTTTTTCCACTGGTATTTAAAATCCTGTTTACTTTCAGCTTACATTAGCATTGCTTCTATTACTAGATTTCCATGACGAAAAGTAACAGATGCTGAACTGTAAAAGCTTAGAGTACTTGGACAAATCTGAACAAGTAGGCCACCTTCACCTAAGGCTCACTTTGCTCTTCCCATGATCATTTCAACATTTCGTTAGGACTCCTGCACAGACAACGTTATAGAAAGCAATACTTTATGTCTGCCTGTAAGAATTCCAGACATCACATTTGGGCAGAATAGCTGGGTCTGGTTTCTTCTTTCATCTTCTGAAGGTGAGTTGAAGCATCTGCATCTGATTAATAAAACCTGAAATTCACGGTTACGCATGTAAACCAAAAATTTGGCATGCATATATATTGCACTGAAATGTTTTCTCTAGCTTTGCTCTGAAAACCACTGGGGGATTTTTGCATTTTCACGTGGAAGACACCCTTACAAAAGCTTCAATAAGCATCTGTGTTACTAATATACCAAGTGTAAGATTTTATACTCATTTTGCCAAGGTCAAAGTGCAACACAACCGACCTAGGGGAGGATCTTGTCACTGCTAAACAAGAGTGACACTCTTTCAAGTAGGAAAGATACTCCTGCTTTAACTTCACCTTTAGGCAGCACCACATTTAACAGAACCTTGTGAAGCAGATACGTTTTCTTCACTGTATTCTGATTACGTATGAAAGCAAAGCAACACACTTTGTAAAACTGGTATGATGTATATTAGAGTAATGCTTTGTGGGGGAACATATTTATGAGCATAAATTTTCCTTCTAAAACTTTGCTTTCTGTTCCTCACCTGCTATAACAGAATCCACGTGTTCAGCCTGTTTCAAAACATTTTTCCTTCCGGTGATAATAATTGGGATCCATCACAGTTTATTACCATCCAACATTCTGGTTTTATGGCTCTGTTTGACACAGACCCAACTATTACAGGAGTGACATCAGCCAGTCGGCTATTTAGCCTGCCTGCATTTGTGAAGCTGAAAGTACATCAGCAACTGAAGACAAAATTCAGAGACCTTTCTGCAGCAAAGCCCTTCAAGCTCTTGATAGTTTTCTGCAGTACTACTAGAGGAATTCAAGACTTCTGAAATGTATCTCTACCTACACATGTCATGCAGTCCAATGGCATCCCTAACACTCCTAACATTGTGCTGTTCAGTCTCTTGACAGACATTCTCCTGAAAAGTTTCAATATCTGTAGCTACATAGCGAGCTTTAGGTTCAACCACTTCAAAGGCTGGGGCTGAAGGTACAGTTAGCGTAGTGTACATATTATTCTGTTTAAGTTTTACTACATCAAACAGGAAGAAGAAAAAAACCACCAGTACACATTCTAAAGAAAAGACTGTTGTAAGTGTGTCACAGAACCACAGGGAAAAATATAAAGAAATTTAATCTTAGCAAGGTGGCAGAGTACCAGACTGAAATATCATACTAAGTAATACAAAACCATTATCATCTCTGAGAATCAGGCACCAATTAGTAGATTTAAAAGAATTTATGACTTCTCTAAGAAGAAAGTCAAAAGAAATGTTCTGCTATAAAACTTCAGTACTGCCCTGATATGGTTAACACGTAGTAGCAGGAAAAAAAACACAGTTAGAAATGAATGATGAAATGATGCTCAATAGCAGCTGAATGACAATGTCTTTGGTGTAGAAAACAAGAAATTCCAAAGTATAATTGAGATACAGGGAACACTCATGTGCAAGATGGCTTTAAAGGCTCTGCATAGATTATAACTCACAGATGCACTCTTGATCCAAAATGCTGCTAGTGAGCAGTTTCTGCAACAGCCACAAAACCAGTTTTCCAATGCAGTGGAGTAAATCAAGTTGAAGACAAAATTAAGTCACCAAAACCACTTCTTTTTTCTTTTTTTTTTTTTTTAAATTAGCCATCTGTTCTATTTCTATCACTTTCAGCTTCCTCTTTGTTATTATAAGATATCTTCCCACATTTCCTTATCATTTTACATAGAATAATTTCAGGAAACCGAAATGCTTGTAAGCACATGTCACACATCAACCATGTACTCTTCTACGCCTAGCTCTGTGTCTAAAACACAGATCCGAAGGCAGTTGTCAGAACAGCGACTACGACTGAGCAGCTCTGTGAGGCCCCCAACACAAGTCACAGCTACCGATCGTGGCCGAAGTGCATTATCGCTTCCCACCCCACTTAAGCCCCGGAGCTGCTTGCCCTCCCAGTCCCCCCGCATGCTGGTGGGATTGGCCCCAGGCTGACTCATGCTATGTGTTTGACGAGCAACAAAGAGCAGAGCGTGCCTCCTGCAGGCCGCAGCTGCCATGGGGCATTCTGTGAGGCCCCAGCCAGCAGTGCCCAAGGCCCTGCGCCCACTGCCCCCCCCACCTTCTTTGGTCTGGGCGTTGGTGATCTGCAGGTCGCAGTTTGACGCCTTCAGCTTCTCACGGCCCATGATCTGGTGCTTGAGGTCGCACAGGGAGATGTGGAGCCCGTCGAAGGTGACCATATCATAGTTCAGCTGGGAGGAGAACTTGTAGTGCACACACGACATGGTCAGGGCCAGGCGGTGCCTGCTCCGTGACAGCGTCTACTGTGGCAGACGGCGTCGTGGCCTCTGTGCCGGGATAGGTCCCGTGGCAGCTTGGGGAAGGTCCCACCGAGGTATCCAGGGCAAGCAGCACGGGCTGAGCTCAAGCAGGCCAACGGCGCTCAGAGGCCGCGGTGCTCCGCCGTGGCCAGACCCTGTGGCCTCAGCCAGACTCGGCTAGCGGAGGCCTCAGGACTCCATGGCTGCAGTGCTGCCCCCTGCCCCCACAACAACTATGGCCCCTGGCCCTCAGCGATCGAGCTCGGCTGCGGCGGCAGGGCCTGCCTGACCTCTTCCTCACAGCCCTGGCAGGCAGGCGGGTGATGGGGAGAGGCCCCAGAGGCCCCGGCTCGGCCTCCACTCCCTCTCTCACAGGCAGCACTCCCAGGCCCGATCAATCGCTATGGCAACGCGGGCACCCCTGCCTCAGCGTTCTGCTGAGGGGCTTCCCGGCTGAATATCGCAGGGGCCGCTGTGAGCACCTCACTGCGCACGCACAAGGGCACGCCACACCCACCCCCCCACGCCTGACGTGACCCAGCACGTTATGGCAAACCGCCCTGGGCCGCTGGTGTCCTTGCTGTCCCCCAGGCCTCCCCCTGACCGGTGTCCCTCCTGTCACCCCCCGGGCCTGTCACCTCCTGGTGTCCTGCCACCCCTGAGCCTGTGGTGTCCCTCCTGTCACCGCCCAGGCCTTTACCACACTGAGCCACCTCCCATCAGCCCCTGGGCCTGCGGTGCCTCTCCCAACAGCCCTGGGCCCATCACCGCCCGACGTCCTGCCACCCCCCAGGCCTGTCACTGCCCGCTGTCCCTCCTGGCACCCCCAGGCTGTCACCACCCGCTGTCCCCTCCTCTCAGCAGCCAGCCAGGGCAAGACAGTCTGGCGGAGATGCAGCGGGCTTTGCCGTGTGGCTCTCGGCTGCCCGCACCGCAGGGCCAGTGAAAGGAAGGGACATCTCAGAGTGTTTGAGTGGATTTGTGGGAATTTATGGGAAGTTCAGTCAATGAACTGCAGGCAAAGCACAAGTCACATGTGGTGCCCAAGTACGCCAAAAAAGGGCTCCTCACATCAGTTCTCTGTAGGATCAGGTTAGTTCTTTTAGTCAGACACACAAATGGGAAGGGATTTCTCCTTCCTTTGCTGAAGTAGACTTTGAGGTAGATATTGCCAAAGAATGCAACAACAACCAAAAAAAGTTAAAGCAGGTACTTTCATCCTCACTAGATGCGTATCACTGAAGCGTTTCTCACATTCTCTTCTCTGCTCCAAAGGGTCCCCACTTCAGACGCATTTGAGTTCCATTACTGTTAAGCATCCACCACTGCCAGACGTTTCTCTAGACTCAAGGCTGACAGCAGGGTACAAGGACAGTCGTTTCTGGACATCTCACTCCTGGGCAAAAATCCAACAGGCTTCCTTTAATGACTGAAATTCAAAGAATTACAATAAGCTTTTTAAATTAAGCACAGCAAATAAAAAGCAAACAAACCAACAAAAAAATTGCAGGTAACCACCTGAGGCACTAATGAAGAACAAAAGGTCTCCTCTTGAGTCCACTACCCCTCACAAAACAGACATGTGGCTTAAAAAGAGATTCCCACAAAGAAACCGCACATGGAAGGTAACCCTAATAACTCCAGAACAAGTGAACAACATGGAAACGGCAACACTGACTCTTCTCCTGCTCCTCCTGCGAGCTCTTTGCCAGCCACACAAAGAGGCACACAAAGGATGATTGAATCAGATCTGACAAGAAATTGCCCCCCCAAATCCAAAATAATCAAGAAATCTATTTGAAATATGGATTCACATCCACTATCATGGATGATGAACTTCGCCCTAAACACACAGTGTGCCTTGATATAGGAGCAAACGACTGCATGAAGTCACCACCACAAGCAGACGTTTAACCCCGAAGCATCCACAATGTGCAGACAAACCTCCACCAGTTTTTCAGCAATGTTTCAAGTCACACAATACTCCGTCCAGGACTTTATGAATGCCATTGCACTTAACGACAGCAGCCTCTTTGCAGGTTTCTTACTCAAGAGCAAAAACCAAGGATCCACGTACCCTTGGGGAAACCCTTGTCCTTCCATGTGGCTGGTGTCTTCCCATGGCTTTTCCTCAAGGCAGGAGAAATGACCATGAATTTGGAAGTCCACATAAATTCATAAGTACACTTAGCCCTCTGGCAGTCATTACCCATGGGCCAGAACTTTTCTTGCCCCTCCCCAGAACTGCCCGACAGTCATCTGGCAGTCATTCTCCATGGACTGCAAGTCCTCCATACCTACCTACCTACCGACCGACTCACCAGAAATGAGTTGGACCGCACTAGAAGTGACACTGCCCGACCTGCAGTAGACATATTAGACCAGAAATGATGGTTTCAAAATGCCACACAATCCACCACAGCAGCAAAAAAACAACCAGAAGAAACATCGTACGCAAACCAAAGGCCCCTATCCAAGCCCTAAAAAGGCATACAAGCTGAAAAAAGGGACTGGCCACAAAAAAACAGACCACGCAGAACACAAGGTAAGCTAAAAGTAACATAACCCCAGGAACCCAGGGCCAACAAACCCAGATTCTGTCCATAACAATAACACGCTTTAATCCTAACTCACTTAAACCCTGGCATCCATAACCCTGTCACCCCGTAACCCTAGAAGTTGTAGCCCTAAGAGATCAGAAAATGGAACACGAACCCCCTGAAGACCTCTGCCAGAGCCTTCAGGTGGCCCTGCATCTCAGACATCACAGCTGTGAAGCGGGAGTGAGACGGAGCCACCAGGACATCACCGGCATCCATCTTCACACCCTGAAAAAAGCCTGGGTTCAGCGCTCCCAGGGAGAAAGGCTGAGGCACTCGGAGCCTTTCAACTGACCAGCCATGGTCACAGGTGCCAGAACCACCAGGCAGACGACCCCATCCTCCCTGCAAGACCCCTCAGGGCAGCCGTCCCCAACTCCGGGGGGCTGGATACAGCCTCTGCTCTATGGGGAAGTGCTTCCTGGGAGCAGAATCTCTCACGGGGGCACTGGAAAACCCTCCTCAGGCCTGGATGCCTGAGAAACATCTCTCCACTGCTCCATCTCTCACCAAAAGCAGGGGCAGGGGAAGGCTGCTTTGCTGGCCTGGAGGAGAACCAGCTCACCTGGGCTGCTCTGCGGCCACCGGGTGCCTTTGCTGTTAGGCGGGTCTCAGCGCTGCTCTGCAAAGAGCTGTCACCTCCCTACAGGATGCTCTCCAGCGTGCAGGACATCTCCACTGGGTCACCCTGTGGACAAACATTGGAAGGAAGGGATGGGGTTTGCTTTGCCCCCCTTCTCAGGGTGCCATAAGAGAGACCTGCCACCCCCAAATCAGCTGTGTGATTTGGACACCACGTACAAGCTGCAGACATGGGGCAGCACAGCTGTGGGGAGCGGGCAAGATATTCTGTGGTGCCCCCAGTGCTGGCAGAAAGCCGAGCTCAAGACAACGGGGGGAAGGCCAAGGCAGCTGGCAGCCGGCGGTGGGGTGCTGCAGGTTGCCGCGTCTCCAGAAATGCCCGGTTCCTTGAGCCTCAGCCCTGGGGCTACAGCGCGGGGCCGGCACCAGCTCGGACTTCGCTGGGAAAATACAGGCAGGGGTGACCCTGATGTTATAAGCTACATGCAGGACAAGAATACTAACGTGTCTTATAGAAGCATATAGAAAACCAGTGCCATATTGATATTTCATGTCCAAGTTACAATATGGTTCATTGATTTTCCTAAACTTATGCACAGAATGTATTATAACCAAGAAGGACCCCAAATATGAAGAAATTATTTTTAATTCAGTACTGGAAAATGGTATAAGAAACAAAGAAGCAAGCAGAAAGTTAAAATTACTTAATGCTAAGAAAATGCACATCAGTGATGTTTTAACATTTTCGGTGTTATTGGTTTAAAACTATATTAATGCTTATTTGTGATCGGATAAATCCTTTATTTTATGCAACAATCAGAATAATAGTTGTATTGTATGAATAAAAAAGAGGGCCAAAACATTTAAGAAAAATTGAACACTGATAAATCACAGAATCACAGAATCACTAAGGTTGCAAAAGACCTCTAAGATCATCAAGTCCAAGCATTAAAAAAAAACAAAACAAAACGAAAAAAAAACCAACTACACAAAAATCCACCCACACCACACAACACCATGCCCATCAAGCCACGTTCCACAATGCCACGTCCACACGCTCCTTGAATACCTCCAGGGAGGGTGACTCCACCACTTCCCTGGGCAGTCTATTCCATTGTGATACCACTCTCTCAGTAAAGAAATTTTTCCTAATATCCAGACTGTATCTCCCCTGGCACAACTTGAGGCCATTTCCTCTAGTCCTGTCACTAGTCACTTGGGAGAAGAGACCAGCACCCACCTCTCTGCAACCCCCTTTCAGGTAGTTGTAGAGAGCGATAAGGTCTCCCCTCAGCCTCCTCTTCTCCAGGCTAAACAACCCCAGCTCCCTCAGCCGCTCCTCATAAGACTTGTGTTCCAGACCCCTCACCAGCTTCGTCGCCCTTCTCTGGACACGCTCCAGCACCTGTGTCCTTCTTGTAGGGAGGGGCCCAAAACTGAACACAGTATTTGAGGTGCGGCCTCACCAGAGCCAAGTACAGAGGCATGATCACCTCCCTGCTCCTGCTGGCCACACCATTTCTGATACAGGCCAGGATGCTGTTGGCCTTCTTGGCCACCTGGGCACACTGCTGGCTCATATTCAGCCGGCTGTCGATCAACACCCCCAGGTCCTTTTCTGCGGGGGAGCTTTCCAGCCACTCGTCCCCAAGCCTGTAGCATTGCCTGGGGTTGTTGTGGCCAAAGTGTAGAACCCGGCACATGGCCTTGTTGAACGTCATCCAATTGGCCTGGGCCCATCGATCCAGCCTGTCCAGATCCCTCTGCAGAGCCTTCCGACCCTCGAGGAGATCAACACTCCCACCCAACTTGGTGTCGTCTGCAAACTTGCTGAGGGTGCACTCTATCCCCTCATCCAGGTCATCGATAAATATATTAAACAAGACCGGCCCCAAAAATGAGCCCTGGGGGACTCCGCTTGTGACCGGCCGCCAGCTGGATTTCACCCCATTCACTACAACTCTCTGGGCTTGGCCATCCAGCCAGTTTTTAACCCAGCGAAGAGTGCACCTGTCTAAGCCACAAGTCGCCAGCTTCTCCAGGAGAATACTGTGGGGAACACTGTCAAAGGCTTTGCTGAAGTCCAGGTAGACAACATCAACAGCCTTCCCCTCATCCACTAGGCGGGTCACCTCGTCATAGAAGGAGATCAGGTTGGTCAAGCAGGACCTGCCTTTCATGAACCCGTGCTGGTTGGGCCTGATCCCTTGGTTATCCTGCACGTGTCCCGTGAGCACCCTCAAGATGAACCTCTCCATAATCTTCCCCGGCACCGAGGTCAGGCTGACAGGCCTGTAGTTCCCCGGATCCTCCTTCCGGCCCTTCTTGTAGATGGGCGTCACGTTGGCAATCCTCCAGTCATCCGGGACCTCCCCCATTAACCAGGACTGTTGATAAATGATGGAGAGCGGCTTGGCAAGCTCCTCCGCCAGCTCCCTCAGCACCCTTGGGTGGATGCCATCAGGCCCCATAGACTTATGAGTGTCCAGGTGGCATAGCAGGTCGTTAACTGCTTCCTCCTGGATCATGGGGAGCCTATTTTGCTCTCCATCCTTGCCTTCCAGCTCAGGGAGATGGATACCCTGAGGATACCTGGTCTGACTATTAAAGACTGAGGCAAAGAAGGCATTAAGTACCTCAGCCTTTTCCTCATCCTTCATGACAATGTTCCCCGCCGCATCCAGTAAAGGATGGAGATTCTCCTTGGCTCTCTTTTTGTTGTTAATGTATTTATAGAAGCATTTTTTGTTGTCCCTCACGACCGTGGCCAGGTTGAGCTCTAGCTGGGCTTTTGCCTTCCTAATTCCCTCTCTGCATGACCTAACGAGGTCCTTGTATTCTTCTTCACTTGCTTGCCCCTTTTTCCAGAGGTGGTAAGTTCTCTTTTTTTCCCCGAGCCTCAGCAAAAGCTCCTTGTTCAGCCAGGCCGGTCGTCTTCCCCGCCGGCTCTTCTTACGGCACATGGGGACTGCCTGCTCCTGCACCTTCAAGATTTCCTTCTTGAAGAAGGTCCAGCCTTCCTGGGCCCCTTTGCCTTTCAGGACCGTCTCCCAAGGGACCCTCTCAACCAGTGTCCTGAACAGGGCAAAGTCTGCCCTCCGGAAGTCCATGGTAGCAGTTTTGCTGACCCGCCTCCTTACTTGGCTAAAAATTGAGAACTCTATCATTTCACGGTCCCTAAGCCCAAGACGGCCTCCGACCTTCACTTCTCCCACCAGACCCTCTCTGTTTGTGAACAGTAGGTCAAGCAGGGCACCTCCCCTGGTAGGCTCGCTTAACAGCTGCATCAGGAAGTTATCTTCCACACACTCCAGGAACCTCCGGGAGTGTTTCCTCTTGGCTGTGTTGTACTTCCAGCAGACATCCGGTAAGTTGAAGTCCCCCACAAGAACAAGGGCTTGCGACTGTGAGACTTCTGCCAGTCGCTTGTAGAACGCTTCATCGGCTTCTACGCCCTGGTTGGGTGGTCTATAACAGCCACCCAGCAGGATATCCGCCTTGTTGGCCTTCCCCCTCATCCTTACCCATAAGCATTCAACCCTGTCGTCACAATCATCGAGCTCTATACAATCAAAACACTCCTTGACAACTCCAAAACACCGCCTCTCCTTCCTTGCCTATCCCTCCTCAAGAGTTTATAGCCATCCATCGCAGCACTCCAGTCATGTGAGTCATCCCACCGTGTTTCTGTGATGGTGACTACGTCATAGCTGTCCTGCTGCACAACAGCTTCCACCTCCTCCTGTTTGCTGCCCATGCTGTGTGCGTTGGAATAGATGCACTTGAGCTGGGCTACTGAGCTTGCCCCCAACATAGGCACGCCACCCCTAGCCGTACCTCTAGCTACCCTGGCTTCATCCCCTTCCCCCTTCAAATCTAGTTTAAAGCCCTCTCAATGAGGCTCGCCAACTTACAAGTGAGGATCCTTTTCCCCCTTTAGGATAGTTGAACACCGTCTGCACTCAGCAGGCCCGGTGCTGTGTAGACCGCCCCATGGTCAAAAAACCCAAAACTCCTCCGATGGCACCAGTCCCTGAGCCACACGTTGACCAGGTTCGCTTCCCTGTTCCTATCAGCATTCCTCCCCGCCACCGAAGGCATTGAGGAAACCACGACCTGTGCTCCCCATCCCTCAACCAGTCTCCCCAGTGGCTGACAGACAAGGCCCTGAGCCAATGAAACGACTCAGCCGAGAGACGTTTCTAGACCACTGCCCACATATGGCCACAGTTCAGGTTTGACTATGCTATAAATGAAGCCCCAGTGGAGGGGAAATTGAGCGTCAGTCTTTCTTGGAGTAGTGGGGCTGTAAGTTGGGGACTCTCCGTCTTTGGTCAGGCTGCTGCCTAGGGAAGCGCCTTGAGGTCGAGAGCCCTCCTCTTGTAGGTGATTGATTGTGCACATTTTGAATCCTCATTTCTAAAGCCGCCTGTGCTGTATCAGTTCCTCGTACATCATCCTGAACCCCTGGTTTACTGATGTTGTGGGAGTGCTGAATGGTTTTGATAAGCCTCATTTCTAGTTAGCTTTCTGCTGAACACTTTTGGTTTAAATAAAGTTTATTTCTGAGTTTATCACCTGCCTAATCTGATTTTGTGAGCCTCCCGGACATTTAAATTGGTGTGCCTTTGCACCATCATGAAAGTATAGAGGAGATGAAGCCAGACCACTTCTTGTCAGAACACATCAAAAGAGTGGGACAACTCAAGCTGAAAATGAAGACTTCTAGTAACATGATACAGTTGACTCTTTCGCACTTACATTCCATGAGAAATTCAACTGTTTCAACTAAGAATTACTACCCTGTTGTTCATTATTTCCACCAGTGAACTTCTTCCATAACCCCCGTGGACAACTGTCCAAATGGACTGTGAACTGTGCAGATGACAAAATTCATCTTCACGTCTAGGTCACGCTCCTCTTTTATAGTGAGAAAGGCAGAGTCCAACTTAATGTCACTAAATACTGATTTTAATGACAAATGCTGTTGTAGTATATACTTCAGGTAGTAAGTATAATCTTGCTTGAGTAGTGTTAACTCAAGTATTTCTTAATACACTCATACTTGATTTTACAAATTTAATACAGATAGAGCTTTTTGGGGTATTTCCTGACAACAAAGAAAAAACTAACTGAAATGTAAGCAATCAACACAAAAGAGAGATCATTGGATTAATCAGTTCGGAGAAAATACTTTTGCACTGAATTTTACCAGTTCTTTGGAAACTGATTTTTTTACCTTTCCTTTAAGTGTCCAACTCTTGCTATCCAGCTCGTACAGTTCAGGATATAGTCTCAGCCTACAGCTCTTCCAGCTGCACTTCCTTCAGGAAAAGCAATTGCTGTCCCCAGTTGCTCCACACTACTCCCTGTCAGATCTGCCCACTGAGCTCCTTGTTTAAGCACTCTGTGGCCCTTTTCAGGGAAAACAAACAAAAGTTAATTTAAGCAGTTTAAATAGCCGGTATTTCCCAGCTGAACTGAAATGGTTTAGGGAGCGATCATGCAGCTAACCAGAAGGGTGACAAGCATTCCTGGGGACTGGCTATGAGCAGCTGGAGAAGGGAAGGAGAACAAGACGTTCCTTCCATTCACACAGCTGCAGCTGGACCAGTTTTACCTTCTTTGACATTCTGCCTCCTTTTTGTATCTAGAGCTTCCAATGGGGCTTTGCAATGCCTTGAGCTGTGTGGAAGATACTCAGTAAAGATCATGAAGGTATACCAAAAATCAAGTCCAGAGAAATCTTACAGTGAGAGCTTTATGGACTAATCTCAAGCCTCCTGAAGTAAGAGCAGAACTCTCATTACCTCAGCGGCTAGCTAATCAGTAGACGTCAAATTCCTGTAGTAAAAAAGCAGGTCTTTCATCATGGATTTAATATAAAATAATGTTTATGTGTAATTAGCTTGGCTTTATTAGTTACCTGTGATTGCCGTTTTCAAACCTATTTATTATTAACATTACACAGGGTGAAATTCATGGCACTGTATTAGAAAGAGAAAATAAGATTTCTGGAGCACACAGAAAAATGCCTATCTTAACTTTCACATATCTATCCTCTTGACTTTTGCTTAAGTGTAATTTTAAAAGAACAGTCCCAGGTGTTATAAGCATGTGCATTTTCTTTTATGTAAGATTACTTCAAATAGACTGCTTATACCTTAACCCTCATCTATTTTTATTCTATAGTTGGATGGTTAATGTGGCTAGTATGTTGTTTGAAGAAAACAGCTTTTATAGAGTGTAGGAACCATTTGGATGGCATCACAGATTTCTGATGCCAAGGCCTGAAAAATTTTATTCCAAAGGTGGCATCTGGCTTCTTGGCACATATAGTCTGTAGTTTCTCAGTGCCTCTAGGTCTGTTGTATGGTTGGTCATGTTTGAATGCTAATTTTAGTTCCTAACTTCTCAGAATAAAATAGACTTCTGACATTTTGCAGAATGTATGTGTAAGCACATACATAGTGAACAACTTGTACTACTTCTGCAAAGTATTGTTAGTTCTCTACTTCAGTATGTCTATTTATTACCTGTTCTCATACTTATGTGAATATCTGTACACATGACAAAATACATTACCTAAATAATTATAGGACGAACTTTTTTTTTCACCTGTTCAAACCATTATCATCTATGTTACACTGAAGTCATCAGGGACTAGCTTTATTTCTTCATCCTTACCAAAACGAGTATTTTGCAAGTAGTCACAGTAGTTACCCACATTGTACAGAAAAAAGCTTTAGTTTGTGGTAAAGCCCCAGTTTTGGTCATATTCAGCTGGATCATTTCTCATGTTTCAACGTTTTCTTCCCCACCCTCCTTGCTTCTTAATATTCACTTCTCCGATCTGTTTGCAAAAACATCTAATCACTTGTCTTTTACCATTATCTCATCATAGCCCAACTGATCCCCGTTTTTTCCTCTGTTTTCTTCACCTGTCCTCAGTCCCAAGATCTTACGTTTCCTGCCTGCATTAGATTTCTCGCTGTTCTTTATTCACCCTGACCCTTGGAATCACTTCTTCCCCTTTACTTCAGTTGTTTTAGTCCAAAGCTTGACCAAATGATCTATAGCACCTAAGAAAAATAAATTCAATGCAGAAGTGAATCTTCAAATAAGATATTCAGTCTACTTCATGAAATCCTTAATAATCTCCCTTTTCTTTGGAGTTCAAAGCACCATGCATCAGCATGGTGGTAACTAAGACATCTAGGCCGGTGGTAGAAATTTTATTCACTGATGGGCAGAAATATGAAAATGGAGGTCTATGTGAACTTACACAGAAATTGAAGATTTAATTGTTTCAACTGATTTTCTTAATGATTTCTTTAAGAACTGTGTCTTTAAGAATCTTAGTCTTTCATACTGACAGCAGAAAAACACTTCAGCTTATGAGTCAACAGCCTTTAAAGGAACTGAGAAGGGAGGGATTTCCTAATAATGGGACATGTGACATTCAGTCTCCAAGTTTTAAAATTTCCATAGGGCATTTTAAATTCACTCCGAAATCCAGTCCTTGACATAGAATTCAAATCTTCATAATTCTGTCACTTTCTGGGGAATATGGACTTGAATAGTTTTTAATGATATTATGGTAATGTATTTCAGAGCACTGACTTTAAGGGAATTAACTTTTGTCACCTTGTAACTGGCAGAACTGGGACAGTTCGCTAAAGCCCAAGCAGACACTGCTCACTATCAACAAGGGCCCTGTCACTGATACAATGTTTTATAGATCATATATAACAGTTTTACATCTGCTAAACATCTTTTCACACCAAACTTCTCTCACTTTTATGTTAGAACTAGTGGAAAATTATTCTGAACTAAAATGATCTCCTTTATGATGCCATATACAAATGCATATATTAATTGGCACATGTGAGTTGGAAAGGTTTTTTTGGTGCAAAGCCCCAGGAAAAAGGAACAGCATACTCGGACACACTTACCGTATTGAAAGCAGTTTGATACAGAATGTTTTATTTTTCCTACTTTTTTTTCTTTTCTATTCTGTGCTAGAAGAAAACATATTTTATTGAATAAAATGTAACAACGCTTAAAGCAAAAATTGAGCACTGCCAGCATTAACTAATCTAACAGTCAGACGATGAGGACTTTTTCTTAGGTAAGGGTTTATATCTTTGATCTCATCAGCATCTGAGTCTTCCCCCATATCTTAGGTTATTGTTCCATCTGCCAGGTTACTGACTGATCTTAAGCACAAAGTGATTGAATAGGTCCCACTGTTTTAATCTAACCTGATGGTCAGCTGCAGTATTCAGTGAAGCCACTCAGTTCTGGCCCAAGGTATCCAGCTTTTCCACCTTGTCACATCTTCTTATCAGGATGTGCCCTTCCCCAGCCAATGTATTTAATTTTAGTGCAAGGACCCCTGCAGAACAGACAGCAGTTTTGTAGTACACTTTGATTGTACAAGCCTCAGAACCAATTAAAGAGTGCAAAATTTATTGCAGATTATACCTTCCTAATTAATCAATGACCAGTATGTGAAGCTTGAATTAGGGCTGAACAGAATGACACAGAAAGCATTTTCTCTACAGTATAGAGACAACCACTAACCTTTGTTTTCTCATATAAAACCAAGGACCTAATGCCAGGAAATGTTCCTATCTCAAACACAGATAGGTTAGTCTTTGTCTGACTGATTTCCTCGGTGTCCAAAATCCTTCTGTTTTCATTCGCTTCTCAGTGACACCTAGTTAACTTCTTGCTTAGTTGATTTCTGGAGATCCAAAAGCCAAAGTAGTGAGTGAGGTTTCTTTGAGGTAATACAGGTAACAGAAGAATAAGGCCATATAATACCTACTTATTTTCTTAAATCTGAACCATGATGTCACCATGAAAACAAATCCAGCTTCTATGTCAGCTCGAATCAACAGGAGTGTTCATGTTGGTTGTACCGGAGTTTGACTTAAACCTACAAACAACAAAGCAGCTACCAAAATCTCTTTCTACCTTTTGTCTTGCCAAATCAGTATGGGAAAAAATAGTTTATTCAGAGAATAAACTCTTCTTTGGAATAATATAGAGTGCTCTTTTCCAAATGGCCATATGAAGTTTCATATGTTTTCCATATGAAACTACACATTCTCATCAATAAGCCAGTAGTGCATGAGAAAACAAGTAACAGAAATATGCCTATGTCATATATTATTAAGAGGTGTTTAAAGTGCAAACTGACATAACAAACATTTTGTTGATAAAAAGACAAGGTTTTCTCTATCACATCTTACAGGCACTGCATAAATCACGATTTACTTCTTTTGGATAATTGTTCCTAGATTTTTGTAAACTTATGGCAGATGTGTTCATGAAAAATTATGCCTGTCACAGAAAACTTGGAAAGAGTCCTAGGCTGCCCAATTATGCAAGAGTTATAGCTCATGTAAGGGACACCTACGGTTTTAAAGGGGGAAGTGGGAATTATAAATTTTCCACCAAGGAAGTTCTGTCTGGAAGATTTAATGGAGCTGGGACTTGAACAAAAGATGTTCAGTCAGGTTTTTTGTTTTGTTTTGTTCTTTTCTGACACCCATTTTGTCAACAACAATTAATATTAAGTGCTGCAGTGGTTTGAATCCAAGCGTAGGCATTTTATTCACACTTGCTGCTTAATATATGCTATGTAAAGAAACACAGTGAAAAAACAGGTGTATTGCCAACTGTTTGGGGGTTTATTTCCTCTTGAGAAATTTTTTGATACTCTGGGTGCATACTGTTAATACACGTATTTGTATATTCCTTTAATTACCTATTTAATGTAAGGTATAAAATACAAATATCTTACAAAGAACTGCATTCATTACAGAGTATTATTTGCCTACGTGGTGTGTAGAGTCAAAGGCCAGAAGTACCAATCATGTACACTTAATTTGACCTCTTCTATTGTACAGACTGGCATAGGCTATCACCCACAAATTTCTGCTGCACGCTTATATATGGAGCTGTGTGTAAGATGGAAGTTCCATTTTATAAGAATTCCTAAGATTTCAGACGTGTTCTACCTGGGGAAAAAACCGAAACAATAACTGCACCAAAAATTACTTTTCCACAACAGAGGATTCAGTTAAAAAAAGAAAGAAAGATAGAAAGAAAGAAAGAGAGACAAAGAAAGAAAGGAAGGAAGAACTCAAAAGTAAGCACTGATTCACTACTGCAGCTCTTATTCTCCAGCAGGCATCTGCTTCAAGGAGAATAAGCAGGCCTCCTTTTGACATAATAGCCTGTAGGAAGAGAATCATTCAGGAAGTGAAATATGTGTGTTCTGCAATACAGTCATTCAGGAATTGATCTATGTGTATTCTGCAATGGTAGAATCACACAGGGTTTTCTACTAATTCCCCTCAAATACTCTATTGGCCAAGACATGCTTAAGACTGGGAAATGACAGCTAATGGCAGTTAATTGTGCATAAACTTTTTTTTAGAAGAAAATCCAACTTTAACTCAGTAAAAAGATCTTTGGTTATCTGGATCATTAGAAGAATGTGTACAGTGGCTTTGGTTATAAAACATGAAGGAAAACGACAAGAAAAACATATAGAGAGATATTACAGAGAAATAGGAACCCGACATGGAGTATCTCTCCCCAAATGCATGTACTACTGGAATTACTGGACATGTTGATGCCATACCATAAAATTATGACAAGCGAGAAAGTTACTAGGAAACTGGTAACCACTGTTTTGCATCAAAATGTTGTCACATGATACATGCAAACTTAGTAGTTATTTTTTCCTCTACTGTAACATTTGAAAGGTAGTAAACCTATTAATCTAGAAGTGTTGGGGATTTTTTTATAAAGAACTTTGAAATAAACCCACGCTGTGTGATTGATTACATACATGAATACATATTCTATTTGACTAATTATTGAAAAAAAAGGACTTTTTAGGTATAAAAGCTCAAAAAAAAAAAAAAAATTAAAGGGAAGGAAGGAAAGAAAGATTTGAATCTTATGTCCCAATCCAACTTTCCGCCAAATAAATGTGAATCTTCACTTTGATTTGCAAAGAAATCTGCAGTCTGGCCAAAATGAGCTACAGATCCTAATTCTCAAGAACAGTATGTGAAAACTTTCTGAGAAGTTCTAGTCTACAAATTATGGTTGGCCACTTGCTAGTTCAGTGTATATTCTAAGGCTTGTATCAGTTGTAAATGCAGTAGCATTACATTGCCAATATATAATACATAATCCATTTAACTAGTGACTTACTGTAACTTAACTTTTAATTTTTACTATACTACTTCTTACTATATATTCGATTGCCAACAGTACAAATGGGTCTCTGAACATAGTCACCCATTTCTTTCACAAGGATCAGTGTTCTAAATATGCATTTACTGGAGTAATGACAGTACCATAAACTCAGTGTTTTGTATTTTTGTCAATAGTCTAAATGCATTGTAATTACAGAGGTATCTTAAAGATTATAGACAATTTAGTTTGCCTGAAGTGGCAATTTTCAAAGTTCTTAATGACGGCCACTGCTTACCTAATGCATGGTGTTCCATGTAACTTACTAATTTTTGTTACCAGTTAAGCTACTTATAAATTAACATTTTCTGAATGAATATAATATGAATTTTACTTGACTTTTTTGTGTTTCTTTACATGCATCACAAGTATTTCCAATTAAGTAATACTGACATTTAAAAAAAAAAATCTGATTTACATTACAGACTGTCTAAAATGAAAAGGTAATTCATCTGCCTGAAAAGTGAGATAAAGAACTGACATTTCATCAGCACTTTTTATGAATATTTAAGATGTAGGAGGAAATACATTTTGAGAGGTAGAAAGAAGTTCTATTAGAGAGGGAAAAAAAGGCAGAAAGAGAGAGGAAGAGAGAAAGTCATGAAAGAAGTTATGGGATACAGTATGAGGCTGGTGGTATTCTCACAGTTATACTGCAATTTGGTAATTGCTTCAAAAGGTAGAATTACGTTTACACATACTCATTTAAGCACCTACATACAAAATTTAGGAGTTTCTAGTATTCATAAAACTCTTACCCATTTTCACTGAGCTATGTAGCAGTTTAATATCGCTGGACAACTAGGTGTCCAATATTGAGAATGCAGAAAAATGTCTAAACATTGAGTACGCCGAGTTACCATCTAACCCGCAGGCCATTAGGCATGCTATGTCTCCTCTGAATAACCTCAGCCAAGAGACCATAAAAGTAGTGTGATGGTATCTCTCTAATGCTTTCTAACACCTTTCAACTGCACAGTTCACCAAATGTATGGGACCCAGACTTAACTGCATTACCCAGTTCTGAGCAGATTTGAACCTGGATTTCAGAAAAGCAGAAAAACATTCTACCTCTTCAAGCTATGGAATATATTAATGTAGGCTTCTTGCAGTTTCTTCTTTTGAAGCTGTTCTAAAATGGAACGGAGTACACATGGGAATACGCGATTCTGCATTTTAATTCTTAGAATGCATACCTAAAAGGAGTGTGGGACTATCTGGCCTGAACTTATTGTTTCAAGAACAGTTTATGTATTATTTAAAGACAGGGGTTTTTTTTGGTTTTGGCTTTTGTTCTTTCATCAGAGAAGGTATAATCTAAAAAGTTGAAAGCACATTTGGGATGTTTACACTTTAGTTCCTGCTCCAATAATTATTAAAATATTTATACAAACTGGAATAGCTTCTGCAAGAAAAGACAGGGAGAACTTCACTCAGAATACCACATAGCTCAGTACTTGAATACTGAATAACAGGAACAGAAATAAAATCAATCAGATTGAAAACCTTACGTCACAGAAAAATGATTCATACTCTGGAATTTAAAAGGGATTGTGCAATGCCTTCAGTGAGAAAGATAGATCAAATCTAGTTTAGGTGCTTTGGGATAAGATTAACATTTGGAATTCCAAATATAAAATATATTGAAGGCATAGCTCTCTAGATGTTCTCCTCAGCTTTTAGACTGTCATCGCTTTATTGTTACTTTCTTCACTGTGCTGGTTTCTGTAAACCATACTGCAAGACACTTAAACTTTTACGGTGACACAAGCTCCTAAGAGTTAGGCATTGCAATGACAACTTCTATGTGAAAATATCCAGAATAAGCCAAGAAATTTATATTTTATTTATTAAGCCTCACTATATGTGTTCAGATTAGTATGTATATCCTTGATTCTATTTCACAGAATTATAGAATATCTCAAGGTGGAAGGCACCCATAAGCATCAAGTCCACATCCCCGCTCCTCGCAGGACTACCTAAAACTAAACCATATGACTAAGAGCATTGTCCAGATGCTCCCTGAACTCTGACAGGCTTGGTGCCGTGACCACTTCTCTGGTGAGCCTGTTCCAGTGATGGACCACCCTCTCAGTGAAGACCTTTTCCCTATGTCCAATCTGAACTTCCCCTGACTCAGCTTCATTCCATTTCCTTGTGTCCTAAATTTAAGTCAGTATCTGATCTGTAACTGGTATAGACTATTAACATCTGTTCATCATCTGAAAATTACTTCCTTTTGAAAAAGTAAGATATGTTTATTCCTATTCCATTCTTATTACACTAACAGAGGTCAGCAGCGATGTGAATGGTGATGGTTAGCCGTACAGAAATACTCTGTTGGCAAGTAAGCTAGTCTTGACATCTGTAGCACTGATGTGGTATTTTAGTCTGAGTCAAGGTCTCGTCAAGGTTGCTTTCAGTTGTTTTTGTCTGAGAGACTTAACTGTCATTTCACGGAAATCATGGAACTGAAGATGAGAACATAAAAATAATAAGCATGTTATGTATCTAGCCCCCCCTCCTTTTTTTTTCTCTTCTCCTTCCTATTCTTTTGAAAGTCATTCTCAAAACATCCACTGATTTCAATACCAACAGGCATGTATACACTAAGAACAACAGAAGGCAGAGTCATTCTATGCCTGCCTTGCAGACTGTGTCCACTTCCCAATCTATAACAAGCATACATTATTCTTCTAAGTAGAGACATGTAAAGGACAAAACAGAGATCAGTTTTCAAAATCTAAATGACCTAGACAATTTCAAGACACTCTTGAAGAATACATGTGGGTACTTATTAAGTTTCCAAAGGCTATATCATAAGAAGATAGTTAAAATTTTTGCAATACATGGAAGCATACTTAAACCTATGTCACTTTTGGAGACTGCAGAAAAACCTGTAAATAGAAAATGTTCTCTTAGCATAAATATGCAAGCTGTTTATAGTGAAAGAAGTAGTATAATAAATGGATATCTGAAATAAAGCTGACAACATTTAATTCTTCATCATCAAAGTCATAATAATTCCTTGGCGAACCTGTTGGTCTTTGAGATGTTATTTTCTGTGTTACGACATTATAAATATATTTTTACAGAAACAGTTTATTCATAAGAGTCCTCTCTTCTATTTTATGTCTAGCAGGGGCAATTATCATCATAGTCTTCTTATATGGTGCAGTCTTAGAATTTCTCTCTGCAATTCATGCTCAGTAATTTCTAATTAACTCTGGGGTGCTATTTAGGAAGATGAACAGTTGTGAATACTCCCACATATGGAGAATGCATACTCTTACTCAAATGCATTAAATGTAGTCAAAGATTTGCTTACGTTCACTGTATAAGTGTAGTCTACCTTATCTTATGCTGTAAATACAGTTAATACTAAACCTACTTTGGCAACAATGGATTTAACGTCTGCTTTCAAATTTCTTTCAAATTAAGATTATGCATGTATTTTCATGGTCCACTCTGAGAAAGAAATACTGCAAATAGATTTTGAAGAAAAACTTAACTGGGGCTGCCAAAACTGAAGAAAAGCTAGCAATCATTAAGAACTACAGATACCTAAAGTAAGATAATTTATAGCACAGCTGGTTGCGGATGTGCAGAGAATTTTCTTAACTGGTCAAGATCAGGAGCTGGGAGTTCAAGAATAATCGAAACCCAAAGTTCCACTTCTAGATATGTTTTCAGAAAGGAAGGCCCTTGCCAATATCTTCATAGTGTTGCGACTGGAGAATTCTTGTCCTTAAGCACATTTGGAAGCAAGATCACCAACCCAAGAAGAGGATTTATTAAATCTTTCGAGGCTGTGACATTTCTTCCTCCTATATATGATACTTCTTTGAAAACATTGCTATAAATTATAGTAATTCTACTAAGATAAGGGGATGAGTGACATTTACTATCAAGAAAATATGGACCAACTATCTGTATTGGATTTTCAGCAGCTATTTTGCAATTGCTAATTAAAGTTCGTCCCACAGCTGTTCAACCTTCTTGGCTTAAATAATGATACATTAATACATTAATTTGCAATCTTTTAGTCATCTATTCCAAATTCCCATTCTATCACATTGCTAAATTTCTATTATTTCTAAATACAGACTTCCTTCTCCTTCCTTCTTCTCTTATTCTGATTTGTCAGTCTAAGGTCAGGTTAAGTTTTAAAATTTGCACTGCTCTTGCAGACATTCCAACTATTCTTAAGTCATACAAGAAGCTAGCAACCACGGCTGTTAAACTGAAGGAGACAAATCTTTTCTTAGCTAGTTCTGCATCAGTAAAAAATGATGTTGTATGGCAGCATAGTCTTTCAACTGAGAGAGCAGTTCTGAATTTATCGAACCTTTAACAACCCTACTTACCTGATATTAATGTGAACGTGTTTTATCTGATAAAACTGAAATGTAAAAAGTAAGAAGCATTGACGCAACAAATTTAAACAGGCTGCAAGAAACCATGGCAAGGTGCGGTATTCCTTCTTCCTAAAGGCCAGGACAGAGAAATTCAACTAATGTTTGCGTGTAAATAAGCAACATGCTCACCTGGATGTGCATGTGGAACTATTCTATTACATTAAACACACATATCCCAATAATCTGACTCCAAATAAGGTTAATGATTCTTACACTTGTTCTGGGAAGCCTGCCCTTGGGAATAACATGATGTTTCCTGTACTACCTACTATTCATAAAATGAATAAGCAGTCTGTGCTTATTCCATGCAGTGTCAATATACGTAGTGTTATTTTTTAACAGAGATATCTTTTTTTGTGTTGCCAGTATAAAAAATAAGTTACAGTTTTTACGTCATTTCAGGTAGAAAACACAGGTAATTAGTCAAATGAAGCAGTGAGTTTATCATACATCTCTGGCTCATTTTTAATCTTTTCACAGACAAAAATTTTAAGATAAAAAGTAAGATTAATTGAAAAGTTTATTTTTTGTTTGTATGAGGGGGCAGCACATTTATCACTAAAATAAGGTGTTAATTTACTGGCAGTAAGTGGCTATAGATTTTTATATAGTCCCCTGTGCTAAAATAGTCTATTCTAAAATTTTGCATTGTAATCTGGAGTGATCAGAACAGAACTTATCATAGAATCAAAGGGTAGTTTGGGTTGGAAGGGACCTTTAAAGGTCATCTAGTCCAACGTCCCTGCAATAAGCAGGAACGTCTTCCACTAGATCAGGTTGCTCAGAGCCCCCTCCTTGGAACATCCCAAATTAACAGTAATAACAACAACAGAAAAAAAGCGAATGTAAATGTTGGGTCAATGTATAATAGAGCAATTAAATTATGGTCGGATTTTAGCATAAGTCACCTGGAGTAACAATTGTTCTCATGCTAAATGAACCCTTCTAATCAATGCTAATGCTGCTCAGTTAACATGTTTGTGTTCATCCTTAATTGGTCTGGCTAGAGCACATACATAAGACTATGTATGTACGTGCACGTATGTGTGTGCTTGCAAGAAATGGCTCATATTAGACTCAGAAACAATCTTTATCAGACATGATCTTCAACAGTGTTCCTTCGTAGCATCCCCCTCATTATCAGCAGTCTTTTTGTGTGTGTGTGTGTGTGTGCAAAATAATAATGCACCACTGACAGCATGAAAATCAACATGAGAGTTATTTAAAACAGAATAAATGATCTTTTTTTTTCCTGTACTGTCTGTCAGTGATGCACTTCTGGATATTTTGCAACAAGTGATGGGAATAGTTAAAATAGTAAGTCGCTTGAAGCATAAATACAGATCCTGCTAGCTCAGAAATTCCAACAGGGTGCTAGAGAATTCTAAGGGTTTTTTCTAAGTTTTGAAGCTTATACAAAAATTACTTTGTGAACAGCTTTTTTATTCTTAGAGAAGTTAAAGACGTGAAAGATATGCTACTGCATTAACATAAACAATGTTGCAAGTACCACCCTCTTTCCTGCCATACACCACAAGAATACTGTGTTTAAAAGCCTTAAAAACTAAAGCCAAGAACAGAAGAGAGCTCCCATGACTCACCCTACAGCCATATGCTCAGCGCAGGTTCAGGCTTAAGAGTTCAAATGCTTCCTGTGACGTAGAACTTCACCTCACTGAGGAGCACAGACGTCTCTCCTGATTAGCATACACTGTTCATTTGAAAAATCGTTGTACAGAAAGGTCTATAAAATAAAAGACACAGTTAGAACATGAATTAAATGCTGATTTAGGTAGGGAGAAAGGGATAACCACGTCCAAGTAACAGTTGCTCTTTACCGTTTCTAGGAGTTGTGATCACTTGGTTTCTAGGAAACAGTGCCTAAACGCCAATCATGCTCGGTGGTTTAGGAACTGTACAACCGATGGAGAGACCTCATGACATCTAAATACCTTCCCTGACAGTGTTTACTATCTTTCCTTGGTTCACCAGAATCATAGAATCATTCAGGTGCGAAACGACCTTTAAGATCATCAAGTCCAACCATTAACCTAACACTGCTAAGTCCACCACTAAACCATGTCCGGAAGCGCATCATCCACACGTCTTTTAAATACCTCCAGATACGATGACTCCACCACCTCCCTGGGCAGCCTGTTCCAACACCTGACAACCCTTCCAGTGAAGAGATTTTTCCTTAGATATCCAATCTAAACCTCCCCTGGCCCTACCTGCCCAGCCCAAACATAGGGTTCTGAGAGTAAAATGCATTCAGCTCTTAATTCTAAATAAATTGTTTATTTCTGGGAAAGTTTATCTATTCATTCTGCAATATGAATGAAAATATATCATTCTATGAAAAGAAAAACAAAAGTGAACTGTAGGAAATCACTAATGCAGAAATAGGCTTCAGTCTTATACCTCAGTTACACTGTGGGAATATGTTGGGGTCATGTGTCAACTGGGACATCTTTCAGAGATATGCATATAACAGTAATTCCATGCATTGTTTTGAAAATCAAGAAAATTCAAAACCTAGACTTTCTAGTCAGCATGAAATTGTTGCTGAGAATACCAGCTTCACATAACATGTTCTCTGCAACGTGTATTGGTAAGAACTCGAATTCTGAAATTCTAAATGAAGTGATGTTTTCTCACTATATACTCATTTTCCCTTTCTAAGATTGACAGCTCCTTCAGTCAACACTAGCCGTGGAGCTGTAACGACACCATCATAAAGCCACGCTAAAGAAAATAAGGATAGTTACACCAAAGAGTAAGACCGGCTTATCTAAGAACACTACATATGTTTAAAAACAAACAAATTGTGCAAAATAGTTATCAAAATATTTTAGAGGGATAATTTTTTTTTTAAGAAACAAAATTAACTAGCTCAATGAACATGAGAACCAAGGATATTTGCTTTTCTCCAGGTGTATCTCCCCTGTTTTTCATTAGAATGATATGAACACTTAGCAATATCTCTACTTAGCTATGAATCTTTTTTATTGAATACCAGGAGAAAAGAGGCACATTTTAGATAAAGAGGCAGATAACTATTCTTTCACAGCAGCCTCGTATTTAGCATCAATTTTTGATTTGTTCACTTTACTTTTTTCTTCTTGTTCATTTGTTTTCTTTTCCTTCCTTCATCACTTGTTCGTCTCCTTATCCTTACATTGTTAGTCTCTCTGCATCGCTATATTCCCAACTTGGCTTTACTATTTCCTCAATTCTCCACAATCCAGGCTTTCTTTGAAAATGTTCAAATCGCCCCAAAATTGCTGAAATCAGTTCTTTTTCTTTTCTTTTATAAACCGACCCACTTGCTAAATATAAACCTAGTCATTATTCTGGAGAAAAGAAAGGTTTAGGGAGTGTCTTCAGTTTTACCTTTACCTCTAACAAAACAAATTCCATTACATTTTATTATTTATT
This sequence comes from Gavia stellata, assembly GCF_030936135.1. NCBI lineage: Eukaryota > Metazoa > Chordata > Aves > Gaviiformes > Gaviidae > Gavia > Gavia stellata. The sequence goes on along the minus strand of NW_026776712.1, from coordinate 85,234 downwards.
TTATATTTATTATATAAACAATCAAGTATTAGCCAATCTTAGTCAAGAACCTTGAATACTATGCCAAATTACTCTGCTGTTGCTTCTTTTTATTTCATTACCATTGTGTCATCAGCCAAGTGCCAATATATGGACTATTTCATTGTAGTCAACTAAGCAAAAGACAAAAAAAAAAATTAGTAGTATTCTTGGGAAAATTCAAGCCTTGCTCTCTATTGAGAAAAACTATTAATTTTCCCAGTACTTGTAAGAACGTAAGTATTTTGGAATATGGACTCATTTCAGAAATTTTATTGAACCTGGCAAAGGGAAATACACACAAACACAGCCCCATAAATATACACCAACTGAAAGTTTGTTGGGTTTTTTTGTAGGAAAAAACATTAACCACTATTTTGCAAGGAAAATTGTCTTCTAAACATTAACAAGAAAGAAGCTGTAGTATTTCTCATTACGAAAAAAAACCATGCACAGTTTGTTGTTGTTGTATTATTTCAATTCCTGAAACTGTTTCTATTTCCTTAGACACAGAAACATTTTATTGCAAGTTTTTAAAAAAGCTGAATGTGTTCTGCTTTCAATTTCATTTTTTATCAAAAGTAGTGGAAAATCTTTTAAAAAGCTGATTAAGGTTGACACAAATAATTCATCTTTTTCACCACTTTTTTGTTTCAAAACGTATCTATAGTCATGGATTGTCAGTAAGGGAAGAAGGGTCTTATTTCTTGCAGGTGAAAACTATTTTTGTGGTTTATTCCATTTCAGGTGTGTCACTTCAAGTTAACTTACTAGATGTTCTCCAGCAGTACATTTTACACTGTACTAACACACCTTTTATTGGGTGCTAATGTAACAGTCTGTTTACGGGTGTTTAGCTGTATATTTACAGATCGTGCTTTTACACTTAGTACTGAGAAAATTGTCCCTAAGGAATTTTCAAGACAAAAAGTTTTAATGACACTGGTGCAGTTTTGTAATACTATTCCACAACTGGAAGTTCTTCCAGCTTTGTGACAAGACTATTTTAATCCTCTGAAAGGAAAATTTTTTGTATTTCATGGGGAGGTAGATACAAACTGTAGAGATTGTCTTTGTATTGCCACTTTTTTTTTTTCCAGTACCAAATTGTAATCAGTAGATCAATGCCTTATATTCATTTTCTGGCAGATGTCACTGTTGGTTGGACTGCCAGTGCTCTAAGCGAATTGCTTTGTTGAATTGTTCGGAATAACTTTATATTGTATTGCAATGCTCACAAACTACAGCAGATGGCTTCCCACTACCAGTCTGAATAAACCCAGTCTGAATTCTTCTGTTTGAGTACTGATAAAAAATAGCATCTGGGGCAAGCACATGAGTGTGGAGCAACTCCAGTTTAGGAATAGGGTTGGGAAAAGCTCTACAATCAGCTGTGTCTTTGAACTGCTAAAGTAATTTACCAGGGTTGAAACTCTGCAGCTCTTCAGACAGGATATGGCTGGTTGACCTCCTTTCTTGAGAGTAAGACAAGTTGTAAGTTTCTTTGTTGAACTTCTCATGGCTTCTTCAAACAAACAAAAAAAAAGACCTGACTTTCCTTCTGTTAAAAGTGGCATGTTACTTGTCAGTCCAGTATCAAAGCCCTTACCAAAGGCTTCTGCCAGAGGCAGAGAACAATTCTCTAGAAATATCTGCAGCTCTTTCATCTTATAAAAAGTGAAGTGGGATAGACCTCTGGCTCCCAGAATGTACTGAGAAATGTATGCGATGAATTATTCTGTAAGTGAAGTATGTACATGGCTGGCTGTCCTCGTTCTGGTAACCTTGAGAAACAAATGACAAACTGAATACACGCAGCTGCCACCTCTACTACTACCCAAACATGTAATAAATGTCATGTTTCAGGCAGTATATAGTAATAAAAAATGCTGTTTCAGCATGTGGCCACTGAGTCTGGAATTGCACATGGTTGAATACTACAGGAAAGACTATTTTTCAAATAGTTTGTGTATTTAATTTTCATACCCTCAGCCATAAAGAATGCTTAAGCACAATGGTGAGCAAAATGACTCAGTTGTTTGAAGGGCTTTCTCAGGCTTTGGCTTTCCGTATTGATGAGGTGTACAAAACGAGACCCATTGCAAACAAAGTCCTAAAACGGCCCTTACAAAACAGAGGTATGCTCATTCTTCACATATGCAACTTTTCCTGTGTCAGACACAGTAACACTTCAACATGAAACCCCAAAGTGCTAAAGAGCCTGCATGATTTTAGTGACAGATTGTATTAAAAAGCTACAACAGCATGAATTTTGTGATTTATTAGTAAGCAATTCAAATTTTAAGAAAATGTGATTTTTATAGAAGCCTGGAAATTCCTTTGAAAAAATTAGGTTTGCAAGAAAATATGGTGTCCTAAACAGCAGTATGAGTAAAGACACAAAAATAAATAAAAAATGAGGGGAAAAAAAAGGAAGTAGAAAGGTGAATATGACAGATAAAGGGCTGTTCTGGAAATACATTCTAGTCTATAATGCATTATACCTCCAACAGTACGGAAGTTAGGACTATGCCAGCTATACATGATACATATAAAGTTCAGAAAATGATAGTATTTAAATTTGGGCAGATAGTTTGCAGTTAGATGGAAGTCAGATATTACTACCAGAAATGTTTCATTCCAATTAAAAAACTGTACCAGTAACAGAAGCAGCTATTAAAAGGACTTGAATAACAGACAGAAAATAAAAAGCTTTGCTAAATAAATATGTAAGAATAAAAATAATATTAAATGGCTCTTAACCTTCATAAAAACTTTATTTCTTCTGCTTTTATGATATTCTTGGATATTACTAGACTAAAAAAAATATACTATTTTACAATTTCACACTGATGAGTGCCCTCGAGGTCTGACCAGCTGTGTCCTCCATAAGGAAAAACAACTTAGGATAATCCTGACCAAGCTTAGAATCTCCTGTAGAGTTCCGAGTATCATCAATACTCACTGAAACAGAAATAAATCGTAACTGTGAATGTTCAGCACCTTTCAGGAAAAGGTCTATAAATATTAATGCTTCGAATTAGAAGCCTTGCATTCTGGAATTAATGTATGGTGTGCATAAAACATAAGGGGTCTTTAACTATCAGCAGATAGATTGAATACTTCACAGATGGAAGAACAATCATGAAACACTTTTGAAACCTCTGAAAGGAACAAGAACTAAAGCAGTGAATGAAAGAAAAAAAACATCAGTGATTAACTAACATTCAGGAAAATATTCTTTCTCCTGTTTGCATAAAGGAATTAAAAAATGGCTGGTAAGGAGAAACCTTAATGTTCTGGAAAAATTTCTAGTGAGATTACTGAAAATGGCTGTACTGATAGTCATGAGGTTTCTCTCTCAGAAGTCTGGAGATACTCTGAAAAAGGTACAGAAAAGTCTGTGTACTCAACCTCAATCTTCTGTCTGTTGAACTTCTCACTTCAGGAAAGGTATTGAGCCAACTGAAAGTAGGTCAAAAGAGATCAATGGGCATTATCAACATCTTTTACCTGTGACTGAATGATTTAGTTAGTCTACAGAACATGAGGAGGAGATGGCAGTATGAAAATAGTTTTCAGTTATGCAGTAAGTTGCAAAGATGTAGGGACTTGTCTGTTCTCTGTTCCACGAAGGACAGGATAGGACAGGGCAAGACAAAACCAAGACAAGACAAGAAATAAAATAACAATGTGTTTAAATTGCAGAAAGGAAGCCACTGGATAAATTTTGGAAGAAAAAGAATATAATCATCAGGCTAGAATAGTGGTGAAACAATGTGTGTGAAAACTGTGGAGTCTACTATCACTGGAAGAGAAACAGAGAAAGTGAATGTTTTCTAAGACAGAAACTGAAGCAGATGACCTTCTGGCACCACTTCTAGGTGTATTTTTATAGGTCTGTGATTCCCCCACCCCATGAACTAGATGGGTTCTCCTGGTAACAGAAAAGTGTCGTGGTTTAAGCCCAGCTGGCAACCAAGCACCACACAGCCACTCGCTCACTCCCCCCAGGTGGGGTGGGGGAGAGAATCAGAAGAGTAAAAGTGAGAAAGCTCGTGGGTTGAGATAAAGACAGTTTAATAGGTAAAGCAAAAGCCGCACACGCAAGCAAAGCAAAAGAAGGAATTCATTCACCACTTCCCATCGGCAGGCAGGTGTTCAGCCATCTCCAGGAAAGCAGGGCTCCATCACGCATAACAGTTACTTGGGAAGACAAACGCCATTACTCCAAATGTCCCCCCCTTCCTTCTTCCTCCCCCAGCTTTATATGCTGACCATGACGTCATATGGTATGGAATATCCCTTTGGTCAGTTGGGGTCAGCTGTCCCGGCTGTGTCCCCTCCCATCCTCTTGTGCACCCCCAGCCCACTCGCTGGTGGGGTGGTGTGAGAAGCAGAAAAGGCCTTGACTCTGTGTAAGCACTGCTCAGCAGTAACTAAAACATCCCTGCTTTATCAACACTGTTTCCAGCACAAATCCAAAACACAGCCCCATACTAGCTGCTATGAAGAAAGTTGCCTCTACCCCAGCCAAAACCAGCACAAAAAGGTACCAAAAATCATATACAGAATTCAGTGATTTTGCTGCCTGATTCAGCATAGCAGGCAGCGTAACTGTTAACAGTCAAAACAAATCTAAACTCGAGAGGAGAAAAAAAAAATCATTTCACCTTGAAACACTTCTAGTGATTTCTGTTTCAATATTTTTTTCTTGTAGACAATAGGTGTACGTTAGCCTGCTGTTAGCTTCAATTACAGGATCAACCTAAGAAAACAAGTATTCTTTTCGTTCCACTTCACTGTAGTAATTTGACGTAACATTGAAATACTCAGTCAGAAATAGTGAAAGGGCCCAGCTTTAGAAAACATAAGTAGCAGTCCTTACAACTGTCTTAAAAAAACTTATCTTCGTTGCTGAAAAACTGTTGATATAAACATTAAAGGAGGAAATGGGCAGGTCAGAGACTCAACTCAAGTTGTCTACTAAAGGACGAAAGCAGGCAAGTCCATGAAAGGAATACAAACAAACAGCGCTTTTCTTCTCCCCTAATTTATGAAAAAATTAACTCCATGAAATCAGAAACAGAAATTTAGACGCAAACAATAGCTTTATGCTTACCTCTTCATCCTGGAAAATAAGAACATTTCACTTTTTGCGTGAGTGGAATCATGATTATAAAACTGCAGTCTCAGCTGGACTTTCAGTAGTCGTTTACTGCCTAAGACATTTGGAAAAGCTCTTTTTTACTGTGCTGGTTCCAGCTGGCTCAGTCTAACAGCAGAGGCTTCTCAATAACCCACTCAAACTCTTGTCTGAGAAGTTCAGTACTTGGAAGTGTAATCTTCAATATCATACTTCAAAATAATTTCTTTTTCAGTGTACTACGAGAGACAACCAAAATTTTAAAATTTTACTCAAGGAGATGTGAAGCCAGTTGATGGGATCTAAGTTGAGATAGGTAACGCAAAGACTAGTGTTTAAGAAATCAGTAGGAATGGCAACTCAGTGAAAAAAGACAATGATGATAATCAGCAAGGGGCCAGATGACCATGCCAAAGTCTTCAAGCAGTGAAGTGGCAACCGGAAAAAACTTGGGGAGTAAGTCCTCTGAGCCTCATTCTCTGGAATACATTATCTCTGTTGTAAACAAAAGACAGTCATTTCCATACACTTAGGTAAAGCACCTTTGTCTATAATAGTAGTAGTAGTAGTAACAGTAATAATATAACAAACAACACAAAAAAACCCCAAATTTCTTTTTGTCTATTATGTTTAGAATATAAAAATGCTAGCTATTTTGGCACTGAAAATGTCAGTGTATTTCTTGGACTTGCAATCCTTTTATTGAGAGGTTAGCAATTTAACATTTTGGACAGAACACCTAAGTCCAATACTGTATGTTTTAATATTTAATTACCCTTTGTCATTGCACAGTAGATATGGCAGCAGGAAGGTGAAGCAATGAACACCTGCAAGAATAAGAATCAGGAAAATAAAAAACTGGAGCAAATGGAAACTTGAATAATAAACTAAAGTGGCTGATGAAATCATTCTGATTTTTAAAATGAGAACTGTCCTGAAATCTTTCTGACCTGATGAAAAAAAGATTTTAGGGGATTCTATGTCCTTTCTTATGTTTAATATCAAAATATGATTAATTTAAGGATAACACACTAATATTATTTTAACAAAAACATTTTTTAACTGGAATATTTTACCATGAAGTCTCTCAGAATACTGAATTCTGCTCCACTGAGCCCACCAATCTGTCTATACCTTTTTTTCCCCACGTTTGCAGATCTCAGATAGGGTTGAACAAGCCTCAGTAAAACAAAGGCATAATTATTTTAGGAAATTGATTGATATTCCATAGATCAATCCTGTCATCTTCTTGGAATGGAATTTTATGTGTGTGTGTGTGCATATATATATGGAAATATAACATGTTTACTGGAGGATTTTTTTTTTTAATGTTATCTAAGAGTATTATCAAAATGATAATTTGATAATCGAGTAAAATAGAAATGAACACAATCCTATAGCTAATTTGTATACGTGAGTTGAGCTTTTATTTGCTTAACTCAACAAGTTTTGAATATCACAGTAGTGATACTGATTTATTAATATTGATTTACAAGGTGCACCGTCAATAGCATTTCACTGTGCATTCTTTCTTCAATAACTTAAAAAATTGTGAATTAGAGATTTGAAGGTGTGACAGTTTTGATAAAACAGGAACAAAGTGAATTTCAGACATATTTTCTAAGTAATTATGAAAGAAATTCTAAGATTTTGAAACTTCTGAAATATTTCAAACCAAAGACTTGTACAAATCACGACCTCTACCTAGAAAAAAGGAAAAGAGAAAAAACCTCAGTATGAAAGTATGTGTTCTATGTATGTCCGAGTACTCTCCGTCCTCACTGATTTTATTGTAGTTTGGTGGTATTCATGGTCACAAAGGAATGTATAACTTACTGCGCTGTGGAAGAAAGCCAAGAATCTCTTGATTTGTACCCTTTGGTACTGATGGATTTTTGTTTGTCAGCATGATTCCACCTTTTTATGTGGCAGGAGAAATTTCCAAGATCGTATTTCTGCTCACCACTGACAGTATTTAACTCATACACAAATTATTTGGATGCTGTTCTGTATTACCTGAGCACCCAAAAGAATCTATTTATGTCAGTGCCTGGTGAAAATTAGATCCTATATAAAAAAGGTTTCTCAAAGAAATCAATATTAAAAGCAAGGTGCAAAAATGTATAGATGAGAGAGAGAATGGATGGATTTTTAGGTTTACAAATTAGTTTTGAAACACTGGCTAGAGCTTGCTTTTTACTACTCTTAAATGTCTCTGGATGGTCCCATGTGTGCTAAGACTTCAGACTTCATTACTATTTATCAGTTCATCCAGAAACCGTATGTTTAGAAGAATTCCTATCATCTGTTGCAAATGAGGCAAAGTATGATCATTACAATGTAAATAATAATAACTAAAAACCCAATGTTATGGTAAAAGAAGTCTAAGTTTAGGAGGTGATTTCAGACTGTATCCTAGCCTCAAGTTAAGCAGCTGACTCTCTGCTGGAGATGTTGTTCCTGACCCAGGAGCAAAGGTAACAAAGCTTTGGTGTTTCCTGTTGTTTAGATTAGGTATCCTATTATCCAGCGTGCTTTTTGTGAATTTTATTTTTACACATTCTGCTCTTCAATTTATTGCATTAGAAGATTTTTGGTTTAACTTAGTCAAAACTGAAATTGATATATTGTTGATAATCATGTCTAATGCCTTCTTTTGAATGAGAGTTCAAATGTCAAGCTATTTTTTTCTTAATGACAATAAAGATGCTGCAAGAAAGTTTCAGTCCTGAGTAGCACTTCTAAAGCTTCACTGATTTCCATAAATATGTGCTTTTATTATAAATGTACTGTTTCTGTAAGTGGGATTCTGCCAGCTATCAGGCATACACCAGACTGTGCCACTGCTTTGTGCTACTGTGCCTCTGAGAAGCAAGCAGAGTCAAAACTTATTTTTAACATTAAAATAGTTAAAAATGTGACTCTGAGAATACACACAGCTTTTTCTTTAGTGCACCTATAGACCTATAAATGAATCATTTTTACATAGCTGCTCTTCAGAAAGAAAATGCAGCTGATTGATAGTATACGTTTGCTATTTATAGTTCCAGAAAAACTTTTCTTTCAGCTTTTCTGATTTTCTGTAAAATGCACACATTTTCTAATGTTTTGCTTAAAAATGTTTTGTTAATGTTTTTCTTAAACAGGTCAATTTTGAATATGTAAACTTAGTTTTTCCCGTAAATTCCATAAGAGGAGATAAGAAATAGTAGTCATAAATAGTGGCTAGACTTTTATAAAATAGCTTTCTAGTAATTCTAGGGAAGTTGCAAATTAAAAGCTAGAATATTTAGAAAAAACCCCTTCATATAAAAGTGTTGAAAGTTCTGAGTTCAAGCACCAATGCATATCAGAATAAACATTTGTCCAAACTCAACTGAAGTTCTTTTTTTTCTAATTTTTTTCTTTTTTAAAAAAGGGTGAGACCCCTGCTATTTAAACACCAATGCTTCTTGAAGCATTTGATTATTTCTGAGGATAGATCTGCACAACATATATCATGATTGTCAAATCTGTGTTTCTCTTAAAGTACACTAAAGCTATTATATAGAGAATTAGATATTATTGTAAATATGTTTGTTAAAGTTAGAATTATATATTATTATGTTCGTTACAGTTAGAACAATGCAGTCCTTTGTGTCCATCTGTACTAAGAAGCAGATGTTAGGGGCTTGAAAAAATTTTGTATTTTTTGTTGGGTTTTTTTCTGTTTTGTTTAATAATCAGAAAATGACACAATCATTTAGAAACAAGTAACGAAATAGCTTGCAATAAACATATTGGACTTAAAAATTATGTTACTTAAAATGATCAAAGGCTTAGACCACTCATAGTCCAGAGTTATTTCCTCAGTAGGCAGGAATATCTTGGCCCCACAGAGGTCAGTAGTATCTTTCCTACTGCTTTCAGTTACACCAGGAATTCTCTAACAATCTTTTAGAGCTTTGCCAAGTCCTATGACACGAGTATTATCTCACCAACCAGACCAAATTTTGTTTTCTTTTTTTCTCCATTTTAAATTTTTTCTTGTTTGCAGAAAGAGCTCCCTTTTTTTCTTCCAGGTCAGAAACATATTTTATTGGATATGACAGATCTTAGGCCCAATATATTGCACATGCTAAAATACAATAGAGGAATTAAATCACTTCAACCTCGGAAATCAACTTCACACTTTTGAAGCTGGTAAGAGTCAGTGCTAAACCCACTATAAGTATAAACTTAATGAATTTCTGGCACAAATATGTCCAGCTTGCAAAATCGTATTGGCTAGTGTTCTCTCCTTGAATGTTTACTTTTCCAAAAAACACAGATCTACTTCCAAAACAAATTTTACTCTTTGTTGTTGTTTTTTTTTTTTGTATGTGGACTTTTCTAGGAAAAAAACCCAACTGATATTTTTCATAGGGATGCAGAAAAAAAGCTTCTTCATAAAGATCTCTGAAGACAGAAACCCTACAAAAATCCAAGTTACTTCAGTTCATCAGATCAGCAGTCCATCTAGTTCAAAATCATGCCTCAAATAAAAGAGAATGTTAATTAGTTTGAGAAAAGGTTAAAAGAAACTAATGTATGTGAGAAGATGCAGCTTACAGTGCAATTTTTTTTTTGAAGGTTGAAATATTGTTTGAAATATGCTGTTACATATCAAATTTCCATCTTTTCCAGGAACACAGAAATACCGTATTATGTATCATGTAAATTCATCCAATTTTTAAAATACTGTCTTTCGAATTTGGCAGATGTCTTATACCATGACAATGAATTCAGTAGGTTAATTTTGGATGTTGCCTTTCTTTAGTTCAATGTTCTTTTGTTTACACTGAGTAATGTAACAAAAAAAAAATCTAGTGTATCCTTATTCATAATAATATTTGGTAAATGCCTCATAAAAGTTATCTAAAACACAAGCCAACTTTTCATTAATGACTACAATTAACGTTAGTTCACAAGTATGTCTGAGTAGCTAAAACTTTTTATTTCTATTACAGACTTTGCTTCTGGAATTCATGTAAGACCTGTATGTCTCTGTCATACCTTGCTAACCTTGTTTAGCATAGTTCATGTAATCTTCTTCAGCCTTATCTCAAATCCACATTGTCTAATGGGAACAGAAAAAAGACAAAATTTACCCCAATGCATGTGATGGGTCCAAAAAATGAGCGGGGAAAAAAACAACCAAAAAACCTTTTAATCTTTCATTCACACATTATGTGCAATCAGAGATGGCCACAGCCAGAATCTCATCTCCTATCTGTAACATCATTCCAGGAACAGTCCACAAATTTTGTTGCAGGTTTCCTGTTTCTGATAACTATGCATTGATTAGTTCTTGTAGTTTGTCGGTTCTTTGAGGTAGAGACTTCTGTAATTTCTAAATTAAATTACTATTTCAGATAGAAAATATTTTTTTAATTTAAGCTTTGAATCCAGCCTTTAAATCATATCTGATTTGCTCAAATAACCCATGTACATTGAAGAAATTTTCTCTTACCTTTATGATTTAGGGGGAGAGGGGGTTGGTTGTTTAACTATATGCCTCCCATGACTCTGTTCTATGTGTAGCATTCACTCCAAAAATAGTAATTTACATTTCCTTTTTCTTCCTACTATAGATCTCAAGTATATGGAGATTTCGTTTCTCTAGGTACTGAATACTGATTGTCATTGCTTATTATAAATAGTAACCTCTTTAATACCAAAGAGACTGAAAATGACTTTTTCATTTTCTTCTCTATTTTTTCAAATCTACGTAGAGTCATAGTATGATTTTTAGTATTGTTATTTCCAAGAGACTTCTAGGTAAGATTCTACAATGATTACTACTATTTAGTGTTTTAATGCCAGTAACTGTAACTCTAGCCACCGATCTCTCTAGATGACTCAGGACTAAATGGTTTAGGACTGTTTCACTTCCCTTGGGCTATTTTAGCAAATAGCTGAAGGGGTTGAGAAACTAGCTTAAGGGCTTGAAAAAATGTATTCTCAGAACTCTGCTATAGTCTGACATTAAATCAGTCTGGATTTAAGTTACTGTCATCACTTATTTAAAGATAACAGGCATTTCTAAAAACTAAACACACAACATCCAGACCACCAATTTTAAATACCATCACAGGGGTTTCAAAAAATCTTTAAAACTGGGGTTGAAGAAAGCAGCCCAGATAGTCTAAACTAGGTTCCCCACAGCAGTGTACATACAAAGTCTGAAGTGAAGTGCAGTACTGCTTTATCGTAAGATGTGGGAATACCTGCCAGCGTTCACTGGCCTATGGAAGGCAGGCACAGTCACACGGGGCCCAAGCAGGAAGGAACTGAAGCCTTTCAAGAGCAATTCACAAACTTGTATGTTAGAGTACAGTATTTCCTTGGATTTTAGGTATTTGATTCAAGGCTACATATAAGAACTTACATTCATACCGCTAAATTATAGGTATTTAGCTGAACCCACGCACTGACATGCACCTTCTGTAGATGACAGAAGCATCCAGAGAGCAATTCAGGTCCCACACTGTCGCAAGTAAAAGCCCGCCTCAAACACTGATCAAGTAAGTGAGACTTTGTAGACATCTGCCTAGCTTGAATTCACTACACGATTCTGGTATGCAGTGGAAAAACAAACCAAACACAAATACTTATAAGGAGGAGGAGGCCTACCTCGAAGCACTGCCAGTGCGGTCTGGACTATGTCTGCGCTGCGCTAATGATTTAGCTATGTGTAGGGGAAAAAACCCCAAACAAGCACAGATGAACTGTTAACAACTTTACTTCCTTGTGACACAACTGTGGAGTGAGACCAGTGGGTAATAGGAACCCCAGCAGCACCATCTAAGAAGCTTTTACATATGGAGAAAATCAAGCAAGTTGGCCTGGAGTGATGTGATCAATGAGGTCACCTGCATCTAACCATTCAAGCTAGCAAAGCAGTTAAGTAGTGAAGAAAAATAGTGCCCGATTATGGGGAACATCCAATATGGGCATCCTACACCCTGTAGATATGTCAGCCCATGCTGGAACTTCTGCACCACTTGACATGCTGAATGATAGCTAGAGTGTCCTCTCCCCTGGGTCCATGTTGCTGGTCACAGCGGAACTGGAAGGGTGAGGCTTTGATTGGTGCGAGTGTTGTACAATAGCAGTCTTGAAACAGAAATTGCTATCATCTCCCTCGTATACCTATCTCACTCAATAGATTTTAAATCATATGCCATTGAAAGCTATGGTCTTTCTTTTGGCTACCGTACCCTAAGTTTCACTATGGTATCTGACCCCATGTGCTCACAGGTGCTTACATGGATAGTCCTCACACTTTCAAAAATATTTCTGTATTAATGTCTTTCATGCAATTCCTAATGTATTAGAGCTCTAAACCTAGTGTATTCGTTTCAGGCTGAAGTGGAACACTGTTAACACTCAGATCTCCCCAAAACACCATAAATTCCAGGTCATGGAGCTGTCCAAGAATGATGTTTTCTTTTCCTATGGAAGCTGGACCACTGAATTCCACAATTACTAGTCAGTGGATAAGGAGGCAAGAAGAAACTTGACTTTCACAGTGGATGTGACACAAAAGTTAGGGGAAGCACTGCCCCAATTTTGGGAGAGGAATTCCTACCCTTTCTTTGTGACTTGGTTGTTCCTTTAAAAAGGGTTTATAAATGTCCAGTATAAACAGGACAGATGAAATACGCAGCACAAACAATGACTTCACATCTCTTCTTCCAGCTGAAGGGTCTTGCTTAGAATTAAGAACCCTTATTTTCCCTTCCCTTGGTACCCTGTGTGTATACATATTTAACAGAATTTTACCACAACTTCTGTAGTTACAATGAGGAAGTAGAGAAAAGGGTGAAAGAACCTGATAGTTGTAATGGAGTCTAAAATATAAAAACTCTTCTTCAGCATAGAACGTAATTTTTTACTGGTTTCTTTTTTTTCTTTTTTTAATGAAGTGGCATTTTCTGTATCAGGAAGTATTGACATAGAAAAGCAGAGTGTTCAAACATGGACATTTATAGTTGAGCAGAAATGTTATGAAAAATCAGTTTTGTAACAGATAATGCTAATTGAATCAGTCTACAATGATGGGAGAGAATAAACCAGTTTCATGAAGTCTCATGGCTGGACAGCCAGCATCCTTTTTTTGTTTGGCCTCTCTTTAGATTGGGAGTACCTCCCTTGAATTACCATTCTCTTAAATGCCATTCAGTTGAATGTCCAGCTTTTTCCCCACACAATCCACCTGCACCTCTTAACAAGCCATTCCCACACTGCCCCGCTTCCATTGCTCTCCAGTTTATTAAACAAACATTTTTCAGATTTCCTGGAAAGGTCTCAGATTCATGGTTTCTGGATTTTCTGCTTCCTTGCTTAGGCCATTTCTTGGTTAGCCAGTGTCATGGACTTCTCAAAAGGTTGTTTCCAGAGTTGTTGGACTCAAAATAATTCAACCATATAACTGAATGGGAATAAAAGGCATTCATAGTGGGTCTCCCTCTATGCTCAGCAGTGCCAGCTTAGTTAAAATTTCAGTTTTCAAAAAAGATACTCTGATTTTCAAAATATTTCTTCAAATACTCAACATTCAGCATGGGTGTGTCTTATGAAAGATCCTTCTCTCTCTCTCCCTCTCTGTCCCCCTTGCTTTCTTTCCTTTTCTCTCTGCCCCTCCCCTTCCACACTTTTATGTTGTTATTATACCTGGCAGGACCAGAACAAACATCTCAACTGTCTCCAACCAGTTCCATTATTTCTTCACCTCCCTAGAGCTGGTTCTTACATTTCTAAAAATCAACATGTTCAAAGGGCTATAATCACCTCATTACATGAAAAGAATTTCTGCAGGTAGGCGGTAATTATCACCTACTTCTAGTCATGGGTATCTCATGCCCTTTACAGATACTTTATTCTTCTATTAAAGGCATTAGAACTATGGGAATATGTTTCAACACTGAAAGCTTGAGGGTTAGTGGTAGCTTTAAATGCATGAGAAGAATTCTTTTCTTACCCTGATCATATCCTTAAACTTCGAAAGACAATTATAAATTGCTTCAAAGTTGTTGTGATTCTTTGTCTTTATCATCATCAAATCACTGTTTCTCCCTACAGAATTTGCTGATCTCACTTATCAATGTCCTTCTGACAGACTTTCTGACTGAATGAATTCTACTTAAAGTGTATTGTTAATTATGTACATGTATACATAATTCTCTCTCTTGGTTACTGAGCATAGTCCTAAGTTTGCTGAGCTTCACAGAACTTGTAATATAAAACTTTTCAGATGCTATTCACATTATGGACACAAATTTCTTGATACTGTATGATATATGTATACACTACATAGAAAGAAAGCAAGCTGTATGCAGAATTCTGATTAAAACCTTTAAACCCTTTTCTCTGTCTCTCCTGACAACTAGCTTTGCCGTTTAGTGTCTGTCTTGGTTATGTTCCCAGCAGGTTACCAACAATTAATTAGCAATACATCTCAAATGCTCTCTGCACTAGTGTACTAATTGCATGGCACCAAAATGGGACTCCACTTGGTAAATGAACTGTAGCCACAACCATTTGTTTCAGATGAGACATATACACAGTTTATGTGTATTTTTCATGTTACATTCCAGCCTTTACTCAGAGTTAGAGCCAGGAGGCATAAAAACTATTTATAAGCTTTGGATGAAACTATTAAACTGTTACACAACAGATAAAAAACTGAATCATTTTGCTTATGTCACATCCCTCTCTTACCATTCCCCTCAAGGTTTTTCTCCCTTTCATTCTCACTCTTTATCAGGAATCTTCTTTACATTAACGAGGAAACTAGGAAAAGTGACCTCCCAAGCAACCACTGGATGATTAAAATAAAGATACAAAACTGCAAATTCTAAGCAGGGTCAAAATGAAAAGACACTAGAAGTAAAGCAACCAATTTTTTTTTTTTATACACAAAGTAAAAATGTAAGTAAATGCTATACGTAACTGTTCAACAATAAAATTCATTGCAACACCCCCCAAACATAACATTTGATTTATGAGACATTATATTACAGGATGACAACAGCGCAAGAGAATAGACTTTCTTTTCCTGTGAGACTGACAACCACCACTGTTCCTTCTGTATTTTCTAAGTTGTATAAGAACGCTTCAACTAGACCGATTTATGTCTCTTTAGGAACAAGAATGGCAGAAACAGATGCAAATGGTGTGGAGAATTAGATACACACAACTGGTAATTAAACTGAAAGCTATATTCATTCAGTTGCCTCAGGTTTTATATAAAAGCTGGTGAGTTTGTGTCTGTATCTAGCTTGTAAACTAATACTTAATCACTTGGGATAGAAGATAGAGATTATAACAGAGGAGAACTAGGCAAATATTGCTCACAGACTGGAACTACTGAGTTTCTTTTTGCTAAACTACAATGCAGAACATGGAATTCTGCAAAAAAAAACAGTTGTGCTTTTTTCAACCTTTAAATAGAGAAAATTTTAAATATTCTGATTTTTAAAAAAACAAACAAAAACCATTGTGTAATATAAAAAGTAAACAATTTATCTTTCCGAAGAAACAATTATGAACAACACAGAAATCACAAAAAATACTAGTTTAGCCTGAGAACAGACTACAGGAAAATAAACTTTGGTACATTTTTCACGTCTGAAGTGACTTGAATATCTGTGGTGGATTAATCTTGTCTGGCTGCCACATGCCCACCAAGCTGCTCTATCACTCCACCTCCCTAGCAAGACAAGGCAAGAAAAGAAGATGAAAAGCTTGTGAGTCAATATAAGGAGAGGGAGATCACTCACCAATTACCACGATGGGCAAAACAGACTCGACTTGGGGAAGATTAATTTAATTTGTTGCCAACTAACAACAGAGTAGGATAGCAAGAAATAAAAAGAAAACTAAAAAAATCCCTTCCCTCCACCCCCTCTGTCTTCCCAGGCTCTATTTCACTCATGACTCTTCCACCTCCTCCCCAAGTGGCACAGGGGGATGGGGAATGAAGGCACGTCAGGCAGTTTGTGACGCTTCATCTCCGCCACTCTTTCCTCCTCGTGCTGTTACCCTGCTCCTGTGTGGGTCCTTCCCACGGGCTGCAGTTCTTCAAGAACTGCTCCATCATTGGTCTTTTCCATGGGGTACAGTCCGTCAGGAATGGGACTTCTACAGTGTGGATCCTTCCACAGGGTCACAAGTCCTGCCAGGAGCCTGCTCCAGTGTGGGCTCTCCACAGGGTCATGGCTGCCTTGGGGCACATCCACCTCCTCTGGCATGAGGTCCTCCACAGGCTGCAGGGGCAACAACCTGCTTCACCACAGTTTCCTCCATGGCGTGCAGGGGAATCTCTGCTCCCGTGCCTGGAGCACCTCCTCCCTCTTCTCTCACTTTGATGCCTGGGTCGTTGTTTCTCTCCCATTTTCTCATTCCCCTCTCACAGCTGCTGCACAGCATTTTTTCACCCTGTCTTAAATACATTACCAGAGAGGCACCACCACCACTGCAGGTGGGCTCAGCTAGTCTGGCCCGCTCGTCTGTTTTCGTACCAGGCTGGAGACAGAAAAGATGACATTTGTGTGTAGAGAAAGGGCAGGTGGGTATCTCCTATTCAGTATTTTCTATTGATACATAAAGCGAAGACAATGATTGGACTTGGACTATGGTTTAGGTTTTCTTTCTTACTGTGCCACTCTGTATGTCAGCTTTTTCAGCAGGTATTCCTCCTGGCTGGACTCTACATTGCCTTTTCCCTTCTATTTGTGTATAAATACAGAATAAAGCTGTACCTATTTCTAAATTGGAAACAGAGAACTTTTTACTTATGTTGTGGTTTCTGAAGGTTTTCACTTCCCCGCTGAAGAACAGAATTTTCAAGAATTCCAACAAGAGCCAGAAGTTTTGTCACCATCACGGTTTGAGAGGCAGTAACAGTAGGTGTGAAAACTTCATACTTACTTGGATAACGAAGCTGGTAAATTAAAAGCAGTATTCATTTATGAGCATTATGGAGTATGTGCGTGTTAGAAAAGAATACAACAGTTAAATCAACTACATATAAAATCAGACAAACAAGTAAGAGTATGAAGGTCTCTAGTAAAATGGATCAATGCTACTGCTGCTGACGATAGTATCCCGAGTTCACTACCTTATAGAAAGAATGTATTGCTTCTCTTTTCTCCTTTGTTTTTATTGTTATCTTCCTTTCTTCCTGAACAGGATGTTCCATGAAGAGATACACTTCTGTTTCATCAAGTCTGAAATTATTTTCATGACTACTGAGCCAGAGAAGGATGTCATAATGACATTCAAAAGTACGTAACATAGCCCAAGTCTATTCCCAAAAGCATCACCGAGTTTTTTTTCTGTTGACTTTAATGAGAACAGAAAAACAGCGATTCTGAGAATGTTTGAAGATCCCAGCAAGTGTTGTACAACCTACGTGACCCCAGACCACAAAAAAGCATTAAAACAGGACTTGGAAGACTATTTCAGGAATAAATAAATTAATTTAGCCAAAGCATTGCCTCTTTGCTGAAAGAACCAGTAAGGCGCTTTGTATGTTGCTCTTCTGTTACAGTCATCTGGCCACAGGAAATGCGATCAGTTTAAATATTTAATTACCTCATTATAAAATACTGACCTCATTTTAGTTTCATTTACCATACTTTTAGCCTATTACATTTTTAGTTATGATCTTTATTCATTGATCATGTCTTATCCTTAAGTTTTGTCTTATATATATTGAATTCAATGGTAGTTATTTCACTGATAATAGTATCAAACCCTTCATCTCTTTAAAATTTAATACTATTCAAGATATTGAGATAGCAAGAGTGAATAGGAACTATAAACCCACACACAAATTTAACAAAAGTCTTAAAATATACTCTGTTTCTGAAAAATGGTCTCAAAAGACCATTTAAATTTTTAAATCTTTCAGAAAAGGAAATGAAACAAGTGAACACAACTGAAAAATACATGTCTGAATTCAGCAGTGAAGATGAGTAGAATGTGGTACCGGGAACTTTATGTCATGAAACATAGAATTTTTACATTCCTATGATAAAAAAATGCAGCAAGAAAGAGAGAAACACACATGTTGAGCACAGTTTTGTCTTTTTATGTGATCTCAGATTTACCAAAGGAATAAGTGAATATACAGCTAAGGAAAGCTAACACGGGAAAGAACAGAACCGCTTTAGAAGTTTCAGACTTTTGCCACACAGTTTGAAATTGTATGAAATTAGTTGTAATGTGTTAAATGAATAAAGACAAGTACTATGAGCATTACATACTGGAAAAATGTAAAAGCTGCCCTATTAAAATTGCAAGTTCAGAGAGGTCTCAAAAGTAAAATCTGAGAAATACAATCCTGCAAATGTACAAGTAACAGTCAAAAGTCTACTAAATAGACCGGTAGCGTCCAAGAGAAAGTGAACTGTCTGCATTATAGAATAGTTAAATAAATGAGACTTCAGATCTGTGCTAGCCTAAAGATTAAAAGGAAGAAAAAGGAAATAGGTATGCTAATAAAATTAACTATTTCCCTAATAAAGGGAAATCAACCCGCATAAATGCAAAATTCCCGATTTTACAGGTGCATATGAACAAGAGGGACAATACAGACTGATTCTCTTCACCAAGTGTTGGATTTTTTTTTACTGGAGTACTTTTTTTAATCATTCCCTTTTCTCTTACAAAATAATCACAGACCAATATTTCAGTGTTATCCCAGAAGAAAAAACTTTTCAAAGAAACAGTACTAGATCTAATATTCTTGAGGCTGGATAATGGACCTATTGACAAATAAAGTCTGTGGTTAAGGCCATTTGAATAGTAGAAATATTTCATTGCTGCTGCTTACACATGTTTAATTATATCAACACCAGTTTTACCCCAGAGTGTAGCTATTTGAATTTTTCTGTAGCTTTCAGCTATGTAAGTGATGAACCCGGGGATCACAATGGCAACACATTTGGTAAATGCTTTCTCTTTTTTAATGTTAAGTGAGTCAGTAATCTCTACTTCCAACTACCGTTGTCAGCCCTGTGTGAAAAGCTGTGTAAATGGATTTCATGCAGCATAATAATCATAGATTAGGAAAAAAAACTGGAAAAGGATGTTAAAAGTTAACTTGGGAAAAAAAAAGTCAGTCACCTCTCAGGAACACTGCTAGCTAGCTTTTAATGTCACAAACATGCTTCTTATAGAAACTCAGTTCCTCTGTTATTTTCGGAGAAAATACACTGTAACAAGTTCTGTTAGGAAGTTTGTTCACTGTTGTAGAGGCTTACTCTTTCTGCTGACCTGTTCTCTGTATTTAAAAGTCAAAAAAGGTCACTAATTACCCTTATTGTTAATGCAAGATTTTAATTTCCATACTTCTGCCTCAGGCCTTCAACTTTCAAACTGAGACTGCTGTTCTTCTGGCAACAGTATAAGCTTTCTGCCCAAACTACACAGAAGAGGATCAGCCACTTCAAACTTGTTTGGAAGCCTTAGCACGCTAATTTATCCAGGGAAAAGAGAACTGAACTGTTTTAAAGACCCTAGAGCATTTAGGAATCTTCCTACATGACTTCCTGAAGATCGATAATACTTCAAATCTGTTAGAAGTAAGATGTATGTTTTTAAGTTTGATTATATTAGCAAAGCCCATGAACCATAGAGCTCATGACAAAGATGTTTAAAGACATTTGTAACATGCTAGTTTAGATCCTGAGCGAAATACAACTGTGAAAGTACAGTTTCCACTGTTTTACTCCTTTCTTCAGTGACAGCTGTATCTAATATCTCTATTTAGATATTCCTATAGTCCTTTTGTAAATGCTCATTTATATCCGTCACAGCCAAACACATGCCAAATATTAACGTCAACCCCTTTAAACCTTTGGTCTGGAAAATTATAATAAAATATGTGTTAGGCAGGTAAGATTTTTCTGTAGTGGACTTCGAAATGCCAAGGCGAGAAAGTGATCGAAATTTCTGACTCATCAAGGAAGAAAACACAGTCTGTGCTAGGTATTCTGTAAATGCTCAGATGCAGTAAGAAAAAAAATGACATGTGAAAACAAGGGTATGATTCTAATCCAGAATGATAACTTTACCTATTTTTTTAACAAGATGCTCTAAACATGGTTAAAAAATACCAGTTCAAATTGATCTATTTATGCCCTCTGTGAAAGATGGACAAAGACAAATACCTAGTCTTGGCGATCAATTAGTAATTTATGACAAATTTAAAGGTTATTCATCTGTGTCACACACAACAAAATACTACTTATCTTTTTTTATGATCAAAAATTATTATTACATGCATGCAAAGATGTAATGAATATGAAAAAAAATCCAGAATGCATGCAGAAGTGTTAGAAGATCAAATCTTTGAAGGTTTGCTTGAACCAGTGCAAGGAACAGTTTCAAGTACACAATGACATGTAATACTTTTCAGCTGGTATTAGTTGACAAGGCTAAAAGAGAAGAACAATTACTATTTATTGTTTAATAATGAAGTTGCCAGAAAGATCATCAAGGAAGGATGCTCTCAAAAGGCGAGAAGCAGGGAAAAAGATTATTCATGTTTGGATACACACAATGTGAAGCCTCAGGAAGCACTGGACAAGCTACAGATCTGTAACAATACCACAAAGAACACTTAGCGGAATCGAGGAAACAAGCAAGGAAGAATGTATTGGTACATTCTATCTTTTTTATAGTTATCTAGGAAAGCCTACAAAATTATTCTCTCAAAGGAAGCATTGCTTATATTAAGCATTTCTACAATGTCCAGGGTTTTTTCCAGTTACCTTTTTTGTGAATAGAGAATTTGCAGATCATAATGAATATAGTCAGTGTTCTGAAAAAGAAATAATTATCTGGATATCCTGGAGTCATTAGACAACCAGCTTACCTTCTAACTAGAGAAGTCTCCAGATAAGCATCTGCAAACTGACCATTGTGAACCCCAATGTTGGTAACTCAAATTAATTTGCAGATTTAGAACAACAATCATATCCTGACACAAAGGCAACCATGTTACCATTTTCCCACTAAACTTTTCTTCTGCAAAACCCTCCAAACCTTAGGGACACCATACACTTCAATGAAGAGGAAAACAAACCTTTAACTTGGACAAAACGATGTTGTAGTCTTGTATAAGAATTTATTTACTTTTCTCTAAAACACCTGCAAAGTTCAAATATGTTGCTGAAAGTGGAAAAAATTCATCCTGAATTTGTGAAGTTATGGTCGGTACTGGGTCTGGCTGCGATGGCATTACTTTTCTTCATAGCAGCACCTATGGTGCTGTGTTTGGATTTGTGACCAAAACAGTGTTGATAATACACGAACATTTTAGCTATTGCTGAACAGTGCACAATCTGAAGGCCTTCTCTCTTTCTCACTCTGCTCCCCCCACCCCACCATCCGCCTCGCCTTGCCACTGACTTCAGAGAGGACAGGATTTCTCCTGTAGGCTTCTCATCAATTTTACGTGGTCCAGCATTTTTTCTCTTTTGGCCGTTACACAGCACATTCACCACCTATCCCTTAAGCAGAACACAGAAATCTCAAAGAAAGGTAACATTTTGCGGGTAATTTGTAGCTGCTTTGCAAAGTTCCTATAGAAAGCAACCATATAACAAGACTTTCCTGCTAACCTCTTCCCAGAATCAACACCCTGATGCAGCTTCCAAAGCAGCCACAGATTAATGATATGCTTTCCCTGCAGGCTCATCCTTATTGTTTCCTGTATCTTTCAAAAATCTTTTTACTTCATCTAGTAAAGTTATATGCTCAGTAAATCCTTCACAATATTGCAATCAACTATGCAAGTAATTGCACATGATGACATTATTAAAGAAATATCAAAAAGTACCCACTGATCAAGTTTCTAAAACTCAAGTATGTGCACATTGCTTAAATGGAATGACCTTTTGATCTCTAAGACAATTTGACATGATGTTAAAAACCAACGTACTGTTACAAGTGGCATTTACTTTTTGTTTAACTTACATAGAAATTAAAAACTTGTTTATAGTTTTTAACGCTGGTCAACTTCCATCTCTCATCAATCACTACTATGTATTAATGAGCTCATGACAGAACACAGTGTCTACTGTTTTGTATTCATGACAGAATACAATTCTAAATTTGTGATACTCAGGATGTTAAACAAGGAGGTTTTAGAGAGGTGGGTGCTTGTCCCAAGCAACAAGTGACAGGACAAGAGGAAACGGCTGCAAGTTGCACCAGAGGAGATTTAGATTGGATATTACGAAAAACTTCTTCACTGAAAGGGTTGTCAGACATTGGAACAAGCTGCCCACAGGTCGTTGAGTCACCATCCCTAGAGGCATTTAAAAGACATGTGGATGAGGCACTTAGGGACATGGTTTAGTGGTGGACTTAGCAGGGTTAGGTTTACAGTTGGACTTTGCGATCTTAAAGGCCTTCTCCACCCTATACAATTCTACGATTCGATCATCAAGTTCATTACACCTGGCCTTAAATACAACAAATAAGCTTAGATTTTGATCTATTAAGACTTCTGTTATGTCAAGCAGAGAAATTAGGAAATATTAAGTTGAATTAATAACACATCATTTTCCCCAAAATTCCATTAATAGAAATAGTAATAAGGGGGGGGGGGGCAGCTGTGGTAATAACAACAGATGACAGGAAAATACTTTTAGTTCTATTTTTCTCTAAGGCAGCTATCATCCGCAAATCTTCTAACAGCATTAGTGAAGAAAGTTCTCATCTGTCCCCTTGATCTGCTTCTGGAGAGATAAAAGCAAGACTTCCTTAAGGCTGAACACATCAGCAAATATCTTCACTTGTTCTAATAGTTGTTTAAGATTTCCTCTGGAAGTTACTATCTAAAAAACAGTAACACCAGTCCCAATCATTTATGACACATCAATAATTCTGCTTAGAAGAGGAACGCAAGGATGAAGCACAACTACTATTACCCCTTTTACTAAGAGGATTGTTGTAGTTTAATTCTAAAAAAAGGGAAAGGAATGCTAGAACCCTTTATTTCATTGCTAGGTGTGTCACTTACTCCTCATGAATGCTCAGTGGGTCATAGACTTACATTAATTAGGTTGGGTACATAAATATAGACATTTAAATCCACCTCCAGACAGCAAATTAAATGGCCAGCTACTAGGTAGCCAGGCATAGCAGCATCACATTGTCATTTTAAAGGGAACAAGATTTACTGTCAGCTAGTACTAACAATGTTGTTGTTAAAAGTGCTCCTCGTTTTAATTGAGGGAAAGAATTTCACAAACTCCGTGAGTAACAGCAGCATTCAGTTTAGCTAATAGAAGGATCAACAGTACTAGCACTTAATTCTTTTCCCCATATTTCTATAGGTTGCCAAGGCAGCAAAACAGTTATAGGAATATGGGACAGTTCCAGATGGTACACCAAGATATAGGCTCAATTCAGTAGTCTACACACACAGAGTCATTTGAGATACCTTGTCAGAGACATCTACATGGAACAGACAGGTAAGATGCAGGATCCATGAGAACTGTGAATGTCATATACTGGTAGGTTAGCAGCACAAATGTCATGATCTCATTACATGAGAAAAATCAAGCCATGTATTTAGTATCCTTTTAGGTGCCATGGAACATTGTCACTGTGGTTTCACAACCAATCTGGTCTTTAGTCACCTGTGTGCACCCTGGACAGGTGATTTAGATCCTGTATACTGCCTGACTTCCAGCCTTTACTCCGCAAGAGCACAGATCTCTCATAACTGTGTCATAGCTGCCATCTATGTATACATTGCTTTACATGGTGTGAGATGTCTGTGTGTGTTCAGCTGAATATCATTGAGGGTTCTGCAGATTTAATGGCTATAGATGTCATGCTAAGATGAACCACACCTTCTAACTGCCATGACTCCATTGACTGTATCACCACTGCCTATAACAGTAGATAAGAAAACTAGCTTACATACAGACATTATGGTTTGAATCATCTGAGCATACATATAGATGCCATTATTTGAGATTGTGGTCTGAGGTAAGTCTGGAGTTAAATCTGATCAGATGTGTGAAGGGCAACAAGAAAGGATACTACAAGTCTATCAGCAGCAAAAGGAAGACTAGGGAAAATGTGAGTCCACTGCAGTATGGGAAAGAAGACTAGTGACAAAGGTCATGGAAAAAAACCAAAGTACTCAATGCCTTCTTCACCTCAGTCATTACTGTAAGGCCAGACTTCAGGAATCCCAGGTTGCCAAGACCACAAGGAAAGTCTAGAAGGCGGCAGACTTACCCTCAGCGGAGGAAGATGAGATTGTGTAACATTTAAACAAACCAGACATACACAACTCTGCCACACCTAATGGGATGGACCCGCAAGTGCTGAGGGAGCTGGTCAATGTAATCCTGAGGCTAGTCTTCACAACCTTTGAAAGTTCATGGTGATCAGGATAACTTGCTGAGGAGTGGAAGAAAAAAAAATTGTCACTGGTATCTTAAGGCAGGACAAGAAAAAAGATCTGGGAAACTAAATGCCAGTCAGCTTCACCTCAATCTCTAGGAAAGGGATGCAACAAATCATCCTGGAAACCATTTCCAAACATGGAAAGGACAAAGTGGTTGGGAATAGTCAGCATGGATTTCTGATGAGGGAATGATGTCCAATAAAACCAATAGCCTTCCACCATCAGATGAGTGGTGTGGATGAGGGGAGAACAGTGAATGTTGTTTATCTGAACTTCAGCAAAGCCTTTGAAACTTTCTCCTGTGAAATTCTTATAGACAAGCTGATAAAGTATGTACGAGGTAAGTGGACAAGGAAATGGACTGAAAACTAGCTGAACTGCCAAGCTCAGAAAGTTGTAATCAGCTGTGTAAAAAGCAGCTGAAGGCCAGTCACCAGTGTTGTAGCCCAAGGGCTAGTACTGGCTCCAATACTGCTTAACAGGTTCATTAATGATAATAATAACGATGGAGCAGAATACACCCTCAGCAAGTTCGCTGATGATATGAAACTGTGAGGAGTGGCTGATAACCTCAACTAGTGGATAACTACCCACTACATTTTTCTATATGTTGAGTTCTGTATGATGGTCCTTCTGTAGAAGAGATTATCATATTTTACTTATGGTAAAAAGCTCAGTGTAAGAGAGCTGATGCTCCTATTTCTCTGCATTGCACCAACATTCTCATGGTTTTTAAACTGACTTTTCTTCAATAATTCACATACAGCATCTCATCACTTCACTTTTTTGGAGATGTGATACGTTGAGCTTGAATCTTAACAATGTTATAGCTAGAAGTCAAACCTTCTCAGTTTTTGACATCTTTATGAGCACAACTGTTTTCTTTGGAGTGGGAAAAAAGCATGTTTTCTGTGAACAGAAAAGGCAGATTTTTTATTTGTTGCTGACTTTCATGGGTATAGCAATGAATGGACTGAGGCTTATAACACAGGTTTCTTGAGCATATATTCCTCTAAGGACATATATTTAAGGCTTCTTGAAATCACATCCCAAGGGAAAGTATGTCAGAGGATATTAAAAACATCTGGTTAGTGTTCACACTGGGTTTCCAAAATTAAAATCAAAGCCAAACAAAAAACCCCAAACCCAGTAAGTTTAAATGTCAGACTTCCTTTTTTTCCCCAGAGAGTATCTGGCATTCTACTTTTTTATCATAAAAGGTCAATATATCTTGGCACTTATCTTCCGATTTACCCACATAAAGAGCAGGAGTAACTCCATCAAGATGAAAGTTCCTACCATTGTAGAAGCTGAAATATTTGATCCCATAAAAGATACTCTACTGTATACATAAGGCTCAATTAGTTAAGCAGACCATTACAGCAATTTGTTAGAGCACACTATAGAAGACCAGAAGAGTAATCATCACTACCGCTGTCAAAATTTCTGTCTTTACAGTCACACCAGTGTGTGTTCTGCCAGCCTGACAGTGGAAGTGATTCAGTGATTTGTTCAGACCTGGCAAGCCTTACTAGATTTCTGCATTTATGAAGAGAGTATCATGAATACAACTTCCAGCTCTGCTAGATTCCTTGTGAAGAGGGCAATGAGGCACATACCTGTACCTGGCTTGCATATCCTAAAATTTCCAAGACGATGAAACAGGTAGTGAATCAAACCGTTAGGCTGCCAGCTATGCTGCAGGGCAGTGTGTAATTTTGGTGCCTGTTGTTATTTATATTGTACTTCACAGATGTTAAGTACTTAGCATTTTATCTCAACTTCACAGGAAACTAAGGGAGAAAGGTTAATGACTTGGCCATAAAGGGCAGAGCACCAGAGATATGGCTTGAGAGCAGAAATTTGCTTTGTGTAATCTAATAAATCATGCTGTTCATATGTTATTTAGATGCCAGTAGATCTTCTCAGAAAGGCACAGAGCTCAGTTGGACTTGGCTGTGAACACTAGGCTTATCAGTGTCAGCCTTAGCAACACTGCCTCCAAAATCTATGAACCCATCTGGGGGGCCTCTGAAAACCAAATCAACATTTGCCAGTTTTTTCTTGGACCCTGAGGAACAGATCAAGGCAAGTGTGGAAGAAAGCATGAGGAGGGAAGGGTGACTAATGTCTGATCTTTATAAAAGAAATTTTGAACAGTGGCGTTAATCTGTACGTTCAGCTTTTCTTCACGTGAAAGATGAGATTTGTCTTGAAATTTCTAAGTCCTCAAAATCAACCACATACCAGAAAAAATAAAAGAAAAAATATGATGATAAAGTATAGATGAGCATGCAAAACTGATCATTAATGTAGCCCTTAATTTCAGTTCATAACATAATCATGTTCAGGCTTGGTATTTAAACTACTGCACAATTAAAGTACTCACTAGCATACGTATGCATAATCGATGCATACAACTTAAATTTACATTGAAAAATAGGTGAAGACATTGCTCAAAGTAGCACAAGTCATGTTAATAAGACTTTTTTTAGCAAACAGAGCAACACGTAAACAGACATTCTCAACTAATTAAAAGTTAACTCCCACTCAAAATATTAAAAGAAAGCACATTTCAAGATGCATTAACATTAAATTGTTTTGATTTTGTAATTGCAATGGGTTTTCCTCATAGGCCTAGTCCTAGCTGCAGTCCTGAATTCTATCAGATGAACCCATATCCATACTGAGATTTCTAACAAAAAGAGGAAAATCTAGGTTTTCACAAAACACTGTCATTAAAGACTTTCACCAGGAGAAGTAATTAGTGAGGTACTTCTGAAATAATAAATGAAATACTTAAGAATTCATAAAACATCCATGAAAAAAGAAAACACGTATCAAAGAGGTTATATTACTACCAGTAGCACAGCATTTCTCTAACTGTATCAGTAATGTGCATGAATGTTGCTACTAGATGAGTGAGTTCATTTGTGATACAAGAAAATGGAATCTTCCAATGCATTTACAGGGAAATCTAAGTAGAACCTGAAATATGTTTTCACCCTGCATATGGCTGCAAGATTACTGTGACAGCATTTAATAAATCAGGTTTCCATATAAGGTTAAAGCTTCTTTAACCTAATAATTGTCAGTGAACTAGAAAAAGAACACATATATTGTGCTCCAAACCGCAAGCTGCCATGTAAATGTTTCTGCCAGCAGCTTAATAGTAACAAATCATGTTATTTCTCAAGGTTAGAAAAACATTCACTGTAAAATTTAGATACTGATCATATAATATGTTGCTTACCTTCCTCCTGTCAAGTAAAATTATTTATTTCTATCAGTATCACCTATATGTCTCATTCAAAAAAATAAATTTCTGACTGTATATTGCAGTTTTTGTGAAGTTTAATCCATTTTTTCTTTAAGGTCAAGCACAACAGTGTTTCCAGAGGAAAAAGGAAGTTAGAAAATCAGCATGAAATGTCAAATGTACTTTTAGGAATCAGTGTCCATGCTCAAAACTAAGTATGTTTTACATTTTATGTTTTAATCTCTAATGCCTAGATTCTTGATGCTGATGTCCTTACTGGATTTGGAGCGTATCCCACATGTTACATCTCCGAGATCACTGGGGAAAGACAAGTAAGTGAATGAGACACCTACTCCTTGACTGGAATTAGGTAACTCTCTCTTTTGAACTGCTTTGTGTCTGAAATGAGACATGCAGTCACTCTTAATTTTCAATCAGTGGCAAATCAAACCTGGACATGCAAAAATACAGTTAGTAAATAGATATACAATACAAAGCTGGAAATACATTTTGGACACAATTCACAGAATGGCTGAGGTTGGAAGGAACCTCTGGAGGTCACCTCGTCCAACCACCCTGCTCAAGCAGGGACACTTAGAGCTGGTTGTCCAGAACCACATCCAGACAACTTCTAAAGATTTCCACAGAATGAGACTCCACAACATCCCTAGACTACCTATGCTCAGTCACCCTCACAGTAAAAGTGTTTCCTCATATTCAGATTGAGCCTTCTGTGTTACAGGTTGTGCCCACTGCCTCTTGTCCTATTACTGGTCACCACTGAGAAGAGCCTGGCCCTATCCTCCATGAACCTTTTCTTCAGGCATTTACATACATCGATAATACTCCCCTTGAGCCTTCTCCTCTCTAGGATGAACAGTCCCAGCTCTCTCAGCTTTTCCTCGTAAGAGAGATGCTCCAGTCCCTTAATCATTTCTGTGGCCCTTTGCTGGACTCTCTCCAGTATGACCATCTTTCTCTTGTACTGAGGAGCCCAGAACTGGACACAGCAGTCCAGGTGTGGCCTCTCCAGGGCTGAGTAGAGGGGAAGGATCACCTACCTTGAACTGCTGGCAACACTCCTCCTAATGCAGCCCATTAACCTTCTTTGTGGCAAGGGCACATGGGTGGCACACATTCAACTTATCATCCACTGGTACCACCAGGTCCTTTCCTGCCAAGCTGCTCTCCAGCTGGACAGTCCCCAACATATACTGGTGCAGGAGTTGTTCCTCCCCAGGTGCAGGACTTTGCACTGCACCTCACTGAACTTCATGAGGTTCCTGCCAGCCCATTTCTCCAGCCTGTCAAGGGTCCTCTGGATGGCAGTATCAGATGTTAAACAAGACTGAATGCAGTATTAACCCCTAGGGTACACCATACAATGCAGTTGCCAGAACACAGCCTCCTAGTTTGAGATTCTAGGGTATTCAAGTCAGGCACACAGAAATGACAGCTATGACTGAAGATCTGAAGGATACCCTGCCCCTTCCATAGTACTGACTGAAAGCTGGGTGGAATACCACCAATCACTTCAAATGACTCTAAACACCAATGTTTATGCAAACAAGATCCAGTCTAGATTCAGACCCAGACTGTAGACATGTAAATTTTAGCATATACATTTAAAAGTTAGTATCCAAAAGATATTTCTAAATTCCCATTATATTCAATGAATGTCTAGGTGTGGATTCAGTTGCTTAAGCATAGGCACTGGTGCAACACTGTACGACTTAGTGTATCGCATCTGGCCCTCAGCTGCTTGACTAGAAGAGTGTATGCCTGCTGTTAATCCTGTATCATATCTGCCAGGCTTATGTGGATATCTCAAGCACTTAACTGAAATAGCACTTAGTATTTATGTTTAGGCAACTGAATCCCACTTTACATACGCATATTAGCAGAGCCCTAGACACTTGGCTTACCTGTTAAACCTGTATTAGGTTTAATTTGGTATGTCTACACTCTGGAGCCTAATTTGGTTCCCCATGATGTTCATATTTCCTCCTTAAAATCTCACTCTTCCAGATTAAGTTTGCATCTTAGGTTTACCCACTGAGTTCCCTTTCATAGTATCTTTTGCATCAGGTTATTACATGGTGAAAGGCATAATAAATGTGCTAATGAAGGTGATGTGTTAATGAGAATTACTATGAATTAGTGCATGAACTATTCAAGGCAGTCTTAGGAAGCTATCATGAGTTTATTTTGGATTCCATGCAGAGAATCCTTAACTTTAGCAAACTAAAATATTCTGTATTTAGTAAGGCAAAATGCTTATGAAATGCTACAAAAATTATACCTATAAATTGGCTGAAATATTAAAAATGGAGCTGTTCTACCCAAGTGTAAATTCATGAAGCTTTAACATAAGTGCATCAAATTAAGGATCCTGTGTACTGAAGTAACTTCTCTTCACAAAACTGTGCATGCCAATTTTGGAGGTTGGCTTTCAGACCCCTTTGTGAAAATCCAGTCAACTAGAATTTCATTGAGTTGTCTTGCTTTTGCTGTGTAATAAAACATATGGACATTGTTCCACAAGATGAATTCTTGTTTACAACTGAATCCCCAAAAAATATTCTTGAAAAGTGTCAGGGGGACAGTAAAATGAGACAGTAGCTGGATGAGTGATCAGGGTTCACTACTTGTCTCTTTGTACTTGAGGATCTTTTATCCTCTCACCACAGCAGGACTACAAATGTTTTTTGCTCCCTTCACAGGGACTTTTATTTTCTGTCTCCTTTTACTGCCTATACATTACAAAGGAAAACCAAACATCTAGAAACATCCCAGTAGGAAAGGTCAGCGAGTACTCCTCTCAATCAGCAGGGGTATCTTAAAGGACATGATTTGCTCATGGCAACTAACCATTCCCCAAGGGTGCTGCTTGACTGTATGCAGGAACTACACCTCTGAGGCAGCAGATTTTACAGTCATACTGCTGGAGAGAGTGGTTTTGCCTATCAAAAGCAATGGAGAGGAGATCAGAGCAACATGCCAATGATTTTGTCCATGAATACTTAGAACTGAAAGTTCAAATGGGAAGTTAAAAGAGTCTACACATGAAAGCAATATATAAAAATCTGACGCTGAAAATGCCTAAGTGCCTATACAGCAAAACAGAAAGTAAAGCCTTATTAAAGTATTTTGAATAATGGAATAAAAAAAACATTAGGTCTTTGCCTTTTGGGTATCATATATTAATGAAGGTAAAAGAAATCTGATTATGATGATTCTCTAGGTCTTGGTATTACAATAAAAACTTCTGAATTTTCAAATTTGAATGTTAGATACTTAAGCTGCAGTCATCTGCCCTTGCTTAAGCATCTAGGTCTGCTTAAAGCATTTAAAGGTTTGTTTCTACTCTGTCTCTCTACTAACTGAAGAAGTTTTGAGAGCAGATGAGGAAGGAGTCAAACAGGATGCTACCCTTCAGACATTATACTTAAGATAGCTGAGTTTTAAAGATGAGATGTGAATGGAGAGATTTAGATTGATTGGTTGTATTAACACTGATAATCAACACAGGCCAGCAAACACACTCTTGTCCTGAGGTCAAGTGGCATGGCATAGACTATGTTCAAAGACATAAGCTGTATTAACCCTCAGAGTGAAAGTATTCTCTGGCCCATATTATCTCTCAAAACATGTGTGGACATACCTAGGTGAGAACCACTTGCCACAACCTAGAGCTATGCCATGGATAAGCATGAGGCAGGCCAGAAAACGAGTCTAAGCACTAAGAAAAATCACTTTCATTCGGTTTTTTTTAGTAAAAAGAAGAGCAAAAAAAGGAATATTAGAAAAATCAGATACAGTAGAGCTGATGCAGAGTTAGAGGTAGGAATCAATGGGTTTTCTTCTTGCCCCCTTCAAGAAGGCAGAAAGACAGTCCCCATCAATCTGCTGGCCAAATATTGCAGCTGAATGACCAATGGAGTGGCATCACCTGTTAGAGTAAGAGGGAAGGGTCCATCTTTCAGCTGCATCAAAGACACTGTCACCTACAAGCAGCAAAAAAAACCCATGCAACCTCACATTCAATCAGTGAATCTAGAGCTATGCTTCAGATGTTTAGGATGTATGATGTTGAGGACAGCGCCTGCACTTGATTTGCAAAAATCTGACTCTCCCAAGCCCTTAGTCCACTGGTAAATTAATTGGTCTCTAGCACCATTACAGTATCTTTTTGAACACGCCTTCCTTCCTTTCCTAGACTCCCCAGAGACCTGCAATGTGCATTTGAACTAAAAAGATACCATGTGTTACAAGGACACTATTGCTTGTCCTGGAAGCATAATACATTCTTGCCAAAGAAAATGTCAGCATTTTCCACTTGCAGTGGTAAGGGAAAGAATGCATGCATTCATTCACACAGCAATGGCAGGCCATAGCCAAGGGTAGCTGTACCCTCTGCTCACTGCTTGAACAAAAAAACAATTGTTCAGCTTTTCAGACCTCCACAATTATACATTCCCCAGAGATTCAAAGGAGGGAAATGAGTGGGAGAACATGAGCCCAGATGATATTATTTTTGATATCACTATTGATGACCGATTTTTTTAATAGCACCTCATGACCATCTATCTAAACATAACCCAGTTACTTCAGGTGTGCATTTTTTCCGCTCTTTTTAAGTCTCACGCAGTTCCTCCAGGGATCTTTTCATTGTCTCTACCTTGAAGGTAGACAGACAAGTACCAGATGTTCCTACGGGTCTTTTACAAGTAGCAAAAATCACTGATTACATTCGTAATAATGCAGTTTCATACTGAAAGATAGTAAATTTAAACTACTTTATACATTTAATTTTTTCATGTCTTTAATTAGATGTAGGAAGAATCTTTAACATCTCAGTAATCACAGAATCACAAAATGGCTGAGGTTGGAAGGGACCTCTGGAGGTCATCTGGCCCAACACCCCTGCTCAAGCAGGGCCACCTAGACCTGGCTGCCCAGGACCACATCCAGATGCCTTCTGAGTATCTCCAAGGAGCAGGACTCCACAACCTCACTGGGCAACCTGTGCTCAGTCACCTTCACAGTGAAAAAGTGTTCCCTGATGTTCAGATGGAACCTTCTGTGTTTCAGGTTGTGCCCACTGCCTCTTGTCCTGTCACTGATCCATGTATTTCTCATCCTGTCTTAATCTATACAAGGATATGCTTTTTCAGTGCTCACCCATTCTCTTCAGGCAGGACTGAAGATTTTTTTTAATTGCTTTGCCATTCTATCTTCCTCTCATCCTGTTTGATAATGGAAAGAAAGCCTTTGCACATGTGCACTAGTGCAATTGCCAGAATATGATAATATAAGCTCAAAGAAGGAAGAGGGTCTTACACTATTCTCTGGGAGTCTTCAGAAGACACATCATAGTCCTGATCCCATTCAGCTTTAACAAAGGGAAAGCACACTGTTCATTTTTAGTGATAATCTACATGGTACATAGATCTATCTGCTAAATATTCAGAATTTACAGTCAAATTGTACAGTAAACACACATAAAGCTGTTCTCCGAATGCACAGTCTCAGGTCCTTTGGACTTGCGATATTGGCATAGAACAATGGCATATTATCTCAGATCAAGTCAGTCCTCAACTCACTTCAGAGCTACAATGCCTTGCAAATATGTCTCAGGGCAGCTGCTAAAATACTAAAGTTTTCTGTAACTTTCAATTGTATCCTTGTTTAACATTTCTATTATTGTGCAGGTTACTAGCAATACCGAGACTCTGTGGCATGGAAGGCAGTTACTATCTCATATACAGCAATTCCGGTGTGTTACCAGCACTGAAAAGCAAGACATTTGAAATGAATGCGTAACTGTACACCGCTGTGCAGCAATACCTATATTGTCCTCTCTAAGTATAGGAGAGGCCTTTGTTCGCCTTTCTCCCCCTCTTTTTGTTATTTCTTATTTTAATGTTAGTGGTACCATTACAGATGAACTATTGTCCTCAATTAAAGGGTTAATTAATGACAGGGAAAAGCACATTTCTTAGAAAGCAGCAAGGGAAAGGTTTAATAAAGATTTTTTTCAAATTCAGATCACCCTCAACTGATTATTCCTGAAAGTAAGCGTTCAGAAATCAGAAGCAGGAATTAAGACAAAGCTGAATAGTAACACATATTCTGTTAAATGGGAAGTAGAAAGTTTTGCCAGTGCTGTAATGACATTTTTGGTGATTCACTTATCTACTGGAGAGAAGGACTGCAAAAATCCCTTGATGTATCATAATACGATGAAATCATACGACTTAATTCCAGTTTTCACTATGACAGGACTCTTAGAACATCCAAATTTGAGTTGAAAACTTTAATTCCAAGCTTTCTATGTTGCAAACAATGAGATTAATTTCTCTTATAATCAAAAAAGTCTAATTTCTACTCTGAGTTCTCAGTTTATGCACCTTTAATGACTTACACTTACAGCTCTATCTGTTAGACTGAAGAGGTCTATATTATGAAAAATTCCATTTCTTATCTAGCTAACTGTAGACTATGATCTAACCACCCCTTAAGTTTTTCTTTGATGATCTAAATAGATTAAGCTTTTCACTTTCTCAGTAAAACACATTTTCTACTGATCTTTTCTGGACCACTGAGACAGGTCTTCTTTTAACTTCCCCTTAAAAATAAAACCAAATCTTCACATCTGTGCATCAGTAGTTCAGAAATGATTCCTCAAGCATCAGAGGAGAGGCAAGATGATCTTACTCCAATAATGTATTCCTTCGCCCTTATTCCTGTTTCAGTCACAGCTCACAATAGGAGAATAAACTCAGACAATTAAATGCTGGGATCTCTAGAGCTTTTTTGTAGCTATCCTTTATTCTTACATGAATGATACTACATTAGTTGCATCCAAATGGTATCTGTTCACATTAATTTACAAGAGTTACAAGATTAAATGAAAGCTAGGATGCAGATGCATGAGGAAAAAAATGTGAAAGTAATTACAATTTTGCTTTTCTGTGTCACCACAGACAAAACTAGGAGGATATGTTAGTCTGGATAAGAGTTAATCAAATCTTTATCCATGATCCTTTCAATGCCTATTTTTCCTCTACTACCCTTCAAAGTAAAGCCATAACAATGACTTAGAAACCACTTCTCTGGAGTGATTCTTAATCACTTCACTACCACTTTTACCTAGGTCTATTGATATACAGAAAAGACAATAATATAAAAATACCATTTTAATATAATTATCCTTTCTCTAATTAGAAGTCGGGGAAATACATATATACAGCAAAATTTACATAAAGCAAAATTTGTGCTCAAGAATATTTCAGAGTAGGAGTCCTATGCATCCCAATACTTTCACTGTGTAGATTTTTGGAGGATAACCTATTCTACACTAGGTGGTAGACTGATGGAGATGATTAAGTCAGAAATATGTTATGTTTCATATGTAATCTTTCTTTCTGGAATGTTATATAATGTATTTTCAAGCAGACTAGCTCAGTAAGTGAAGACATTGCTTAAATGTGTAGTTTAAGTGAAAATTTTTCTGTTTATAACTATTCACATGTGGAAACTCACTTAATTTCATTAATTTTTTTGTCTTAAAATACTAAGTATTGAGAAAGGAAGCATGTCTCATCAGTATGTGCATTGACATTATCTTTTCTCTGCTACAGCTAGGCAGATAAAATGGGCTTTGCTGCCCGTTTCTGAATTCTAGCAAAATAGACTTCTGTAATATTTGATCCATCATGTTGTTGCTACCTGTGACACCAAGAAGGTTATTTCTTCTCTTTCTGAAAAACAGCTGCAAAAACTGCTGCTAATTTCAATGGGGCCTATACAGAGGCAGAATTTCTAGCTGGAAACGTCTAAAATGTACATCTATTATTCAGTCAAAAACAACAGAGATCAATGGAAACATAAGCGTCTATAAGGCAAAGAAGAACAGAGGAACTCTCCTAATGAAATTTCAAAGAGAACATCCATTATAAGATATTGATGTTAACTAAATTCATTTCATTAAAAAAGTTTTTAAATTTGGGGACAAGGTGTTGGTAATTACAGGTTGCTAATGTATTCTGCTATTTCTGTAACAAATGGAATTCTGAAAAAAGAACTGCTGTGAGGCAAGATTATAGATTATCATTCCTTTGTGTGTATTCAGCTATGCACAGTTCTTATGTTATATACTCCTCCAATAGCATTTATTTCCTGTGCACATACATGAATAGGTCTGTGGGTCTCTGGCATCCCTAGTGAGCACCTTTCCTCTAAAGGAACACTAATGAGCTCTCTACTGAATCAGTAAATCTGATTGTTCATGCAAATTGATTAGGATAAGGAAGTTACTTCAATATCTGATGTATGAATGACAGCAGATATAAAAGGATAATACTAAATACTCCATCCAAGAAACTAGGGCACAAGCTTACTGCAAGTGAGATTGAGAACAATGTATGATATATCACCTTTCTTAAGGTTATCTAATATTTTTCATTATTCTCATCTTATTTTTTGGAGTAAATATATTATGTTTATCTGTAACATTTACTGTCCATATGCAAACTGTACTGAAGATCTAATCAGCAAGGTTAACATATGCTTATACATCTACTACTGACACCAACTTCTGTAATTAAATAATGAAAATGAGTTGCTCTTTCTGGAATATTTGTAGGTGAGATCTTTTCAAATGCAACACATTCCAAAGGCCAATACATAACAAGTAATGTGCAATTTATGTAAGTTGTTCCCATCGTGAGGGTCACAGCAACTATGCGTTTACTTCTCAGACAAAGTCACAGGAACTCAAAGTGAAGTAATACAATGATTGGCACTCTGACATAAGAGGAAAAAATAAAAGAACAAAAGCAGAGCATTCCTGTGGCAAGATGACTTTCTGCAAAATTAAGATACACACCACTAACTCCATAGAAACCAATGGAAACTGAGGGTACTGAGTATCTTGTGAAATAAAGATAGCCTCTCTCCATAACAGAGTCTACTTTTTACATCATACTTGTTATGATAATATAAATATTTCAGTTGTAAGTGCTAGTGGATATGTATTTCTAAGTCAGATGCAAAATCACAGAATTCCTTGATGATTATTTTACATTCGTGAAGTAATGGTTTAGGGTCAGAGATTTTTTGGATATTGTTTGGGATAAACAGTCTTCACCCATGATATAAACAGTTGCTGTTCTGCCAGCAAAGACAACAGATGCAGGAAAGGGAAATATGAATGGTACAGGTGTTCAATCAACTAAATTTATGAATGTCAGATGACTCAAAAAACATAACATCCTTTTTAGGCATAGTCATACTTTCCACCTGTGCTTAATATTGTACTAAAATTGCTTGCCCTAAGTGACTGAAAGGTGTTTCTGAACCCATGTTCAGCAACATCTTTCTTCTCAAACTCTCACCACCTTTGTGCTTCCCTGATAAAGCACTCAGAACTGTTCTCATTCACTGAGAACTGATAGTGAGTTTTGATATCTAATCTGGCATCAAGTGTCAAAAAAGTGTGCAATTATGTAAGTTTTACCAACATGGTGAGATGGTAAGAAAACAGACAGTGGTCTTTAGCATTCTACAGTTAAGAGGCCTAAGAACATGTCATTTATTCAACATCTGTGTTCGGAAGCCCCAGATACTGTACTAAATAAATTTAAAAATATTCTATCTCCACATACAATGGAGAGGTTCTAGTTAGGAGTATTCCCAAAGCATGTTTCAAAAACATCTTGAGGTTTCTTGAAAATGGCTTGATCTTTATGGGTAGGACATCCTACTTGTTATAGTTTGGACTATAGCCAAAATAGAGTCCTGTTGCACCCACAGAAGTTGAAACATGCCAAAAAGACTTTACTATTAGCTTGTTTTGAACCCAAGCATAAACACACTAAATAAAGCATAACTGGATAAGCATTTATAGGCCCAATGGCCCTGTGCTAGAAAACATCCCTGGCCCACTGTTCAGCACATATGCCTACTATGTCAGAGAAGCTATGCCATGCAGTTTAAGCATAGGGCAGTAACAAAGGCCTTGACAATATGAGTACAGGCTGGAAACAGAGGCCCTGGAATCATAAACAAATCACCAATGAACATTTGTCACAGAAGAACTAGAAGCTCAAGAACTGCGAAAAGATTGCTTTTTCCGTAAGAAAAGAAATAGCTAAGCAATTGGAGTAGCAGGCTGTGGCAGCTGTTGGCCCGGGAAAGTAACAGCTCCACCACTGCACTGTGCATAGTCTAGGGACAGAGTCAAAGGCTAGGAGCTGTAGAGATTCAAACATCTTATAAGAGGAGACCTTGAGTTTGGGGTAGGGGAAGAAAGAAAATGGTGACTTCAGCATTAGCTTCCTTGCACCGAAAGTTTTGGGGCTGGTCATTTCAGTGACTACCAACAGTCAAGGATCACTGTTGTTGACACTAACTTCAGGGCATCAGCTCCATGATATTGTACACTCACAAGCAGTCTAGAAATTTTAAAGATACACTGCTTTGAGTAAGTAGTGACATGGTATAGGAAATGTGGCCTGAAAGAAGTAGCTGTTAACATAAATGTGCTAATGAAGGTCTAGTGAAGTTTTGTTTTAGAGGTTGAAACTGGCTTATCAGTCTCAGACACACAGTGATCTACAACTCCCTAAGGGATGTATGTGTATCAGTTACATACTTTCCTGCTTTATTATAATTTAATGTTACTTGATTCTTGGGCAAAGGGAAGCCGTTGATAATTAACCTAGTAGTAGCTAGAGCTAAAGTTCAGACAGGCTTCACATGGCACCTGGAAGCCTCAACAACGATTAGGAAAAGTTAAGTGCATACATCTTTCAGATGTATGAAAGAGTTTACATGGTTTTGATCAAATCTATTACATTTAGTAGGTCTGGGATTTCCAGCTCTAGAAATGGCTAAAGGTTAGGTTTACCTCAAGTGTCATCTTGGAGACCTTTTTGGCCTTGGAAAACTATTTTCTCTAAGCTGTAGGGATTTCCATCAGAAGCCAGTTATCAAGATACATAGAATGTGTATGTATTTTTTGTCTACCAAGCCTTAATCTCCCAACCAGTTAAATTTACAAGCATATTATCTTCTGAAAAAGTTAGTGGAAATTAGTTTTCTGTTGAGTTTGGTCTAGGTTTTTGGGGTTGTCTTTTTTCCTCTTTGTTTTCCCTTTTGTAAGATGGTACAGTGGTCCTGCCTAAAAAACTAAAAGAGTAAATCTGTTTAGAGTTGTTTCTTTTTTTATTCATTTTATCAGGCACACGGTTCAGTAACGTATCAGTCACTAAAACACAGTTCTGAGTTGACTACAAATGGTAAAATATGGTTAAGTATGAAACCAGCTGTCAGTCTTATTTTGTGCCATACAGGCCAACAAAATTTAGAGCAGTTACTTTTGGCTAGAGGAAGCTCACATTGAAAGCCTATATCCTCTGTTTTCCACATTTTAAACATAAAATGTCCTCACATTAATTTTAATTGAAACAAATACGTTGAATATCAGAGTAAGCGTAGTCATTTTATACTGTGATCACATATTACAACTGCGTATATGTAGGGCCATTATAAAATTGCCCTGTTGCGCTCATAAGGTTCCCATGAATCCCTATGACGCAGCTCTTTAAAGAACATTTAAAAGTAACATCCGTGGTACAATGCGCACAGTCAGCTCTAAACAACCACAATCAGAGCACCATGCATTTTCAGTTACACGTTCTGCCATAGTATCTAACTCTGTCTGCAGTACTTTCCTCTAGCATCATTTTGTTTTTTTGAAAGCTAAGTTACTCATGAAATATGTCACTCATGAAATTTTATTCCTTTTTTATTCTCCATCTCAAATATTGCCTATTTTTTGTATCAATTTCTTAAACTCTGTTTGGCAAAATGAAGATTTTTCATTTTTTTCAATGTGTGAGGCACACAGGCAATGTATTAAGAAATACATAGATATATGAAAATACATTTACACATTTAGTTCTGTGTGCATGTTTTACCTGAAAATCTCAAGGCATCTGTTAACAGAAGCATCCAAACATTACAAAGTAATGGTGGATAACTACTCTTTTCTTGTATCAGTGAGGTACTAACGAGTTAACAGCTGAACACTTTAGAGAAAAATATTTACTGTAAAAATGCAGTAGATGTGGCTTTAAAAAACACAAATTACAGATGGATTTTATGAACTGCAGAAATAAAAATTGGTAAATATTTTTTGGAAAGTCTAAAAAACAGAAGATTTTCTTATTCATGCAGCTCTGAATGTAATTTCTTGTTATGATACATTTCATGACGAAAGTTGTTGCACTCAAAATCTTGTTGCAGGAAAGAGGGAACACACTTTGTGTTTGGCGAAAAAGATTTAGTGTTAGTCCTATCAATGTTTCAACAGACTAGTAATCAAATCATCTAAGTACTTCAGAAAAGCACCATTAATAATAACTTTAAAATACATACAAAATACCTTCCTAGCATCTACCCAAAATACAATCCTACTATCACCCTCCCAATATCCTTCTTTGTTTATATATAAACACACCTTCACAGACATTTTGTGTTACTATGTGTCTTGCATTGGAAAATTGCTTGCACCTATTAACGCAATGATTTATATTTTGTAATGCCACATAAAGCTACCATAATTTTAGCCAGAAATCCAAGCAAGGGTTGGTTCTCTTGCAAGATAGGAAAATACTCCATGCAAAATTAAAAAAAGGTATGGGGTACAGTGGATCAAGGAGGTCATTAGTCAAGGTGTAACAACATTGTGAAAAAAGGAACCACCATATCCAAAAATCTATGAACAGTAATAAAAGCATTAAGAAATATGGAGTGGGAGACAATTGACTAAATAGCACCTGTTTCAGATTCCCACAAAACCATCAGTTGACTTTCTAGGAGAACAAAAATGTATTCTACATCATTTCTGCTAGTCCCATGTGGGTATCTCACATGGCATCAAGACACCTTAGGTGAAACTGCATGGCTATGTTAGCCAACGGTTCTTGGAAGAAGATTGAAATGCACAAAAAAGCACCTTGCTGTAAGCGTTTCCACATGGGTAGATAAGAAAACTAGGTTGCTAAGCTTTCAGTAACTGGCAAGTCTTCCAAAAAGGGCTCGTATGAGAGAACTATACCAGTAGTTCTAAAGAATTCAGGTTTTCAGCTTTCAGAAATAAAGGCAAGTAATCATATTTGATTTAAAGACCATGATTCAATCATTTATTCCCCATTTGTTACTATGACTACTGTTTTAAGTACTGTGTTTTGTGCTTAGAGAAATTCTAAGTAATTATTTAACTGCATGGTTTTCCTCGCCCCTCCACCTGGTTGGGACTCGCTCTTTGGGGCTTCAGTTACATACCTGTGCTGTTTCTGTATTAAGATGTCACATGTCTAACAGCAAGGTAGGAAGCAACTAAGGCTGTTAATCAATGAAAATAGTCAATTGACTGCAACAGGAATCTTTGCCATCAGGTTTGTCCAATATCATCCTTTCAAATTTA
This sequence comes from Gavia stellata, assembly GCF_030936135.1. NCBI lineage: Eukaryota > Metazoa > Chordata > Aves > Gaviiformes > Gaviidae > Gavia > Gavia stellata. The sequence goes on along the minus strand of NW_026776712.1, from coordinate 43,845 downwards.
CTGCCCCCCCCCCCCCCCCCCGCCCCAGGACAGATATCACACAGTGGGAGAGGTGAGAGGAAGAGCTGAGAAGGGGGAGTTAAGCAGAGAAGAAACAATATATTACAGTGACATCAAAATAAACAGACTCTGTATTGTCAATAAGCTTCAGCAGGGCAAAATCCACACTTGAATTCCCAGAAGAGGCCACAACATCTTAGTACTTTTGCTTTTCTTGCAGTAACTGTTATAGGGAAAGTAGCCTTGGTCTTTATCTGCACTGTTGGAAACAACATACTGCCTTTTACATGGTGTTTCTACAAAGCAGATCTTGCTAAAATTTTTATGTAATCTGAGATTAGTTAACAAAGTAATTTTAAAAGAAACTCTAAAGAGAGCATTTGTTGAAAGTTGGTTAGCAATTTTGTGGAGCTTTGTCTACTAATGATAAGATTTGTAACTGGGGTCTCTTAGTCTTAATGGTATAGTGTTTTTTTCTTAAATATTCTTTGGTATGGTCACAAAATACAAATTACCCAAAATAGTTTCCACACTGTCATCCCCTCTGAAATTTATTGTTGCAATGTATGTCTTGTACATCAGTGCAATGAATATAAACTGTAAAACTACAAGCAAGCAGAGAAAAAATTCTGAGTAATTCTGGAGCAAATGCTCCAGCCCTGACTACCTGGTGGCCCTCTGATGACCTCACTACAGTTGATCTGTGTCTTATATTGAGGGGCCAAGAACTGAAGCCAGTATCTTAATGCAGTACAGCGAGTGTTGAATACAGGGTTCTGGATCTGCTGGCCATGCTCCTGTTCATTACAGCCCAGGACACTCTTGGCTCTTGCTGCTCTAAGGACACACTGCTGGCTTATGTTCAGCTTGCTGTCTACGAAGACCCTCAGGACCTTTTCCACAGAGCTGCTTCCCAGCCTGTCAGTCCCAACATGTAGCTTTGCAAGGAATTACTCCTTCCCAGCTGCAGAAAATGTGCTCCAAGCAAAGCACAGTTTTTTAATTAAATTTTTTTAATTCCACAATTTTCCCCAAGGATAAAAGTGAGCCTGACCAGACTGTAGCTCCCCAGATGATGTTTTTGACCTTTGTTGGTCTCCCTGATCTTTTCAAGATAATAAGAGCAGCTCTACCATGGCCTCAGCCAGCTCTCTCAGCATTCTTAAATACAGCCCAAAGGGTCTGATGGATTTGTGCGAGTCAGGTTCTCTGTAATAATTCCTGACCTGATCCCCACCCAGTGCTGGTAGCCTTCTCCACTTCGATCCCTGCCATTAAGCACAGAGGCACAGCAAAACTTATTAGCAAGAAAGAGCAAAGAAACTACAAGCTTAGCCTTACCCAAGTCTGCTGCCACTACATCAGCCTCCCACTCGGTAGCTTGCCCACATTTTCCTTGTTTGGCCCATCACTAAATAATGGAGCAGCATAAACTCCTCTTACTATTCTTGCATATTTTAGCTGTGAGCAAGCTTTGTTTTCTCTAACATTACACCCACATGCATGGGCAAAAATTTTGTTAGGCTCTTTAAAGACTTAATACACTTCCACGCTCTAATCAAGTGATCTGTAAAAAATGCCCACTATCATGTCACTTGTACTTACCTCCCCTCTGAGTCCACAAACTGACAACAAGCTGGCTGTCAATTCAACAGAAGAGCTTCATAATTTGAACTGCTGTTTCAGGAGTATGGATCAGGTGGATCCTGCCTCTCCCCAGCACATCTTCATCCTCAAAGAGGGTCCCAGGATTACAAACACTAAATCCTCATTGACAACATAACCTGTGCAGCCAAGCATTGACCCGTAGGATCTATCTCCTCCTGCCCAGGTTTTTCCCTTTCACCAGAAGGATGGAGAAGAAACTACTCTGACAACTATGCTCTCCTTCACTTTTATTCCCAGAGCTGATTAGGTGTTTTGGTTACACCAGAAGTCTCTCCCAGCTTTATTATCAGTGCCTACATAGATAAGCTACAGTGGCTGATAATATGGGCCAGACAAGCCTTAGCAGCTTCTCTGCAACATCCCCATTTCTGAGCACCTGAGAAAAGCCGCAAACCTCTAGATATGAAAGGTGGGTTGGCAGATGGGGTGTTCTCCAACTAGTTTCAATTACCAGTGCTCATCTGACTCTTATACCTGCTCAGATACAGCTTCTTCCCCCTCCTTTGCTTCCTATGGAGCTGAATACCTCTGGGAGGATAGTAAGGCTTTTTTCCTATTAACAGAAGTCATAGTCTATCTGATCCTTAATATGGTCTACCCCTTTATACACAGTTAGGGATTCAGGACCTCATCTCTGCAAGGTCTCTGTGAAACTCCTCTCAATCTTTTCTTCATCTTCTGTGGTTCTACGTAGTCTAATATTTAAATCTTTTTATATATTTAACATTGTTTTCAGAAACAAACAAAGGTAGACTGGAGCAGCAAAAGTTATCAGCAAAAAGTACCAGTAAATTAGATGGTCATAGTATACAAGCCAGCATCTATGAGATGAGAAAATGGAAGGTTTAATGTATTTCTTGTCAGTAGCAACAGGCTGAATAAATCTGCCATTAATGAACTCATCATGCTTCATCCTGTCATTACTGAGAAGTAGAAATAAGCCTCTAGACCCATCATGCCATAGATGAGATTACTACTCATTCAAAATATCAACATAAGTAATGTCTTTAGAGGAGATGATCAACACAAATGTCAGGTTTGCATGTAATTTCACAAAATAATCAACTTCACAGACAGAAATTAAAGAGATTACATTAACATCATGCTACTCAACAGGTGTGGTAAACCTTCCAAAACTATGTAATATTCAACAGCATTTACATAAATATCATCATTATCATTCTAAACTCTGCTAGATTAAAACCCAAGCCCTTGCTAAGTCACAAGTCTTGTAGGCAGAATAAATCACAAAAAACTGGAGATGGATATAGATGGTTATTGCATAGATGAGTTATTTAACCTTGACTCCTTTCTCAGTTCTCTCCGGTTATGGAAATAGGTACTGTTGTAACATTGTTCATCTCACATAGTTTAATCATTTATTTCTGGATGAGACAAATTGTGCCACAGAACTGATTATTTCTGTATTTACTGATTATTTTCTGTATTTATAGCTACATTTAGAATTAATCTCACCTGACTTCAGCCATTTAAAAGTTAAATATCTGGTATAAAGTAGTCTTCTGAACTTCATGTTGCCTGAGTCTTCATCCTGAGTTTAATTCCTTTTGTCTCTTTTACATCCTTATTTTAGGATTGGATGAATCACCCTGACTTACCAGGTTTCATCCAGATGTAAGAAACAAAGTGATTAACCTAGAATAAAGCCATAAAAATTTTGGGTAATAGTCCTTTTATCTAGTTAACTATGATCTCAAAACGATGGCACAATCCCCGTGATTCTCCATTCGCAGCTAAAGCCCGAATCTGTGACATGGCTAATTCTGAACTTTCTACAAGAAACGTCACAGTATTTCAGTGTGAAGTAAGAGATTCTCACTCGTATTTCAGACAGATTGTAAGGGGAAAACATGACTTTGAATCTCTGTCTACTCAGAAGACACCTAATCTATCTTCTGCTGTGTGATCCTGTTATTGAGCAAGGGACCAGATTACTCTCCATTTTTTCCACTCGCTAAAGTGAATGCTGTTGTTGGGTGGTAGACACATCTGAGACCACCTACTGAGCTCATCTACTGCAGGAATTTTAGAAACAGGGTATTTCATTTGAATATTCTGCATTTTCTTCACTGGTAAATCTGTGCTCATTTTTTATTTTCTGACAAAGCAGAAGCAATTTGCATCATTGTAGTAAGTCATTTTCTAGGCATCTGAAGAATTTAACAGGTGAAAATATTAGCTTCCACACACCTTTTTTACTTTTAAAGCAAAAGTGAAAACTTCCAGGTTAATTTACTTAATTTAGCATCTGAAATCTGTGCTCATTTTTTATTTTCTGACAAAGCAGAAGCAATTTGCATCATTGTAGTAAGTCATTTTCTAGGCATCTGAAGAATTTAACAGGTGAAAATATTAGCTTCCACACACCTTTTTTACTTTTAAAGCAAAAGTGAAAACTTCCAGGTTAATTTACTTAATTTAGCATCTGAATTCTGCTTCCGATAAATATCAAGCAAAGATCCATATTCAGTACAGCATTTAACAGCAGTGCAAACGGAGACAGCAAGGTATTTAGGTTCCCAAGCTACAATTCATTCCACAGTAACTTCATACAGCTCATGAGTTACCTCCAAAAGGAGCATTGTGTTTTAAGTCCCTTCTACTTCTCCCCTCTACTCAGCCCTGGTGAGGCCACAGCTGGAGTACTGTGTCCAGTTCTGGGCTTCCCAGCACAAAAGAAAAATCAACATACTGGAGAGAGTCCAACAAAGCGTGAAAAAGATGATTAAGAGTCCGCAGCATCCCTCCGAAAGGCAGAGAGAGCTAGGACTGTTTAGCCTGAAGAGATAAGGCTTGGCATCGGGGGGAGACCTTGTTAGTACGTATAAATACATGAAGAGAGAGTGCAAAGAGAAGAGAGACAGGCTCCGTTCAGGGATGCCCAGTGCGTGACAGTGCAAAGGCACACCCATTGACATGTCCCGGAGGCTCACAAAATCAGATTAGGCAGGTGAAATACAACTCAGAAATAAACTTTACTTAAACCAAAAGCGTTCAGCAGAAAGCTAACTAGAAGTGAGGCTTATCAAAACCGTTCAGCACTCCCACAACATCAGTAAACCAGGGGTTCAGGATGATGTACGAGGAACTGATACAGCACAGGCAGCTTTAGAAATGAGGATTCAAAATGTGCACAATCAATCACCTACAAGAGGAGGGCTCTCGACCTCAAGGCGCTTCCCTGGGCAGCAGCCTGACCAAAGACGGAGAGTCCCCAACTACAGTCCCACTGCCCCAAGAAAAACTGACGCTCAAACACCCCGCTTGCGAGACGTCAGTCACACCGTCTGCGAGCCTCAGCTGTGGTCATATATAGTCAGCGGTCTAGAAACTTCTCTGGACCGAGTCGTTTCATTGGCTGATGGCCCTGTCTGTCGACCGAAGGGCCCTGCCTTTCCTGCCCCTCCACCGAGCTGTATACGTGACTGCCGACTGTCGGCAGGTGACCGTCACCGTACGGGCGCGAAAAGTAAAGACGCCGCGGTCCTAATGCCCCCGGTCTCTTGTCAGGGCGGGTGCCCCTGCCACAACCTTTTCCATGAGTCGTTGAAGACAGCAAAAGATCTACCCTTAGATTTATTTTCTAGGTCTGATCTCAACCGGATTCTACTTGTATGCCACGTGCTCCAGCGTCCTGACTGTCACAGTGGCCTCTGCTGGGCAAGCTCTGGTGTACCAATATCTGTCTTCTACTGGAGAGTCCAAAGGTGGATCCAGAACTTCACGTGTGGCTTCCCGAGTGCTGCACATAGGGTAAGGCTCTCCCGGGACATCCTTGGATCTGCTGGCTGCTCTTGCTAATACAGTCCAGTATGTGGTTGGCTTTCTTCACGGAAAGTCACATATGGCCTACAAATACATCTTCCATAGTTTCTCGTTGTCTAACTTGAGAGCTCAGGGGGGTGATTTGCAGAAAGGATGAGCCTAGAGCTGCAAACCAAATAGTTCAAAGGCATTTGACACGGAAAGATAAAATAAGTGGAAAACTTTTACTTTCATTTCTCTATGTCTCTGTTCATCACCTGTAAATTGATACCACTCCATCTCTCAGGGATGCTGCAAAAATAAAGTAATTAATGTTTAAGACACACGCACATTTCCCAGAGAAAAAGCTCACAAAAAGATAAATAATTCTGGCTTCGGAGCAACATTTGATTAGTGTGCAGAAAAGAAAAAGGTCGAATAGATACAAAATCTATTGCAAAAACTGCTTGGTAACCGAACTCCATACATCTTGGACACTGAATAAGGGACCCTGTGGGAGGAAAGAAAAATACATGTTTGTATTACACAGACTGTGTCATAATGCATATGAAGGACTCAAGCTATTAATTGTGAAGCAACATTTCTAATTGCTTAACTTTGGCTTGTATTTTTTTTTTTGAAATATACACAAGGATGTGGGTGCTCTTAAAAGCAGGAAGAAAATCTATGATACAGGTGTTAATTTCAGTATATCAAGTTGTTAATACAGCACTGAATTCGCTGGTTTTTTCTACGGCAATAAATTTCATACACACACTCTTATGCACAAACATGCAGAACAGCGATAATTAACTTTTTGTGCTTCTACCAACTTAGACTTAGCAAGGATTAGCCAAAGCATCATCTTCTGTTGCAGGTAGCTGTATTGATATGCTGACACACTAGTTTGCTTGAATATAATCAAAATTTTGATTAACGTAGACCTTAAATGTTATCATAAATAAATACCCTGCTGCACAATTAGTGAATTAGAACTAAATAAAGTATGAAGATATCTGTCCTAAATGTCTTACACTCTGAGACCTTTAACATACAGTCTCTGAATTACATTACTCACAGTACAATAGGAAAAAATCTCATTAACATAGTTCAAAAATAGAATGTCTTATACAAAAAAGGAGTTTCAGTTCTACTTTTTTTTTTTTAATGAGACGTAAGGTATGCCTAGTGCAAAATATGGCATCACTACCTTTCAGTCTTTTTGTTTGGATCTGTTTGTTTGTTTGTCTTGCTTTTGTTACTGAGAACTTGGCTAGGAACCAAGGCCAGAAAATGGGCTCGACCCCAGTCTGCCCCTCAAGTCAACTCCATGTAAAGCCACTGCTGGCTGCAGCGTCTCTGTAGCTTGTCATCACACTGCCCAAACTGTTATAAAGGCAGATATAACTTGGGTTGCTCATTATTGTCCACATGAGCATGCTGTGGATGTAGGCGAGATGCTGACAGTATGCATGGCTGAGCAGACTGTGACGAAACATTTCCTTCTGCTCCACAGTTCGCCTAAAATACAGTAACTGTCCATAGCTTGCAACCCTGTCGTGACAACGTAAGGTGAATCTGGGCTTGAACAAGAGCTGATGTTCACATTTAATGTACAGTAAAATCATATCCATGATTATTATTCTTACATACTTTGGCTTAAAGATTCATAAGCCGACGATTAGCAAGAGTTTGGATTTTAGCACTTGACTCCTGTATGTCTTAGTAATATTTGTGCTCAGTTTCTCACAATGCAAATGTGGGAAATGGATCTCAAAATACAGCTCCATTCTGAAGAGTACATCACAAGGCTCTTTTAGTCAGTGTAATACATCACAACATCAACAGATAACAAAACAATAAGCCGGGAGCCAAGAAATCAGGATTCTTGTCTCTTTTAAACTCCAAATCTTCTACTGACATGATGCCGTTTGACCTCAGTCATACTGAGTCTAGCTCTAACTGCTTGAATATTTGTCAGGTGGAGATAGTGCCTGGTTGACAGAGTCCCTTGGGAGGCAGCCCTGAAGGGAAAAGGAGTCCAGGAAGGTGGACATTATTCAAGAAGGAAATCTTAAAGGTGCAGGAACAGGCCGTCCCCATGTCCCCAAAGATGAGCTGACAGGGAAGAAGACCAGCCTGGCTGGAACTCAGAAAAAAAGGAGAGTTTATGACCTTTGAAAGAAAGAGCAGGCAACTCAGGAGGACTACAAAGATGTCATGAGGTTATGCAGGGAGAAAATCAGAAGGGCCAAAGTCCAGCTAGAACTTAATCTGGCTACTGCCATAAAAGACAATAAAAAATGTTTCTGTGAATACATAAGCAACAAAAGGAGGCCTATCCTCCATCCTTTACAGGACGTAGGGGGAAACATAGTGAGAAAGGATGAGGAAAAGGCTGAGGTACTTAATGCCTTCTTTGCCTCAGTCTTTAATGGTAAGGCCAGTTGTTCTCGGGATATCCAGCCCCCTGACCCGAGACAGAGAGGAGGAGCAGAATGAAGCCCCCATAATCCAAGGGAAAATGGTTAGCATCCTACTACACCACTTAGACACACACAAGTCTATGGGGCCAGATGGGATCCACCCAAGGGTACTGAGGGAGCTGGCGGAAGTGCTCACATCATCTACCAGCAGTCCTGGATAACCGGGGAGGTCCCAGCAGACCGGAGGTTAGCAAATATGACGCCCATCTATGAGAAGGGCCGGAAGGAGGATCCAGGGAACTACAGGCCTGTCAGCCTGACCTCGGTGCCAGGGAAGGTTATGGAACAGATTATCTTGAGTAGCATTACATGGCACATACAGGACAACAAGGTGATCAGGCCCAGTCAGCATCGGTTTATGAAAGACAGGTCCTGCCTGACTAACCTGATCTCCTTCTATGACAAGGTGACCCATTTAGTGGATGAGGGAAAGGCTTTGGATGTTACTTACCTGGACTTTAGTAAAGCCTTTGACACCATTTCCCACAGCATTCTCCTGGAGAAGCTGACTGCTCATCGCTTGGACAGGTGTACTCCTTGCTGGGTAAAAAACTGGCTGGATGGCAAAGTCCGGAGGGCAGACTTTGCCCTGTTCAGGACACTGGTCGGGAGGGTCCCTTGGGAGACGGTCCTGAAGGGCAAAGGGGCCCAGGAAGGCTGGACCTTCTTCAAGAAGGAAATCTTGAAGGCGCAGGAGCAGGCAGTGCCCATGTGCCGTAAGAAGAGCCGGCGGGGAAGACGGCCGGCCTGGCTGAACAAGGAGCTTTTGCTGAGGCTCGGGGAAAAAAAGAGAACTTACCACCTCTGGAAAAAGGGGCAGGCAAGTGAAGAAGAATACAAGGACCTCGTTAGGTCATGCAGGGAGGGAATTAGGAAGGTGAAAGCCCAGCTAGAGCTCAACCTGGCCACGGTCGTGAGGGACAACAAAAAATGCTTCTATAAATACATTAACAACAAAAAGAGAGCCAGGGAGGATCTCCATCCTCTACTGGATGCGGCGGGGAACATTGTCACGAAGGAGGAGGAAAACGCTGAGGTACTTAATGCCTTCTTTGCCTCAGTCTTTAACAGCCACACCAGGTATCCTCAGGGTATCCGTCTCCCTGAGCTGGATGACAGGGATGGAGAGCAAAATAGGCTCCCCATGATCCAGGAGGAAGCAGTTAACGACCTGCTATGCCACCTGGACACTCATAAGTCTATGGGGCCTGATGGCATCCACCCAAGGGTGCTGAGGGAGCTGGCGGAGGAGCTTGCCAAGCCGCTCTCCATCATTTATCAACAGTCCTGGTCAACGGGGGAGGTCCCGGATGACTGGAGGATTGCCAACGTGACGCCCATCTACAAGAAGGGTCGGAAGGAGGATCCGGGGAACTACAGGCCTGTCAGCCTGACCTCGGTGCCGGGGAAGGTTATGGAGAGGCTTATCTTGAGGGCGCTCACGGGACACGTGCAGGATACCCAAGGGATCAGGCCAAGCCAGCACGGGTTCATGAGAGGCAGGTCCTGCTTGACCAACCTGATCTCCTTCTATGACCAGGTGACCCGCCTAGTGGATGAGGGGAAGGCTGTTGATGTTGTCTACCTGGACTTCAGCAAAGCCTTTGACACTGTCCCCCACAGTATTCTCCTAGAGAAGCTGGCGGCCCGTGGTTTAGACAGGTACACTCTTCGCTGGGTAAAAAACTGGCTGGATGGCCGAGCCCAGAGAGTTGTAGTGAATGGGGTGAAATCCAGCTGGCGGCCGGTCACAAGCGGAGTCCCCCAGGGCTCGGTTTTGGGACCGGTCTTGTTTAATGTCTTCATTGATGATCTGGATGAGGGGATAGAGTGCTCCCTCAGCAAGTTTGCAGACGACACCAAGTTGGGAGGGAGTGTTGATCTGCTTGAGGGTAGGAAGGCTCTGCAGAGGGATCTGGACAGGCTGGATCGATGGGCTGAGGCCAACCGGATGAAGTTCAATAAGGCCAAGTGCCGGGTTCTACACTTTGGCCACTACAACCCCAGGCAACGCTACAGGCTTGGGGACGAGTGGCTGGAAAGCTCCCCCGCAGAAAAGGACCTGGGGGTGTTGATCGACAGCCGGCTGAATATGAGCCAGCAGTGTGCCCAGGTGGCCAAGAAGGCCAACGGCATCCTGGCTTGCATCAGAAATGGTGTGGCCAGCAGGAGCAGGGAGGTGATCATGCCTCTGTACTCGGCGCTGGTGAGGCCGCACCTCGAATACTGTGTTCAGTTTTGGGCCCCTCACTACAAGAAAGACATTGAGGTGCTGGAGCGTGTCCAGAGAAGGGCGACGAAGCTGGTGAGGGGTCTGGAACACAAGTCTTATGAGGAGCGGCTGAGGGAGCTGGGGTTGTTTAGCCTGGAGAAGAGGAGGCTGAGGGGAGACCTCATCGCTCTCTACAACTACCTGAAGGGGGTTTGCAGAGAGGTGGGTGTTGGTCTCTTCTCCCAAGTGACTAGTGACAGGACTAGAGGAAATGGCCTCAAGTTGCGCCAGGGGAGGTTCAGGCTAGATATTAGGAAAAAGTTCTTTACTGAGAGAGTAGTGAAACATTGGAATAGGCTGCCCAGGGAGGTGGTAGAGTCACCCTCCCTGGAGGTATTCAAGGAGCGTGTGGATGTGGCATTGTGGCATGTAGCTTGATGGGCATGGTGCTGTGTGGTGTTGGGTGGGTTGGTTCTTGGTGTGTTGTGGCTTGTTGTTGTGTGGTGGTTGGCTTTTTTTTTTTTTTTTTTTTTTCCCCCAGGTTGGACTTGATGATCTTACAGGTCTTTTCCAACCGTAGTGATTCTGTGATTCTGTGATTCTGTGGTGGATGGAGTTAAATCCAGTTGGTGGCCGGTCACAAGTGGTGTTCCCCAGGGCTCAGTATTGGGGCCAGTTCTGTTTAATATCTTTATCAATGACCTGGATGAGGGGATAGAGTGCACCCTCAGCAAGTTTGCAGACAACACCAAGTTGGGCACGAGCGTTGATCTGCTGGAGGGTAGGAAGGCTCTGCAGAGGGATCTGGACAGGCTGGATCGATGGGCCGAGGCCAACTGTATGAGGTTCAACAAGACCAAGTGCCAGGTCCTGCACTTTGGTCACAACAACCCCAGTCAACGCTACAGGCTTGGGGATGAGTGGCTGGAAAGCTGCCCCACAGAAAAGGACCTGGGGGTGCTGGTTGACAGCCGGCTGAAGATGAGCCAGCAGTGTGCCCAGGTGGCCAAGAAGGCCAACAGCATCCTGGCTTGTATCAGAAATAGTGTGGCCAGCAGGAGTAGGGAGGTGATCGTGCCCCTGTACTCGGCGCTGGTGAGGCCGCACCTCGAATACTGTGTTCAGTTTTGGGCCCCCCACTATAAGAAAGACATTGAGGTGCTGGAGCATGTCCAAAAAACAGCAACAAAGCTGGTGAGGGGTCTAGAGGACAAGTCTTATGAGGAGCAGCTGAGGGAGCTGGGGTTGTTCAGTCTGGAGAAAAGGAGGCTGAGGGGAGACCTCATCGCTCTCTACAACTACCTGAAAGCAGGTTGTAGCGAGGTGGGTGTTGGTCTCTTCTCCTAAGTAACAAGTGATAGGACGAGAGGAGATGGCCTCAAGTTGTGCTAGGGGAGGTTTAGATTGGATATTAGGAAAAATTTCTTCACCGAAAGGGTTATCAATCATTGGGACAGGCTGCCCAGGGAAGTGGTTGAGTCACCATCCCTGGAGGTATTTAAAAGACATGTAGATGTGGCACTTAGGGACATGGTTTAGCGGTGGACTTAGCAGTGTTAGGTTTATGGTTGGACTTGATGATCTTAAAGGTCTTTTCCAACCTAAATAATTCTATGGTTTTATGGTTATTATATCTCCTACTTTTCAATAAAACACATTATTATAAGACAGAAAAAGAGCTAAATATTGTTATTAAAATTTGTACAGTTTTGGAAAAAATATTTGCTCCCTTTTTTTTTAAAAAGAAGCATATTTTCATTCGTATTGGTATTTTGTTGGGTTTTTTTAACTTGTTACTTGGTTTTACAGATATTCATCATCAATTTTTCAGTGTTATTTTATATTGTTTTTCAAAAGCTCATACCGTTGCTGTTAGGACCTTGCTACGGTACAGTAATGTGCCCTCCTGAGAAAACTGTTGCATCAGCTGTTATAAAAGTCAACTGTTTTCTACACGGCAGTACTATAAAGAAAATGTTAAACAACAGAATCATGAAAATTAACAAGGCTGGGGAGAACATACTAGTATATCTAATCTAAACCTACAAATCTAAAATCTAAAACCCTAAATCTAATTCATCAATGTACAATAGTTGCTCAAAGTATATTTTCTAGCACTTGATACGATCTATTTTTATACATCCCAGGAGATATTCCTCCCATTTGTCCTTTGGGATGAAACTTCAGCTGTTTTAAGAAAAAGAAAAAAAAAAAAAAAATCTGATCTGTAACAGTGTTAAGAAAAATCATTCCTGAATGGGTGGTCAGTATGTTCTTACCAGTCCTTACAGCTATTTATGCATGAAATTATGGGGAAAACTATTTAAAGAAGATAATTTAGAAACCAAATAATGAATAGTGTAATAGATAATTTATCCCACTTCCATAATTTATTAGTAATATGAATGTCAGCAGAAAGTTATCAAGGAATATTCAGAAAATAGGATGCTCATTGTCCATCTAAACTCTTACTTTTTTTTTGCAGTTCTGGCACTAGTGTATCACCTGTGAATATGAAGCTAGTAGTCATTGTCAGCATAGACCTAGTTTGACACAAAGAAGAAAGGAAGTGTTTGCAGTGTCCTCTCTGGTAGTACAAAGTCTCAGTACCTAAGAGACATTACAGATCCAAACTCATACTTTGCTTGGCTGAGATCACATATTCAGATTTCTTAGCTCTCGTGAGAGCATCATAACCAATGAATATACAATATTTTGTAATTATAAAAATATGACTTCTTTTGATTATTTCAGTTTGCTCTTTCATCAGAGTCTATAATGTATAAAGAATAAGAAACTTTTATGTAAAAATACAGCTCAAAGAGTCTCATCTTAAACCCAATGAAATCAATAGATAATTTTTCATTACTTTCATATTTTTGAATAAAGATCTACACTAACAAAAAAATAAGATACTGCAACATTGTTTAACTGTGTGATTAATTGTAAGTCCAAACTTAAGATTGTATTTTGAAACCTCAGCATGATGAGCCTTATGTGACTTAATAAGCCATGTGTGAGTATATAATTTCTTCCTGTTCATACTTTATTTTAAAGATTCTAGCTTCTGAACTCTTTTTCCCTTTCCAGGACATCTGGTGCCTAAGAAACACAGCAGAACAGCTCCAGACTTTCTCATTTTGTAATTAAAGAAGGCCTGGATTTTTAGGTCTTGCTGTGAAGATCACAGTATGTGTATTTATGAGTCTGGCATATCCCTCTCACTGACTGGCCTGGTTGCAATCTTTTTATTGTCTCATAAGCTCAGAGCTGATAATTCACAGAGTGTTTGTGACGCTGTGAAGGGACCTAGTTCCTTAAAAAGCTGACCTTGGAATCAGTTTTGAGGGACAGGATCTAAGACAGAGGGAAGACAGGTTGTGGATCTCAGTGAGCTATGGCACATGGATTCATCTAAACAATTCACACTGGACCTAAAATATAGACATCTGTGACATCTGAGCTAGCCACCATAGCTTTCCTTTACAGCCAATAGAGAGAATTATACTTCTCATACCAACTTAAGATACTACAGATACCAGCTTACGTGTTTTATACTAACTCACATATCCAAAACAGGTTGCAAGAATAATGACTTAAAAATTTATTTCTCCTCCTTGAATACTAAGGTTACCTCAAGTAATTAACTGAGATGTAGATGTTTCTTCTATAGACTTCTGGATTCCTGTTAAAGTCTGGTACGGCCAAGGATCCCTGCGTACCTATTTTGTACAAGCATGGCATTGCTAGATTACTTGAGCAGCAGGAACTGCATTAGGTGATAACTTCCCAGATATTTCAATGAAGGTAATGTTGGTTTCTGGCCAGTTTAACCCTATTTCCAGTTCCTTGTGTCATTTTCTCGGCAAAAGACAAATTGACTTTTTTTCTGTAAAACCATAAGAAAAATTCAAGCTAATTTAAATATTTCTGTTTCTTGCCAATTACTCAAAAACTTAGAGCACTTAATTTTTTTTTCTTCCGGACTCTCTTTTAAATGTTCCTCTCAATTTATTTAAAAAAAATGATCGTATTATACATTAATTCCCCTTTCTAGAATACAAGGGCTAAGAACAAGTGTTTATAAAAAAAGGAATTTGAATTCCATCTTTTTACTTTTGTTATCTTTATATAATCAATATCAAAAGAGCTGCTTTAAAAAGCCAATTTAATTATTTTCCCTATAGGATCATTTTAAGAAATGGAAGTCTTCACCATTAACATTCAAAGAAATGTTTGATTTGCGTTGTCAAAACAATGACAGAAATGACAGAAACTTCAATTTATCTTTCACAAAACTTTTTTTAAGTAGCCTCTGGAGATTTGTGAATACATTTAGAAACACAAAGGAAGATGGGAATTACCAAGAACCATTAATGTTAATTTTCTAAGTGTAATCTCTCAGCTACTGTCAGTTACACCACCTGTGGATGTTTTCCAGCTTTATAGATGGCGATCATGCTCATCCTGTAGATATGGGTAATAAGGTAATAGTATCTTTATGTGATCTGCTGTGCTTAAGTAACAATCTCCAAGAAGTTAACTCGTAGGAAACCTTTCCAGTAAAGCACTATTCATTGCTGTAAATTACCACATTCAAATGTAGGAACAATTTCTGATATTTACTTCACCGCAAATAAAGATTCTTCAGCAGAACTACTTTTAGGTCACTACACAACAGCAGGAAAAGGTGTCCTGCTCCCTCCTAAGACTGACAAGAAAATAAATTTATTGTAGGAAATATATTTTAAAGGGGGTTGGGGTTTGACTTTTTAAGCTTTCATTTTTTTTTGCCAAATCAAGCCCAAATAATTCCAAATTAAGCTCTATTTTAGTCAAGTTAAAATCCCCACCAGTTCCTTAATTTCCTTATGGAGGTTGTTTCCCCCCCCAGTTCTTTTTTTTTTTTTTTTTTAAGTTCAGTTTTATTAGGGTAGCTCCTGAATAACAGTATGTTATACCTGCTTTTGTGCATGATGATACTGAGAAAAAATAAATTTCTCCCCTATAAATTATCAGTAGATGGGAGATATTTTCAATGTAGTTCTCACTCAAAGAAATTATTCTATTTTTAACAACATCTTGTAGAAGACTAAAATGGGGGCAGCATTTAAATTGAAATTTATGAATAAAGAGTTCAGAGTGGTAGTTAGTCTCAAGATTTTTATTTGATGGTCAAAAATATATTTTTTTTTAACAGTATAATCTAATTCAGAGGGAACTTACATAAAAAAACCTTGATGAAATTTACATAAATCCATAGTAAATGAAAGAACAAAATCTTGTCATTGTCTAAAAGTAGACAAAGTTCTGCTGTTACCCAAGGGAACTAAAGATGTTTGTTTCAATAATATCTGGCTACTTCCACCTGTATTTTATTAAAGGATATGTAACTGCAGAAAGTCTTTATCATATGAAATTAATTTTTAGTTTTGTGAAACTAACAGACACCGTCATTGCAGGGTTAATCATTTATTGCAGTAACTTTGAAGAAACTTAGGACTGCTTCAAAGTGCCAGGGGAAAAAAAAAATCGTAGACATTACTATTATTACACATTGAGTGAAAGTTGCTTCTTCTCTGATTTGGAAGGCTAAGGACTACGTAAAATAAACCATGCCCAGGCTTAAAAAATCTTCTTGACAATATTTAAATAAACTTCTGTGAGTTTTGTGCCATATAGGGTCTCCCTCTATTTTCTTGCAAAGTAGTAAGAAAATACAATGTATTTCTAGCTGCTTTTGGTATATTCAGCATTTCTTCTCTCAGCATGACTTGTCTGTCTTCTGTCAGCATCACTTTTCTGTCTATCTAAATATTTTTTCCTACTGTGTATTAATCAAGGTATAGGAGATAAACATTGCTAAGAGATTTACAGACAGGCAGTCTTCTGTGATCCCAAGAATTTACTAAGAATATCACTGATCTCAAGCCCCAGTGTGTTTTTGTGGGGTTTTTAAAGTAATGCAGTTAGTTACAGAAAGTGCTACTTTTTAATTGCATTCAAAATGCGTATGTGGGACAGGGAATCCAGCAGCATCATTGGCACCAAAGTCGTGTAAATTATTTCCTCTGAGTCTTGTGAAAGAAATCCTGTTGAGGATTAGGTATTAAACCTGAGGGGCTTTACGGAATCGTAAGACATTTCATACCACAATTACAGCAATATAAGAAATCTTTTTTGTAACTGAAGCAAATTTTGTTATCACACATTGTCATGATAGTTGTTGTCTAAGTTCTTTCCACATATCTTAAACTTCTCTTAGGATTTTATCTCTTCCCTGAAAGAAACAAGTTGTCCTCTGACCATCGAAAAAGACTAGAAAACTGAATTAAACCAGACATCTAACTTCAGGCATTTGAAGCTAGGTGAAATATATGGTATTCAAAATGACTTAACAATATAGTGTACATTTTTAGGTAAATGAAGCGATACTGAGAATAATCAATCATTAATTCTGACACATTATCATTCAGATTATTGATCAGGATGATAGCCCAGGTAAGATGAAGAAAGGTATACATTGGTTTATCTGTAGGTAGGGAGATGGCAAAAATAGTACGTTTTTAAAGGTAAACAACGAAATATGTGGTTGATGTTTTTAGTGATTCTCCTAAAGTATTTTAGAGGCTTATTAGCTTGTAGACATGGCACTTAAAGACATGGTTTAGTGGTGGACTTGATAGTGTCAGGTTAACAGTTGGACTTGATGATATCAAGGGTCTTTTCCAACCTAAATGATTCTATGATTCTAAAACCAAATAATATTAGTTCCATCATTCATCATCCATCATGCTCATTCATCAGGATAAGCTTTCCCCAGCTTGGGAAAGTTATAGCAACTTTGAGGAAGTAAATACGTATAGGTATTTCCAAATCATAAGATGCTACCTTTCTGACTGATCTTATCTCCGTGTGGAAGGAGAATGCATTATACCACAAACATGCAGTAGGACACAGAAGAATAAACTGGAGACATTTTATATGTGTAGCTATTAGAAAATAGCAAGTTTCTGGTCAGTGCACTGATGAATACTGAACCAATGAGATGAATTACCATAACTGACCAAGTATGTATGTTAAAACCTCCTCAATGGTAAAGTTTAATGCAATAATTTAAATATTGGTTAAGGTTGCTAAGCCAGTATAGATACCTTTGCCGCTCACTGGTGAGTGCAAATGGGGAGAGGAGAATAAAATTACCTTCAACCTATTACAGTTTATCTTGTGTTTAAGATACGCAAAACACTCGTATCAGGTAAATCATGAGGGCCTTGGGAACAGAAACTTTAAAAGGAAAGACAAAATAAAAGAAGTACAGAATATACAGAAACATCTTCACAAATGGGGATGACAAGATGACTGTTAGTATCACCTTATCTTTTGCTTGTATATTCTACTTCTGTGTTCCAGTGGGAAGCTCCTAGAGACAGTAAATATATATGGGTTATTTTAGTGCTATTTTTTCCATATAACATCCATCAATGCTTCTGGGCATTGGAAAAACAGTAATAATAAAAATGCATGAGTTTGTGAGAAGGCAAAGCTCCATGGGACATGTTTCTGAAATTATTCTAGAGAAATTATAATTTTTAACTTTATTGCTCCTTGACTGACCTGACTGTTGAAAGTTTCAAACAAAATGTAACAGTAACCTCAAAATTGAAGTGGAGTGGGTATGTCTGTTATCAATCAAGAAACAATCAAAAAGAACACAAGAAGTCTAGGAAATAAGTGTGCCGATAGTTCAGACACTATCATTTTATTTAATAAAGTGCAGAAAGATATCTTACAGCATACAGCAGACAGACATGGTGCATCCAAAGCCCTGGTAAGTCAACATGGACTATACGATTGTAATTTTTTCTGTATAAATAACAAAGAGACAAGCAAAACTACCATCCGTCTACTTCTCAGTACATATTGGTGGAATTTAAAGTTTTTCTTTGCTTTTCTTTTTCTTCCTTGTATGTGACTTATTTATTTTTATTTTTTTAAAATAATGTGCATCTTGGATCCTGAAAGATCACAAAATACAACTGAAGCTTTTTATTGCTGACTTATGGGTAATCTTTACCTGAAAATTCATGCTAACATGAAAAAAGCAAATGCAGTGTTGCATCTCTCTTCCCTCAGCTTTTCCCTCCTAAGCCTTCCTTTAAAATGACATGTAAAGCCTTCTATACACAGAACCACTTTCAGAATATATATATTCAGTAGATTTTATTGAATCTTCAAATCTTAAAGAACCATGCCATATATCTGTAAGACCGAGTAACAATTTTCAAATACACTCTTATCTTTCATTTTTACTTTAATCTTAAAACAGCTGACTATTTCTCATTATGCTGAATGTATTCTCTTGCTACGAGAGGGGGCTGTGATTAGAAGGTATATCTATCAGCATATAGGAATCTTGACAGTTTGCCTTAGTCTGCAAAAACACACACTTCAAGACAGTACCTAATTTGAAACACTACCTAATTTGAAATAGTTCAGTAATAGCAAAGCTCTCTGCTTGCAGCCTTTTGCATTATTTGGTTTCCATTCTTTGGGTAAGGAATCCTGATTTTTGAGGGTTAGTTGGGTTTTTTTTTTTTTTTTGGGGGGGGGGTGGTGTCTTATTTTTTTTCTTTTTTCTGAAGCAGGCTAATGTATTCAACTCCTTAAAATTAAATCCCAAATTTAGTCCTTTTTTTGTACCCGTGTTCTGACATCTGTTTCTGAAAATGAGAAACACTTTGTTTCAGAAGCTTGTCCTCACCAGAGTTTATGTCAAAGAACTTGCCCTACTATTTAGTAGGACTATTTTTTCAGAGCTGAACAGAAATAGTTCATAAAAGTTAGTCTGAAAAAACATAAAATCTTTTTTGTGTCTTTGGTGTGCTTAGAAAAGTTTTACATATGTTTCAGTGGCCAAGTCATTCTTTTTTTCTGTTTGTTATATACATTTGAATCTTGAGACTATTCTTGAGGGTCTGTGGATGAATGGAACATTACCAGAATTAAGACATGTCAAACAATCTGACAGAGAGCAGGTGAAATAGTTATTTTGACTGTTTGACTATTCCTTTGGCGCTTTTGAGGCTTCTCCAATGCACTACCATACTCCAATGCCTGATAACCAGTGACAGCTGTTTTTTGGTGATTGGGTTTTTTGTTTGTTTGTGGTTTTGGTTTGGGAAGAGGGTGTGTGGGGTTTTTTGTTGCGTGGTTGGTTGGTTTTACTGAGGATTCAATAGTAAAAGCCCTGCAGCTAACGCATAGGGGATCTCTGTAAGGGCAAGCAGAAGGAGAGAGCATGTGTTCCTTTAAGGTCGCATGCAAAACGAGGCCGGTCAGTATGCTTGTCTAGCTGAGCCCTATGCTTGACCACTGCCGTTTGTCCTATCTTATTAACTCTTGTTGTAACAATCTCTCAGTGTAATCTCGCTCCCTATTCCATGTGTGTGCAAGGGTTCAGTGCCAGCTACCAGGGGGACTGGTGTGAGGGGACTGCATGCCAACTCCTGGGGTCACACTGGGGGTGGTGGCCCAGCCCTGGCCTGTGGTATCAGCTACTGGAGCCAGTGGGGTCTCAGGGTCGGCTACTGGAGCTGGTGGGGCCTTTAACCTCCAGCCACTGTGGCAGGAACAGTGTTTGTCTCAAAAACCAGCTACTGCGGGGATGGGCCTGAGTGAGACAAGTGAGGGGCTCAGTGCTGGCAGCTGGAGCAGGACCATGGGGCACAGCCCGTGTGCCAGGTGCCGGCTGCTAGGGGCCAGTGTCTGTACCTTCCCCAAACCAGGTGTGTGTGGGGTGTGCATGTAGATTGCCTGGCAAACTCCAAGCTGGACCAGCTGGCAAGTAAGAGGCCCAGGGTCTGGGTGGGGGTATCAGGCAGGCAGAGGCTCCGTGCTGGTGTTCGAGGGGACCCGTGAGTGTGGGGTGCCTGTGGGATGAGTGTGAGCACTGCGTGCTTGCAGCGAGCACCCAGCTGGACCAGCTGGTGAACTGGGGACCTGCGGGGCAGGTAAGGGGGTCTGGGATCCCGGCAGGGCTGCCGGCCCGGCAGAGGGGCTGTGCCAGTGCTTGGGGGATCCACGAACGTGTGTGTGCTTGTGAAACTGGAGAGCGTGGTGTGTGTGCTGCACCAGTGGCCTTCTGCCTCTGACAGCCCAAGGGGAGGAGGGAATGTGGCTGTCTGGGCCTGTGTCTGGTGTGAGTCCTCAATGTGGGTGCTGCTGGAGGCAGTGCTTTCTCTATGGCTGTCTGCGTGACCATCCGAGTCGCGTGTGTGTGTGCACGTGTGCACATGTGTGTGTGTGTCTGCACACGCACGCATGTATGTGTGTGTTTGTGTGTGTGTAAACACATCAGACTGGGCTCCAGCAGCTGGGCAGGAGGGCTCCTGGGATGGAGCAGCTGGAGAAGGCAGCTGCTTTTAACATCCCTTAGCTATCTCCTCATCTTAATTTCTGAATTTTCTACGTGAAAGCTCTAGCAAAAGAGGGAAGCTATTTGTTGTACTGTAAAGTCAAATAGAATCAGGGATATTTAAAACAATAGAGTCCTTTCAGAGTAAGATCTGATACGCTTTACTTCAGCACCTAGCTTAAGCTCGAACCTGAGCTTTAGTAAGCTGGTTCAAGAAAGTGCTGAGATTTAACACACCTGTTTTCAGCAGTAGGAAGGTACAGTCCTGAAGTCTCGTAATTGACATTTCCTCTACAATTCTGCAAGAAGCATTAGATTTTTAAAGCAGAAATAAGTTAAATCCTTGTTTCAGTTGTGTGCACACAACTGAAGAACCACAATTCTTTCTGCAGTCAATACACCACCAGTGAACAATACCCTATTTTAACGTAGGTGTCTAATTTAGGTAGAATGAGGTGCCCCCTGAGGTGCCCATTTCTCTCGAGACAATAGAGGGAGTTAGAAAAAGACAGCAAAAGTTAGGTATCCATGCAGCCGTTTAAGCTGTGGTACAAGGTAGTTGCGTAAGAAAGGCAGATTGGCTCCTACCTTCAAGTTTTATTCCTTTTAGATAACTATAAGTAGAAGAGACCCAAAGAATAGTAGTATATCCCAAAAGCCTCATCCAGTCGCAATATCTGTAGTCACTTTCTAACCCAGCATTTAACTTACTGCTAATTCTAGCAGAGGCTGTGAGAATATCGCAGCCTGAAAGGGAAATTGCCATACATTTTGAAGGCATTGATTACCCCTTAAACTACTACCTACTTTGGTCTCCTGTTTGCTACATTTGCTCTTTAGTTTTCTAACAGTGATTAATTCCAGTTTAATTACACAAACAAACAAACAAGCAAACAAATAAATCATCTTGGCATGGAAAAGTCAAAAAAAAAAAAAACAAAAAACAAGCCCACACATGAGTCAGGGATATATGTTAAAAATTTAAATATGAAAATACGTTTTTAATTCTCATTTAAAGAATAAAACAACATATTATGAACACAGTTCCATCAGAGAATGAGGAAATGGTATCAACAGAATGAAATACTGTCATAGGTTCATGGTTTCCTGTTCTTCTCCAAATGCTGTGTAATATATTCGGTTTCAAAGCAGGAAACATGGATTGTATGGCAATGTTCTCTTAAACCACTTTTTTTCTCCATTACACAAAATGACTTATAGTTGTACTCATTTGTTCCAAGTACTAGTATTCATGTCAAAGTTACTCATCACTGTAGCTGAATATGAGATTTACAGTTGGTTTATAAAAATAAATCAGTTGTATGCCAGACTATTTTATTGTGAAAACTGAAGTTTTCTTATGACTGACTTAATTATTAATGCCTGCTTTTGCTATAGTTTTCTCATTATAAGGACTATTGGTTCTGGTAGCAAATCCAGGGAAGAGTTGAAAGCAGTTACTACCAAATCTTCAAATTTGTATATTTTCTTTCATGTTTTGGTACTCACATATTAATGAATTCCACAGTGTCCTAGGTAAGGAGCTAAGAGATTACAATGTAAACTTTTTAAGTTTTAAGGATTTAAGATTTTTTTTTCCCCAAAAATCAGACAAACACAGTCTTTTTGGACAGTTGAAAATACCTTTTCTATTAAAAGAATGTTCCTGTCGAAAATTTTTTATGAGCTCTACTTAATAACATTTCAGAAAATGGCCTTAAACACAGAGGAAAATGAGATCTTAAAGATAAAGAGAGATTTGTACAATAAAGAAACATAAGAGAATAAAGCAGTTATACACAAAGCAGGCTGGGTTATGCCTCATGTCACTGTCCTAGCAAAGCTCTGTGTGACAATCAAAATATGCAACATCCATGAGTGATGCGCTGATCTGAGAAAGACCTAATATATGATTTGTTCCTTAACAAATCAGGGACAAAAGAGACAGGAATAAAGATGTGTGGTTTTTTACCAGGAAGCCCTTCTTCTTTTCTAAGGAGGTTAGTATTAATCATAGAATTATTTAGGTTGGAAAAGACCTTTAAGACCATTGAGTCCAACTGTTAACCTAACACTGCCAAGTCCACCACTAAATCATGTCCCTAAGTGCCAAATCTACACATCTTTTAAATACCTCCAGGGATGGTGACTCAACCACTTCCCTGGGCAGCCTGTTCCAATGATTGATACCCTTTCAGTGAAGAAGTAATTCCTAAGCTTCCATTACCAGACTAAACAACCCCAGCTCTTTCAGCCACTCCTCATAAGACTTGTTCTCTAGACCCTTCAGCAGCTTCGTTGCTCTTCTTTGGACATGCTCCAGCACCTCAATGTCTTTCTTGTAGTGAGGGGCACAAAACTGAACACAGTATTCGAGGTGCGGCCTCACCAGCACCGAGTACAGGGGCACG
Organism: Gavia stellata; assembly: GCF_030936135.1. Taxonomy (NCBI): domain Eukaryota; kingdom Metazoa; phylum Chordata; class Aves; order Gaviiformes; family Gaviidae; genus Gavia; species Gavia stellata. The sequence goes on along the minus strand of NW_026776712.1, from coordinate 20,886 downwards.
ATCACCTCCCTGCTCCTGCTGGCCACACCATTTCTGATACAAGCCAGGATGCTGTTGGCCTTCTTGGCCACCTGGGCACACTGCTGGCTCATCTTCAGCCGGCTGTCAGCCAGCATACCCAGGTCCTTTTCTGCAGGGCAGCTTTCCAGCCACTCGTCCCCAAGCCTGTAGCATTGCATGGGGTTGTTGTGACCAAAGTGCAGGACCTGGCACTTGGTCTTGTTGAACCTCATACAACTGGCCTCGACCCATCGATCCAACCTGTCCAGATCCCTCTGCAGAGCCTTCTGACCCTCGAGCAGATCAACGCTCCCACCCAGCTTGGTGTCATCTGCAAACTTACTGAGTTAACCTCATATAATCTTGAACCTAACTACAGATGATTTAAATTTTGTATTCAGTCTGCAAAGAGGGGAGCAGTTAAGGGGAAGCATTCTCCTTTACATTTTCCTTCCTAATGTTTGCTGGTCTTCAACCCAGTCAGAAACACAGTAATATCTAAGTATTTTCCAGCACTGTAATAATATTAATTGCATAACCAGCAACAAGTATTTTGTGACACAGTTAAACGTAGATGTATAAATAGCATGTAACTGAAAAGGAGCAAAGGGAAACTTGTGGTATAGATGAGCAAGCGGCATACAGGAAACCAAGTGTAAGTAGTAAAATCTGCAAGATACCACAAGGCTGTGATAAAAAACAGGAAGGATGTTTGATGGAAACCCAACAATCCTGCTGAAAAAGCAGGAAAGATGCTTAGTGAAACCCGGATAAGATCCAATCATAAAAGTAAGACAAGCTGTGTCAGAAGCAGACGAGACCATCCCTTTTCTTTTGGGGAGTGCGAAAGTTATAAATACCAAAGATGAGAGAGGAAAGATGGTGAAGACAGGAGACCATTTCAGTTCCAGCCTCCTTCCTCAAAGATCACTTGATCTTCCATCTCTGCCTCTGTGGGTAAGAACAATCCAGTACCATAGTGCTAATGGTAACTGTATGGCCTCTGCTCAGTGGTGTTGTACAGTCACAGCTTATTTAAGATAAGTTTGTTAAGGATTAGTTGTTTATTATGTACAATGATAGTGACTGCTAATGCTCAAGGACTTACCATGTGAAATATGCCTTCATGAATGTCAATCCAGTCAGTTCAGTTCTGAAGTTTGAAACTAGTCTGATTCACCTGTCTTCTAAACGCTCTCACAGAATCACAGAATCACCGAATAACTAAGGTTGGAAAAGACCTGTAAGATCATCAAGTCCAACCATAAAAAAACCCAAAACCAACAAAACCAAAAACAAACACAAACCCTCTAATCACAGCAATCTCTGATTCCCTAACTGACGTACATATTAAATATAAATATACATAGAAGTATGCACACATTGATATTTATGTGTTCATATCTGCAAAAAGGGCAAGAAGCAGGACCCAGGGAGCTACAGGCTGGTCAGCCTCACCTCAGTCCCTGGGAAGGCGAGCAGCTAATTCTGGAAGCCACTTCCAGGTACATTAAGAACAAGGCAGATGTCAAGTGTAGCCAGCATGGATTTACCAAAGGGAAGTCATGCTTAACCAACCTGATAACTTTCTACAATGAAATGATTGGCTTGGTAGGTGAGGGGAGGGCACTGGATATCATCTGCCTTGACTTCATTCAGGCTTTTGACATTGTCTCCCATAAGATCCTCAAGGAGAAGCTGATGAAGTATGGGCTGGATGAGCAGACAGTGAGGTGGATTGAAAACTGACTGAGTGGACAGACCCAGAGAGTGGTGATCAGTAACACGAAGTCTAGTTGGAGGCCTGGTTGTGTACCCCACGGGTTAATACTGTGTCCAAACCTGATCAACATCATCATTAATGTTGTGTATGATGAGGCAGAGTTCATCCTCAGCAAGCCCAACACTCCTGCCCAACTTGGTGTCGTCTGCAGACACTTGGCTAGAGCCTCTTGACAATAATGTCTCGGTTGGTGAATTGCCTTTCCTTGTGAAACCAACTCTGCTGCTTCTACTGCTGTTTACCCCTTGTGATTTTGGAGCATAATTGGGCTTTTGGTACTCACATTGGTGGGGTTTTAGCCACATGAGCAGTCCCATTAACAAAACTTAGATTATTTATGTGAGAAGGCGATAACGTTAAAAAAAAGGTGTCACATTTTTGCCTTTTTTTCGGAGTATTCTTTTGTCTCAACACCTTTTCACATGAAATTTCTCATGTGTAACGGCAATACATATTTATAGTTAATGTAGGCTTAATTAGTGTCAGATACGAGAAGAATAAACAAAGAGTTTTCTTCTGATTAGTTCTGAAACAGTGCTCTCCCACTGAGACAGCAAGTGGCAACATTTCCTGCTGACCCCCTCAAGTTGACAAGCAAGGTAGCTGAAAGGATTTGGTAGTTGAGCAGAAAAAGAGCAGCTAAACTTCTATCATGATATTGAGAACTGAGTTTCAGGTCCAGCCTATCTTACTGGAGACAGAAACTCGAAGCCAGGCTTCTGGAGAAGACACTGAAGAGGAATATTAGATGGCTTGTGATTTAGAGGTGATTATTTGAAGCACAATGAACAAAATGAAGTGTTTAATGAGGCAGTAGACATATTTGTCATCTTGCTAAGTAATAAATTAATAAAATAGTAAAATATTTTTAAAAATCTGAATTATCCTATATATGTCTACATTGCTCTCCTAACATATATCTGACTGTGTATGGGAAAACACATTTTATGTCTGTTAATATGTAAAAGTTAGGCATAAATGTTATTTTCAAAGGCAAAAGTTATATAAACCAAATTAAACATAGTCAGTACATGCAGCATAGAGTAATGTTTGTTACTGAAATATAGTTGAATTGAAAAATATGTAAACCAGTCTGTAGATCTCCTAGTTTACATGGAGTTCAAGTAACTAATAAGTCAGAAATAGAAACTGGGAGTATCCTAAAAGCATTCTTATGTTTCCTTTTAATATCCTTTGTAGAGAATATTGCACTGATATTTAGTGAAGACTTAATTTAGGTTAAAAAAAGATGAGATAATGAGGCATAGAGGTGTCAAAATGAAAAATGCTGGAGCAAATAAAAAAACCAGGAAGAAAAGGACAGTTTTCTTATACACTTTGAAAACAAAAATATCTGTTTCAAACAAAAAATATGAAATTCATATTAAAATGTGTTATCATAAAAGAAGTGTGCAGGGTTGAATGTGTTATAACTCACTTCAAAAGAGGTCTGATTCATGAATTTATAGACTTGTGGCACTTTATTCAGTATGAGGAAAACATTGAAAGATAAACCAAACAGAAGTAGAAAAATTATAAATCACGTAAAACAAAACAACATGGCTTCATAAAGAAAATTCAATATATACATATATATATATGTATATACTTGTGTATGTGTGTGTATGTATTTGTGAAGGTATGTATGGAGAATGATGAATAGTCTTTATTATGTTTTTGAATATTTATTCATCTGTTTATTGGCATGAAGAGGGGAGTGGGTTAGGAATAAAACCCCATGGACAGATTATTACATAAGAGGATTTCCCAAGTGTAGGTGAGTCTCTTAACATAAATATGAGGCTTGCGAGACACAAGGATCTTTATTCTTAGATAGATGCCAGTACATAGTGGTCTGACAGTTATTTAGAATTAGAATTTATCTTCCTCTTTCAAAGCTTTTGCTGTGGCTGGATCCCAAACAATAAATTGTTTGTGTAGCCTGAGCAAAAACTTTCTATTACCATATAATGTCTCTCTGTAAGTAAGTTTATTTGTGAACAAAGTAAGGATTTAACCAACTTTTTCAGTTCTGTGGACCAAAAGCCAGCTTGAAGACACCTCTGTGGATCACATAAAGGAATACAATTCTAAGCATTGATGGGATTAATTAAATATTCATTGTCTTTTGTCTATCTTTCAGCCTTGAACTGTGGAACTGGAGCATCCAGTTTGCTGCTCTTACTGTTATCTTCGTAGAGAATCTCCCAGACATCCTTTCTTTCTTTATAGGTGTGGTCTACTTCACACCTGATGGGACAAAGAAGCTAAAGAGACAAAGCACCTGTGCCGGAACAGGCACAGTAGCACTGTAATTCTACATTTGAATTCCACCTCAATTCCAATCCCAGACTGAAGTCACAACAAATTTTAGGTAGTCCTGTAAGGAGCAGGGAGTTGGACTCGATGATCCTTATGGGTCCTTTCCAACTTGAGATATTTTTTTATTCTATAAGAAAAATCAAAATTTGGAAAAAAAAAAAATCATTGGTCCATGAGATAGATCTGGCTGCTTTTTTATACATTCTCTGGACCTTGTTCTAATTAATTTGCAGATGAAGGGAAACATAATTCCACAAAGAAACAGAAAGCAGAATGCACGCCAGAACTCGGGACTGGAGAAGCAGTCCACACATACTGCTGCAAAATTGTTGAAGGACAACCACAAACAAAATTTTAAAGTGTTTTCATCTCTTTCTCTTTGAGTGTCTCTCCCCCAAATATAATGAGTTTTGCTAAGGGCCTGTACGTGTGACAGAGCAGCACAACCAAAAGTAAAAGCAACCCTTGAGCCTGTTCCCAGATCACAAAACATTCTGTGGCTCAAGAAATCATAAGCATTTAGTTTTGTCGGCAAACGAAAACTTAATCTGAGCCTGTGATTGAAATGTATTCCCACCTCAGGATCATCGTCATCAAAATCACGGTAAGTGGAATGCTCAGAATTACTCATTTTATCCAAAAGTTCAATAGCAAGACTTTGGCTGGGTGACAAAAAGGATGCTGAAAGACAGAAGGAAAAACACAGATTAAAATTCCAACCACTCATATTAAGCACATTTTAATTTTAGAACTTTAAAAAAATCCCATACATAAATTTATACCTGTAGTAACTTTTCAGCTGTCGGTCCTTTTTTAGGATTTTTTTCTAGAGTACCATTTTCACAGAATGATGGAAACTATTGGACCTGTAAAAGGAAGTGGTAAACGTGAGAATCAATTGCCCAGTGAACTACATGATCATTATCTACTGAAACAGAAAAGTACTTGCCATTTCATTTTGTCCTTTAATTCAGGAGGCTGGCAGTTGCTTTTCATCATTAGCAAAAGCGCTCTAAAAAAACCAACAGTATTTCTGTGGGTTACATGGCAGTACATATCTGACATGAATTTTGAATACATTGTTTAGTTGGCAGGAAGAAGTCCATCCATTTAAGAGATGCTACCAGGACAACATGATGCATTTATGCACCAAAAGGAGTTGTCACAATTTCTATCATGTACATCCAGAACACTTACAACCCAATACTCTTGCAGTACCCCCAAACACCACAAGCACACATGTAGCCACTACTCCAGATGGATGATTTGGGGAGCTGTACTTACACACTGCGCTTTAACCCCTTGCTATCCTCACTGGATGTAGGTCAAACATTGGATGGAGGCTGAAGCTCAGCAAGCTCTATAGCAGTTATTCCAGCTGCCCACAGATCACAGAGGTGCTTATAGCCACCTTTTCTTCCTACTGCAGCAACTTCTGGCGCCATCCTAAAGGGTAAAAGACATTTTTAGAGAAAATTCTCGCCACAAATCAAACATTCTTCTGTACGCAGCAGTTTACTACTCTTTTTCCTAAACCTCTCAACCTGTAAGCTCACAGCATATACACTTACACAGGTGGATATATACACATGCGTGCACGTGTGCGCGCGCACGTGTGTGTAAAAAGTTACGTAATGTATACATGAAGTTCTCCTCAATCACCTTCTAGTAACTAACAGGCAGTTTCCAAAACAGCTATTTAGGCTGTGGGACAACAGGAGGAAAATGTGTGCTCTAGGTTTGTCCACGCTAGCAACACCCACCTCTGCTGGCATCTACACCTCTGGCATGAAGTGCAGAATGGTTTGCCTTGCTGTGCCACCAAAGACCAATTTCTTCACACTGTTTCAAAGGTGGCAGCAGAGCCAAAGGGGCTTTGTTCTGGTCTGCGGCTGCTAGTTTATTTGGCCCCAAATAAACCACACCCGATGTCAGCGATGGGTAGTGTGCCAATGTAGACAAGGGCTTATTAAGAGCTACATCCTTTAAAGCCTGCCTGTAACATCGGGAAGTTTGGGGATGGCGGAGGTGGTTAAGGGGTAATAGAGTTATTCAGAAGCCTGCAAATTATTACTCAAAACATAGTTGGAAGGCTGACAACTCACGTCCTTACCAGTCCGTTCTCCCCCCGCCTCGGTTAAGTAACATGTTTCAGTTTGAATATACAGACTGTGCATTACTGGCATTATCAGAATCATTTCAAGCACAGTGTTTTGTATTTTTATGAAGGTGGTTTCTAAAGTAGATGTGAAATAACATCTTTACATGTGTTCTCTAGTTCTTTGTAACACCAGGCGTGCAGAAACATCACCTCTGTCTTCATGATTTCTGAGTGTAATTTTCCATTGAAATTTCATGTCCAGGCCACTGAAGCCCAGATGTAAATAATGACCAAAACCCAAATACGACACTTAAAGCGTATTTGTTTTATTGACTCATATGAAGGGTAATTCTGAGGGGAATCCTGATGTCAGTCTTTTAAACAGTCAAGTAGGTCAAATTTAGGGTTTGTCAAACTGACAGCATTTCATCATTCACATCGTCCGGGCTCCATCTGTTTTAATTAACCCAGCCTCCTGCCGTTGTGTAATGTAAGGGCACTGTATACTTTAGCTCTGCGTTTCCTAACTAGTGATTTTTCTCCCTTAGCCTAGGGCTACGTTAACTACAGACACCATTGTGTCTGCAACAGTTGCATCTGCACCCTTGCCAAAACCTGAAGAAGCTGGAGATGTGAAAGTATTTCGTTTGTTGTGGCTGGCAGTGAAAAGGGTGTTGGCTGCACCTTTTCCAATGGGAACACTCTGTAAGGGGAGGGTAGGGGGTGCAGAGGAGCATAACCGCTTCCTCCCCTCTTATTCCGTCCTGGCTGCCGCGAAAGCCGCCCGGTGCGTGCCTACTACACCTCTAACATGCCCCGGTCCAGCTCGCTTTCCCATGCCCAGCGTGTCGTGATGTTACTGTCCCCAGGGACCGACACACACCGGGGTGACATCTGCTACCACGGGAGGTTATTAATGGCAGGGGTTTGAGCGCGAAGGTACTCAATACTCCCCGCCGCTGGCGTGGGCGACGCCTCCGGTGCCGCTTGGCGACAGAAAAAAAAGCATGATAAGAAAAGACGCCGGTTTCCTGCCGGGACCGGAGAGCCGCGGGGGGCGGTGGGGACGGCCCCGCCCCGGAGGCTGGCGCGGGGGCGGCGCCGCGCTGCCACCTGCCGGCCGCGCGGCCGCTGCCTCTGCGGGCGTGGCCGCCCCGGCGCCGCGCCCCTGGTGCCCGGTGCCGCGCCCGCTCGCCATTGTGCGCTGGGCGCCGCCATTGGCCCCGCCCAGCGGACGGCACTCCCCCCCCCGGCCCCTCGGCCGCCTCCCGACCGGCCTGACGGCGCCCTGCCGGGCTGGCAGCCGCTGCCGCCGAGCCGGCGGGCGGAGGAGGCGCGGGGATGGAGGGTGATCGGCCGGAGAGCCCGGTGAGCGCGGGTGGAGCCTGGGGACGCGGCCGCCGGGTCGGGGTTTGTCGTCCCCTCCGCTGTTGCGCCCTGTGCTGCGGGGGGGCGGGGGGGGCGGTGGATTGGGGGGTGTTTGCCCCGCGCGGTGTGCGCCGGCAGCCTCTTCCCTGCCCGGCTGGGAGCGGCACCGGCGGCAGCCCGAGGTGCTGGGGCGGCGGGCAGGGCTGGCCCCTGGATCTTCAGACGGGGCTCGGTGCTGGCAGGGGAACCGCATAAATAAAGTCGGTCTGGTCTGGCGGCGGGCTGGACGGTGAAAACCCACCCGAGAGGGGACGAGCGGGCGCTGGGCAGCCGGTGTCCGCGCCCGCCACTTGATGCTTCGCTGGGTTTCGGTTGCCGTTGGCTCTCCCGGCAGGTACTCCGGCCTCGGAGCGCAGTGCCAGATGGCTGTGGGGTCATTAAATTACTGAAGAGCTGCACAGATCCACGGGCGGCTCTTTGTGCGGGAAATAAATAAACAAACAGATAATGTTCCGGACTGGAACTATTAGCCTAACGAAGTCAAGGCAGTTCCAGTGCTTAAATGTGGATTACACGGCGGGAAAGCCTGTTGTTTAACCAGTCTGACACTTAATTTCTTTTTTCTCCCTCCCCCACCCCCCCTTCTTGAAAAGCGAGTGAGCGAGCTGAGTTAAACATATGGATTCCTATTGTTGAGAAGTATGGTTGCTTTCATTTCACTAGGTCCTTGAGTGGAATTAAGACTACTCCCCTCCTCTCCTTTCCTCCCCTACAAGGCAGACATGACCTAAAGATGAACCGAGTTTGCCTAGTGGCGGTGTTCATTTCAGTTGAAATGAATGTTGTCACTGCTTTCATAAATGTTAATTGAGATTTGTTTGCAGCGTTAACCAGCGGAATGCCTCAAACCAGCTAGAATGTGCGGAACGATTATTCTAGAGAGCTGGGCTTTTGTGACATACAGACATACAGCTGTGCAGTAAGTCTTGCTGGCTCACGTTTTCTGCACTTACACTTGTTTTTCCCTCTTTCTGTCATGAAGGTTACCATTAAGGGTATCGAAAGAGAGCTCATCTGCCCAGCATGCAAGGAATTATTTACCCATCCACTGATCCTTCCTTGCCAGCAAAATGTCTGTCACAAATGTGTGAAAGAAACACTCTCTGCATTTGAAGACTCTTTCGTTGATGGAGGCTCTGAATCCTCTAATCAGAGTAGCCCTCAAATTAAAATCTCTTCTTCTAGCATGGACAGGATTAGTAGATCAGGTACGTATCGGAATTTTTGCGTGTTTTCCTTATTTTATGTGTTCGACTGACTTGAGCCGAATTGCGTCTGCATTGGTAAAATGTCTTCCCGGTACTCCTGATGCAGTTAAAGAGATGACTTAGGGATAGTGCGAGTCTTGTTCATTCTGTGGCAAGAACAATGGGAATATTTTTAAGGACAGTGCACTCTATTTCATATATAATAGATCAGTCTTTGTGGCGTCCTGTAAATCTTTGTAACCATTGTATTTGTTTATTCCTGTATTTCAGTTACATGGAGATGCAGTAGCATCATGTTCAATAGCGTCGATGTTGAGGTGTAGATTTCAGCAGTTTTATTGCCTGTCAGTGGTACTGTTGAGGTGGTTCTCTCAGGTTTCGGCCAGCCTAAATTGAGTAGTTCGACTTCCTTCTGAGCCTCTGCAGACTTTGCAAATGATGGTTTTGTCCTACCCAATTCATTACGCTTACAATAAATCATTTTCCATAGATGATGGTTATTGCACGGTTGCAGAATTGGAAGACAGATGACTGTAAGAAGACTGCGCTAACCGCCTCTTCCAGTGTGGTCTGCTCTGGAAGCTTTAAGGAGCACTCCTCATGCTCTTTGTGATGTCACACTAGAAAGATTCTTACAGCTGTTGTGTAATCCACAGATGAGTTGTTCTTTTACACAGATACATCGAAAGTACTTCTTGAAAGAAACCTCATCTTGGCTTTTAGGCTTCCTTCTGACATAATTGTCCACTTTAAAACCGCAGTCCGCAGTGATCTGGAAGAGTCGCCCACAAGACAAACCCTAAAGCTGTTGTCTTGTATTTCGTATGTTACTAACGTTCATCATCCCCTTCCCAGTTTTCAAAGCTCAAATATTTTATTTCACCCACTTCTTTTAAACAACTCTTGAGTTGTTAGTACTGGTACTCTTTCAGGATCAGTTTGATAAGCAAATGCTGTGTTTGCTGTAGCTTGGCAGGTTGAGGCTTGCATCATTTGAGGGAATCCCCAAACGAAATAACTAGTTGTCTTCATTACAGTCCTGTTTTCTGGATATGGGGTGCACAGCCCCACAATCACTGTTTAGCTCTGCATACATTTCAGCTGCTTTCTCAGCTCTCTCTACCTGCAGCGTTATGTGAAGTTTGAATGAAGAGAGCCCACTGGTGACTGCCATCTCCCAAATCCAAGTCTAGTCCCTTTTTTCCTCAGTAAGCATGATGTTCTGTCACGGCATTGTATGCATGGACTGAAGCGGTCACCGGTTTCCGCTGCAGCTGTCCACTACGTGGTTTTACAACGTGGACATCAGGGCACCAGGTTGGGTGCCTAAGGAGTGGTGGGCGCACCGTGGGTGACCTGACCTCCTTGTGAGAACTGTGGCTTGCCCAGTGTGGGAGTATCAGACAGGCTGTGCGTGGGGACCAGGCCCCCCATGCTGCTTTCAGCAGTGTAAGTAAGGAGGTAATCCTTAATCTTCCGTGGAAAGCTGCCCTCCAGCTTGCTCTCTGTCGGGCAGTAGAAATAGTGATCTAGCATGATGGGGTGCGCAGGCAGTGCTGTGGCACCGTCCACGCTGTGCACAGAGGAGGCAGAGCTCCCTTGGGAACCTGACATTTAGATGCTACTAGATCTGCAGAGTTCAGTTCGCAGTGCTGCCACAGTTGTTGGCTGCCCTGCTTGCAAGGTTTAGCATTGCTGCTTCGTTATGTCCTTGACGACAGGGCAAGAAAGACCCGTTCTTGGTGCTCCTGCCCCCCTGAGATACATGCACACAAGTTGTTGCAGGGGTTGTAATCTTTAAATCCACAATAGTCTGCCAGCATCCCAGCAAACTGATGGGAAGTTATGTGTGTTATCTCCTCATCTGACCTGCTAGTAGAGGGAGATGAATGCTTTCCTACAGACTTCACACGTGTTTGATGAGTAGCAAGATAGTGTTGAGACTTGGAAATAATGGGCTTCCCCCCAGAGAGCACTGGGCAGATGCACATCACAGGCAAATTAGCATCTCAGACAGTTCAAATTTGCAAAATGAAAAGCACATGGAAATGGGAGCTTTAAAGAATACATTTGGACATTCAGGTTATACTGTCTTTGCTTCTAATGTTACAGGTATTATAGCTCCACTGCTATGTGGGGTGTGAGATTTGCTCTCAGCCTTCTGGTACCGGTAATGTTCAACCAGCTTGCAAGCTACATTTGTACAATTCTCGTCTTGCATCTGAAGTACCCATACTGTGCATTGCCTTGCCTTAGTAGTTTGGTGATCCTTACAGGAATTTGTAAAAGAACAGCTCCATAGGAGAAACAAACATACAAGAAAACATCCAAAGTGGGGCCTCACATGTATAACAAAAAAACACTGGAATTTCTGGTAGCCTTGTGCAGGGCATGTCACTGTCAAGACATTACTGTTGTATTTGAAAGTATATAAGACTCCTTCCTCCCACTGTGGGTTTTTTCTTTATCTTTCTTTCACTTAAGGAATCCCTGCTATCTTCATGAGGAGTATCATCTATTTAAAATGATTTTGGCATTTAAATTCTTGAGATGCTAGAAGGAACTGGTCCATGTTCTGTATTTGTTGTGCACATAGAGCTTACAAATACAATTTATCTTAATGTAAAAGGCCGGAACTCTTTATTTTTCAGTTGAAATGGAGTGCGTGTGCTTCTTAAGATCTAATGTGTTGGCTTAAAAAACTCCCACTGTTCATGTTGTATATAAAATATTTTTTTATTAAAAAAATGTTGCATATAAAATTAAAATGAAGGATATTTATTATTGCTAATCCATTTTCTGTAATGTTAGTGAAATTACAGTGTTGGTGTAATTAGAGTAAAGCATGTAATGTGGTTATGTTGACACTTGCGCACCACTGACAGATGATGCAGAAACTGAATATTTGAAATATTTCTCCCTGTGCCCCCTCCAAATCTCTTCTTTCTCCCTTTTTCTGTTCTGCTTAAATACTACAGTTGTTTCCTGTGCTAGGAAATTAAACATTCTTGCTTTTCAGCCCTGCAGCAGTTTAACAGCCACAGGAGAAAAAACAGTTGATGCTTTTCATTTGAACCATTGTAAACCAATGGTATATCTCATTTTTCGATTTCTAAACGGCTTTCTGTTCATTGTTCGCAGCCTCACAGAGGAGGTCTTTTGGGTGGAGAGGTAGAAATGCTTCACTTCTTGTATTGGGTAGAGATAGTCTAGCATTTAGATCTCGAGTTAAAAATTGTTGGTTAGCATATAGCTTTTTGTCAGTGGTCAAGTCCACAAAATGGCTTTTGCAGTGAGCAAAGGTACAGCAAAGAACTTCTATAAGGAAAGCTTTTCATTCTGTTTAACACTGACTTAAAGGTCAACTGGACTGGAATTCAGTTAAGGGTTGGATTATATTTTTTTCTTGTGTGTATGCATGACTGAACATACATTGATAGGTGCAAAAACGCACGTTCTCTCTTCCCTTTAAAGCGCAAACCCAACAGTCACCCTCCTGCCCCATGCTTTTTAATTTTCAAGAGTTTACATGCTCAAGTTTCAGTAAAACTGCTCTCTCACTCGTAGTGAAGTGTAATGACTAGATTGATCTTTGTAACGTTGAGAGGTCATGGTTGGCCATCACTTTTAAATGGAGGTAATACCGGTTCTTCATTGTATCTGAGCTCACCTAATTTGATAACGAAGCAGATGATTGAAATTTACACCATGTTAATCTGAGTAGGTAGATCTGGATCTGGCAATTTAGCACAGCACATGAATATATGAGGAAAACTAAGTATTTTAAATTGATACACTTGTAATGTTTGGCGTGCTTAGTGACGCAGTCAGGTTGAAGGATAGCCAGTGTCTCTTTGTTTTAAGTACATCTAATTTCCAAAACTGAGCTAATCTGAGCATCTCAGCCACTGCGTGGGCTTGATAACATAAATATTTCTTTTTTTGATGTGATGTTCTGTCAAAAATGGGGAAAAAAAACCCCAAAGCTCCATGTTGCCATAATATTGGCAGGCACATGAACAATCCGTAGGAATATTGTGTCCTTCACGAAAGACATGAACTGAGCTAAACACAATTCTGAATTTCACACTCAATGGAGGACAAAGCAGCTAATCAGAAGGGGAAGTTTAAATTGCCTCAGTTGAAGACTGAAAGTGTCGTAAAACAAAGATACGGTAGAACACCGTCAGAGCTCTTGGAAAGCTGTCCTTATCTGCCCTTCTTGCAGAAAGCACCCTTGATTTGGGGAAGATTAAAGTATCTGAAAATGATATTTTGCAGCTACTGACTCCTCTCACATTTTTTTTTCTTTCCTTTCTTCCTAAAAATCTGTCCAAAAGCATTAACTGAGTTTGGGGGGGTGGCAGTATACATTTATATTTTTTGAAAAACTTTTATGAGAATCCAGGTGACTTTTAAAATATTTTTTTTTAAACTCTCACACATTTAACTTCCATGTCTTCCATAACCATAGAATTCTGGTGATACTGTTTACTTGGAAAACACGATTTTATCTTTAAGTTGTCTTATCCCTTTGTACACCATCAGCTGCAGGTTGGGTTTTTCAGCATTTTAAGTGTTGGTACCTCTCCTTGGGAAGAGGGCATTTAAACATTGTCTTTAAAAGACATACTTAAGACTGCTCCTTGCCTTTCTTCTTTGCAATCTGTATCGTAATATTTGTGAGTTTGGAGTGTGAGCATGAGCATATGTTGCACTAATTTTTTAGTTACTGATTGAGCTATTCATTGCAAGTGGAACAGTCTGTTTACAAACCACAGTGGAAAATGTCTTGTGATGATTCCTAATATTCCACAAAATACATACTTGTTTGTTGTAAACTGGATTGGCAAAGAGTAAAAGAGCATACGGGGAGGACCTAAGTTTCTCTGAGCTGCACATTTACTATGACTAGAAAAGCTGTGGGTTTTGCTGCTGTTTTTTTGTGGAGTTTGGTTTTTTTGGTTTTTTTGGGTTTTTTTTTTTTGTGTGTAAGCAGAATTCAGTTTTAGCAAACTGGACACAAGACAGATAGGAAAGATAGTGCTTGAAATAATTTACCACTTCATCAGTGCTTTCTATTTAAAATACGAGTGTAGAAATCCTATAAGCAGAAAGCAGGCTAATTCTTACTGCATGTTAGTGTTGTAACACTTGCTAGGCAAAAAGTGTTCCCATACTTGAAGTATTAAAGCGGCAGAGCATGCCAAGAAGCTTAGCAAGTAAACTTCCAGGGTTTAAAACAGGGGGAAAAAACCAATCCTGGGCTCTTAGAGTTCTGTCAGTGAAAAGGGATGAGACATCTGAAGGTGCGCAGGACTTCCTTGACGCTGGATTGCTTTCCGTAAGCAGAGTGTCACCAGTCTTCGCAGAGCATGGCTCATGATGACGGTCTTGTTTTGGTCCACTGTGGGCAGAATGAAAGGCCTCCATTGGGATGCAGCTGAACTCACCTTTGAGTTAAACAAACACCCCTTTCTCATTTGAGCCGCTTGGGCCAGACTTCAAAAGCATGTGACTGGATACGAATTTCAGATTGTATTTTTAAACTTGACCACTGCACTATGTTTTTCTTTCTTGTTATCTTGCTTTGTCATTGCTTGCTCTCTGCTATAGCATACTGCTTGTAGGCAGTCCCTGTACATACGACACTGTATCATTATTTTCTCAGTTTTAGCAAATGTAAGTACTCCAGATCCCTTTCTGTTGACTGCATGGCACTGCATGCAAAATCATCTTTTTGTTTAGGCCATTGTAGAAGTCTGTGTAGAAGATCTCTTTGTGTTCCTGTGCGCAGTGCTAGCTTGGAGCATACATTGGAAATACAGATTGCGTTTCACTGTTGTTGCTGTGCATTGCATGTGTGTGTTTCTGTGTATGCCAAGTTACAGGTACTGCAGGATGTGCAGTTTGGGTAATTAATTCACTTCAAGTAAGTACTAAAAAAAAAAAAAAGAAAAAAAAAAAATCTCTGCTTCCCTTAGCCAGAAAATTGTATACCGGTGCCTTATGTCACCCATACTGTTCTGTTAATGCAGTCTAGCTGTTCTGCTCAGAACCTACAGAAAAGCATGAGACCAGCTGAGTTTGAGACTGACATTTATTCATGCTCTGGTTGTGGCTTCTTAGCTGATAGTGATGCATAACTACCATGGGGTACATTTTGAAGATTTTTAAAGGAACTAGTTTCTTACAGGAGTGTTGGTTTGTTTTTTTAAAGAGACTGGAAAGGGCGTGAGAGGTAGGGAGGTTTTGGATTGTTGGGTGAAGCACCCACAGAAGAGTGACACAAGGCAAGTGTCTTTTGGATAGCATCAAAGGACACTTCAAAAAGAAATGAAGCATCAACATTTCTGATGGGAAGATACTCACTAAATACAGATGGGACCAAATTTCACTTTCTGGAGAAGAACCAATTTCAACACTAAGAATTCAGCTTTAAGTCATACCTCTATTTACAAATTAGTTATACCAACATGCAGTCATCTCAAGGGGATCTTAAAACCATGCTCCAGCTCGAGAGAATGGTTTTTTATTTCTTTGTAAGGGGAGGCTGAGAGGATACATGTTAAGCGTAAACACTGGCTTAACCTGCTTCAGTAATACATAAAGGACTAATTTTGATAGTTGTGCCCTGTGGGTTCATGAGTGAGACATGGGGATGCACTCTCTGTTTGATAGCCTCAAGAATGTTACCCTGTAAATAGTTTTTGGGTCTGTGTGAGCCATCCCCTGGAACAGGCTCCAAAGAATCCCTAGGCTTGCGACTTTACTTGAGCCTTGGATCACTTTATTTTGGAGAAGAGGGGAAATTTGTGCATAGCTGTTTCGTAGGAGTGCAGCTTCTCTACTGTCCCCTTTTGAAATGAAAAGAGATAAGCTGTACCCTTGTGTAACCATGCAGATCTGGTTCCCCAGTTCAAGGTAGAGGAATCTCTCAGACATAACCGTCTCAGCATCCCCTTTGGTGTGTGGGGCTTACTTAGCAGCCCTCCTTTATCAAGGCCGTTCAGCAAGGGCCAAGTCAGCCTCTACGTATTTTGACTGAATGATTTGGCTGAGATTTCGTACTGGTGATATCTAGTTCTCTTGTTTTCCTCTTTATATTTTTATGATGCCTCTTGGGGTAAGCCAGATAAGTTTGACTCGGCCAAAGCAAACTTCAGGGAGCTCCAAGTTGGCTATATTTGTCTGGGAATAACCAGTCTCACTCTGGGAATAGACATCTTACACTTCAGCGTGTTACGAAGCTGTTGCTCTCTATGTGGGCAGCCAGTTAGCCTAAAACCAACTGGTTTCCGGAAGGTTTTGTGTTTAGTCTTTTGAAAGGCTGCGGCTTGAGTGCATGCAAAACTAGACGAAGAAGATAGGATTGGAATAGCTAAATTAACCTTACCATAGAATTAAGTTTTAGAGTAGTAGTTTGTAATGCCCCCTGAACTCAGACATTACACTACCTTGTCATGGCAAATGTATTCTCTTTGGCTTGGCAGAGTGCATATGAATTGGTATTGTACTGGTTTGGATGATGTGCTACGATAGTTTGAAATTGGTTCATAAATTCCTGTGCTTCTCCCTTTAAAATCTAAACCTCTTCTGTTCACACTCCTCCTAAATCAGGATTTGGTGTCTACACAGGCAGAAAACGTAATTCACTGACTCCTAGATCGAGTCTGTTTCCTTGTCCGGGTTGCCAGCGGGATACTGATCTCGGAGAACGTGGCATCAATGGCTTATTTCGCAACTTTACTTTGGAAACCATTGTGGAAAGATACAGACAGGCAGCCAGGGCAGCCATTGCTATTATGTGCAATTTCTGCAAACCTCCACCTCAAGAGTCCAGAAAGAGCTGCATGGACTGCAGGGCAAGCTATTGCAACGAATGTTTCAAAATACACCATCCTTGGGGAACTGTGAAAGCCCAACATAAACATGTAGGACCAACCACCAACTTCAGACCCAAGGTAAGTATCCCGTATCTTACAGAATTTGGGTTGCAGCATTTGCATATAGCTTCAGACATATCTGTGCAATGGTAGTTGCTTTTTGGGACCGTTGTTCCTTTTTTGACTATTGCTGTTATTCATTGAGTGAACCATAAGCTTTTGTTCTTGCTGACAGCATGACTGCAGTTTTGAACATGTCTGCCTGCACAGATGATTTTCCTGAAAGTTTCCTTCCCTCCTCGCACCTCCCCCCGAATCCAGCAGGCAATGACAATGGGATAGCTTATTGCATATTCTGCTGAATGACAGTCTTATGTACCAAGGTGCTAGTGAGACTGGTGTCTTTGGGCTTTTCACCATAGACTAAGATAACATTTGGGGCTTGAGAGTTGGTTGCAGAGATGGTTTGCAATTTTAGCTTAGTGTGTCCATATTTATGCTACTCACTTCTATTTTTGAGCCCTTTCCTGTCCTTTCTTGTATGTGCGTGCGAGTGTTAAAAGATGATGCTTTTAAAGCTTGACTGTTGGCACTGATGTCGTGTTCTCCTCCTTGACATGAAACTGAAAAGCTTTCTCAAGAGCTTCTCTTTGGTAACATGGAGTAGATGGACCCAAATGTCTTTCAGTGCTCTGGAATGAGGCAAAGCATTTCTTTTTTTTTAAAACACACACGCACACATGTGCACAAGCACACCCACCCACACCCACCCACCCCCTTTTAGACGGTTTTATCTGTTGCTTGAGCTTGGAGTTGAGCAGCACTTTTTTTGCCTCTTCGAGCAGTTACTTCAACGTGTTCAATTTTTGAAAGATTACTTTTAGCAAACACCAGCTTTTTCGCAATGCTGTTTAAGCTGCTACTGGAATTAACGCTCAGCATGAACAACTTGTAATTGGAGTCAGACAGAAAAAATGAAACACTGGAGCCTTTTATCTTTAAAATGACTGTGACTGGGGGTGTGGCTGCATTTCATCTGTTGCTCCAAGAGCAATGGCTATGTGGCTGATCAGAGTCTAGCTTAAATTTAAATCATTACAGTATTATGTCAACTCCTGCCTTAAGACAGTTCGTAGTTGTTTCAAGAGATGCTGGCATGGACACAGTTAAATTTGACAGCGTGGCTGTGTTATATATTGCATTTACAGCTCTGAACAGGAGTATAGGGAGCTTGAGGCACGCAAACAACTTCAGGGATTAGCAAAATGGTTGATTGCAGTATGGAGGCTACATGATGTGTACACAGACATCGCTACAGGTTTACTCACTGTGAACCTCGTGAAACTGTGTGTGTTCATCTGCTGGCTTTCACTGGCATAGACAAATATAAAAGGTGGAAGATAAACTGAATATTAAAAATCCACTGATGAAATCAGATGCTGCTGTGGGGTGATTTAGTGTTTTGATGGTTTGTTGAGCACCTCAGTTTTTGGAAGTACACCTGCATTCTCTCTGCTCTCTTTTTTTTTCAGATTTTGATGTGTCCAGAACATGAAATGGAGAGGGTAACCATGTACTGTGAAATCTGCAGAAGGCCTGTTTGTCATCTTTGTAAACTGGGTGGATGTCATGCAAACCATAGAGTAACAACCATGAGAACTGCCTACAAAACCCTTAAGGTAAAAGTAAATACTGTTGGACCTGGCCTTAAGAAGGGGAAAAGTACTGAGCTTCTGGTGTAAGGGCAAACTCCCTGTGGCAGGAAGCCAGGATGTGTGTTTAGAGGACACTGAACCAGTCATGAGGCATGCTGTTGTGCAACATCTGTTAATATCTATATTAGTGTGACATAGCACACTTCTGAGAAACTGTATTTTCTGAGGCTTGAAACATAACCTCTTAAAAGTCCTTCCACCTTGTTTTAGCCAACTGTATAGCAGTACTGACCAATGCAAAAGGTTTAAGCAGTTTATACTTTACAATCTAGCTTTTTTAAGGTAAGTGTCCTTGTGGCTTGGATTAGCTGATACTTCAGAAGCACTCCTGAAAAATTTGCATTGGAAGTATCTGTTGGGACCTTGTATGTTTCTGAAGTTGCATAGCTGTTAATTCGCAGTACAACAGGGAAGACTTGCAAACATTGCTTTGTTGTTAAAGAATGATTGCTTCTACCTCCTCTTCTTCCTTTTCTTCCTCTCTTGCTCACAAGAAAAAAAAAAGGGGGGGGGGGGGGGGTGAAGACCAGACCAGCCTGCCTTGTGCTCTTTGGCCTCCTTGCCTGTTTGCAAGGCTTTTCCTGTACAGCTGTTAACTCTTGCAAGTAAGGAAATGCAGAGACACTCATAAGTTCATGCTTTGAACCACTCATTCTTCTAGCAAATCTTACTACAAATGAGTTAATAACTAACGTGGCTTTTCTGTAAGTTTTAGTAACGTCCTGAAGCCTCATGTTCCTAGCCTAAGAGAAGGTGACACTTGTGGCTGGGGAAGACTGAGCCAGCTGAGGCTGTTACCTCTTGTCCTTAGAGGCTGTTACCTCTTGTCCTTAGAGGCTGTGCCCCCAGTCCTGCCCACATCAGTGGCCTGATGTCCCTGTGCAGTCATTGCGGGTCACTGAGCAATTCTCCGCAGGGTTGCTGCTCATAACTGGTGGCAGGCTGTTGTCCTCGCAACTAGATAAAGCGAGTGCTAGCTGGATGACCTGCCTGTACTGGTTGTCGGTTTGGGTGGGATACCCTTCTTCTGCTAGCTCGCTGTTTTGTTTTAACAGGAGAAGCTTTCAAAAGATATTGAGTACCTCATCAGTAAGGAGAGCCAGGTGAAAGCTCACATCACACAGCTGGATCTGCTGCTGAAAGAAACAGAGGTAAGAGTGTCTTCCGTGTTGTCTGGGGATAGCCCTTGCAGGACACAGCAGAGACTCAAACTGTTTTCACTGAAGTGTTTCAAATCCTTTGGCTTTTTTCAGTTAGCCAGTAAAACAATTTCTGAACAGTTTGTGTTAGTCCTGAATCACAAATGGTAAGACCTAATCCTGACAGTGTTGGAAATATGGGCAACATACAGAGGGAAGTTAAGTTTTGGGTGCTGCTGTAAATTTAATTGAAATAAAGCTTGTTTGATACCTTAATCAAAGAGAGGTGGGTTAGACTTACAGCTCTTGTGTATTAACGGTGCTTCACAATTTACACTGGCTGTTTGCCGCCTTGAGGATGTTGCAATAAAGTCAGAATGAAGAGTAAAATCTCCCTGCAGAAGAGTCAGAGCTGGGAGCTCACGTACAAGCTGAAAAACACAATGGCAGAAATTGCAGGAGCTCCTGGCCCTGCCTGTATCTTGATAAAGATTGTCTCTGTGCTTTGTAGTTCCTTTTATCCAGGGCACTAGTTAGAGGTGACCCTACAGTTCTGAGGGCATATGTGAGAAGCTGGGCTGGACCCCCATCTCAGTGTGGTTGGGGAAGGTGGAGGAGCACCTAGCTCTTGGGCATGAAGACTTCAGAAACTGACCTGTTTTTACAGTGCTTTTCCATGAGCTGTTTAGACACATGCTATGCGTAACTCAAGACATAATCAGAGGAATACTTTCCTGCTCTTCGTTCTCTGTGTTGATACAGTAAACGCTTACTAGCTTGGGTGCAGTGCTGATCACATTTTCAGTGCTGATGGGCATAACAAAGCTCATTAGTCTTGTCTGTCAAATGGATGACTAGATTGCTGTGATACCTTGAACAACTTGAGGTATGTTTCTGTACACAGCCACAGTGCTGTGGAATCTGTCTAAAATGTCTTTTGTTCCCTCCTAGTGCAACAGTGAACGAGCTAAAGAAGAAGCATCTCAGAGCTTTGAGAAATTATCTCATGTCCTAGAAGAGAAGTCCGCAGCTCTTAGGGCAATTGAAACTTCTAAGAATTTAAGGCTGGAAAAATTGCAAACGCAAGCAGAGGAATATCAAGGGCTCCTGGAAAATAATGGCCTTGTAGGATATGCTCAAGAGGTGCTTAAAGACACTGATCCATCTTGTTTTGTTCAAACAGCAAAACAGCTTCATGTCAGGTATCTTAATTATCTTCTGTTTGAAGTACAGATACTGTTCCAGGATGTCTGGTCAGTCATATTCTTTTGACACCTGCTAGCAAAGTACTGAATGCAGTACCT